>NC_083459.1:1287500-1614687 GCF_023558535.2 Drosophila nasuta | reverse complement strand
TGTGCATAAATATTTCTCTGTAGCTTTTCTCTCCTCTCTGTTGCTTGTGGCTTTTTCTATTTGCTGGCATTATTATTACGCATACGCCACGTGGCGTGGCACTAAGCAAATGAACATTTCACTGCCTAGCCAATAAAAAGTGCATAAATGTTTGAAGTATGATATGCATGTATTTTCATTTTATTATTTGCTCAGATATTAAATTTAATTTTGAACGGATATCCCAGCATCGAAACAAGTTGCAACTAAAGTCGATAAGCATATATATTCTTGATTATGTCCTTCTGTACGTATATTGTTGCATATTGGTATACCAAATATAGACATCAGTATATTCTGGTATTTTTTATAGTTAATATTTTTCTCTATAAACAACAAGACGATATAGTCATGTCCTTCAGTTTGTCCGCATATCCTAGTATATCGGTATACCAAATATAGACTTCGGTATATTTCTAGTATTTTTCTCGATCAACGACGAGACAATGTAGGCGAGTCCGTTTGTCTGTATATCCCAGTATATCAATATGCCAAATATGGACTTTGGTATATTTTAGTACTTTTTTTGGTATTTCGTATTTTTGCGATCAGCGACGAGACGATATTACCATGTCCTTCTGTTCGTCCGCATATCGTCGTATATCGGCACACCAAGTATAGACCTTGGTATATTTCTAGTATTTTTCTCGATCAAAGGCGAAACAATATAGCCGTGTTCGTTTGTAGTATATCGATATACAATAAATATATATACTTGGTAAATTTTAGTATTTTTTTGGTATGTTTAGATAAGTTGACAATCTGGGAAACTTCGTACTTTATGGAATAGTTTCAAAGTAGTAATATAGAGAAATACCAAATATAGGCGCCGTATACTTTACTATTTTCTTGCTATAATTATTTGGTATAATTTAAGAATAATACCGCACTTTTGTAAATTAACTAAAAATCCTTAGCGGATAGCTTTCTTCCTTTTTTTAGTTTTTATATTACGGTTATTCAGCCTTATGAGAAATATTGAATTATAGTTTATGTTACGCTTGATTTAAAGATACCTAAAATCACCCACAATACTGAATAGCATCTAAAAGCTAGCATAAATCTCAGGCAAAATTACTCACTGTGGTCTCAATAAATTCTTATCTCCTAATGGCAACTTCAACTTCATAAACTTCGTCTGTCTGTCAGTTGGTGTTAATCAAGTATTTCGCACCTGAAGTGATGCTGAATTTTCAGTATTATCAAGAATTGAGAAGAAGAGTCTCCATTATTTCTGGCTGGCAATCTATTTGTGCATTGATGCGCCACCCGTTTTGCACTTGGAATCCAATTTCGAAGTACAAAAAAGTGCTGCATTAGTCGCATTTTGCACTTGGCCCCAGGGTCGCAGTCACACATTCCACATTCCACGAGCACCGCAGAGTTTTGACTGAACATACATCGAGCGATAGTATATAGTATTTCTGTAGTGTAGGTATAAAGTAGTTCACACACACAGAGACAATTCGATTGCAGGCAGCTGTGCTGGCAGCACATAAATCACAACACTTTGTTGAACAAACGGACAGTTTGTAGTTGTATGTAGCCAGCCAAGGGGCACAAATGTGGAACTATATACATATATAGTATACTATATAGTACATACAAATCCCCTTTACTATCTGAGCCATGTCACGTGTTCGGGGAGCGAAGCCAACTCCACAACTCGCAACTCCTGTGTGGACACTTTGTTTATATTCGTTCGATTTTGCTGCCAACGAAACGAACCGAAACGAAACAAAAAGGGGGCAAAACATTTTTCAGACATTTCTGACACACAGACTTGCGCCTGTCTCTGTCACAGTAACTCTTCCCCTCTCCCTCTCCCTCTCCCACTCCATCATTCTCTTCGTTTCCAGCTCATCAAATAAAGCAAAGCCATGGCACTGCAGCTCACTGCAGCCCACCACAAAAAGATACTAAAAATAAATTTGCACTGCGCGCAACTAACTTTTGGCCAGCGAATTGCATTGCAGAAACTAGAGAAACAAAGGGTGAACTTGGTGGGTGAAAAGAGGGAGCAAAGGGAGCAGGAGGGTTCGTGTTAACTGCACCTGCAGAGCCATAGTGCATACTGCCTGTCATTTTCTTATGAATTTCAGCTCACACACACACAACCACACACAAGAGTCCCCTCCATAGGGTAGCTGCAGCTAAATTTAAATTTGAATATAAATTTGAATACGAATGCGAATGCGAATGCGAATACGAATACAAGTTTGAATTTGAGATAGATTCAAACGCTGTGACATGTTGTGTTTTGGCAATGGAATTTGAATTGCATTTTGCTTTTGCTTGCTATTGAAATTTGTTTATGTTATGCAACAGCGACAGTTGGGTTTTCTTTTAGCTTGAACTAAACTCATCTTTGCCCAAGACAAACACGACCATGGCCAAGAGAACTTTGCTTTAATACACTTGTAAACACACTCGCACACACTTGAGTACAGGTAAACAATCACGAAGTTTTCCCAATGAAATGCTCCTAAAATCCTTCGACAACAGACCGAGACTTTGGCAAAGCCCTCTAGCATAGGTTTCTGATTTTCACTTAAGCTCATTTCAAGTTGTTCTCTCATTATTAAGTAGAGGACTTATGAAACTTTTGCTCCTCTTCTGCTTCACCGGCAAAAGTCTATTAAAACAAGAATTTCATTTTATAAACAGGCAACCAAAAACAAAAAAAAAACATGCCTAACAAGCGCTGACATTCTTTTTGCCAAATATACATGTAAAAAATAAATGTAAAACAAATTAAATGAGCTCCCTGAAGAATGTATAAAATAAAATGAATTGTGGAGAGATCTTTATACTCGCTACCCATCGGGTAGAAAGGCAATTTTGTGCCTGCGGGAAATGTATGTAACAAGCAGAAGGAGGCATCTGCGACTCTCTCTATATAGTATATCGGTACATTTTAGTATTTTTTAGTATATACATTAGCTGACAATCTGGTATATTTTGTACGTTATGGTACATTTTGAGATATAATTGTATATACCGTATATAACACTTGGTATATTTTCAGTATTTTTAGTATATTTTAAGAATATTAAAGCACTGTGATATTCCTATGGTATATTTCGAATTACTATTAATTATTAAATATCGATATACCAAATAAAAGCATTCGGTATATTTTTAGTATACTCAGTATATTTTAATAATAATACCGCACCGTTTTGCTTTAATTCACAATAGGTATCGGGTTCACAGTTGAACACACTCGGCTGTATCTTTCTTACTTGTTTTTCGGTGCAATTTTAAGAAATTAATTGGATTAAAAAGCAAACAAAATAGAGAGAAAATCGATTGTACAGAATTTTCAATTATCTAATTGTTTTCGATATAATCGACATCTAAAAAAATTCAATTTTAATTGTATATTAACTGTGCTTATTAATGTTGTCAATTAGGTTAAAATAACGAGTATTTCAAGTTATATTTGTCACTAGACTAGATCGATAATCGATGTCAGTAGTTGTGTGTGGGATGTGGCTAAGTAGAAAGCTGTGTTGCTCCAAATTAGTCAAATAATATGTTGCCAGCTGGCGCTAACATTTGGCATTGCTCTGCTCTGGCCGGAGCCAATGCGTCGTATACTTAATTAACCTAACGCACAGCACTGCAGGCAATGTGAGCAACGTTGCAACGTATGATTGAGAGTCTGTTAATGACCATAATGATAAAGACAATAGTATATGCAATGCTTGTTTGCGTGGTGGGTGGATCACATGTTCTCTCATTAAATTTAATTTTCAAGTTTGCTCTGCAATGTTAGCTGATAATTAGTACAACACACAGACGCAGACAGAGTTTTGCATTCCTGAAAATTGTCATGGCAATTTTCTTGTGTCATTTAAATGCTGTTGTGTAACTTGTTGTCTCTCTCTCGCTCTCGCTCTCGAGTTGATTATAATTGTGTGTGCCAGCATAATTAACGCATAACAATATACTTCAAAACATAGTTTTAATTCAATTAATTTCACTTCAATTTCGAAGCCAGCTTGGGGCAACTATTTGACACCTTCGACACTCGCTGTGTGAAATAGCTAAAATAAATATTGTATTTTATGGTTTCCCAAACTGCCAATGCAAAGTTTTTATTGCAGCATTCCAGTTTCGTTATTATTCTGGTTAGCCTCCGACAGCAAATGGTTTGCTCGAAATTGTATAAAATGAATTTACCGCAAATGCAGAGCAATAAAAAGTGCAACTAACATTCTACTAAATGTTGTCCACAAGTTTGGTGCACACAACAAATATTAATTACAGAAACTGCAATTTAAACACAAAAAGAGAAAAGTGCTTTTGGAAATGCACAAATATACAGAAATTTTATTTGGAATTAATTAGACCTAAAGTGTTTTTGTTTTTATACCAATATGTCACCACGTAAATATAATTATTTTGCAGCAGAGCTTAATAATTTTGTATTAAGTATTTTTAAAATTCTGATTTATAATAACAAGATGTTAATCGTGCTGCTTTAGACTTATACATAAAAGGGAAAATATAATCATTTTTAGAGATCGCTTATGTTAATTTAGCTCTAAGCAAAACTACAACCATGTTATCAATTATTTTATCAAATTGCAATATATTCGTATTTCTTTGGAAATTCACAAATCATTTCATTTTACATTTACCAGACAAAAATCGTCCAAATATATAGTATAACAATATGTAAGTAGAGTTCTGAATTGTCTTCAAAGGTCGCATTTAGTAATTTACCCTTTTATCAAAGTTTGCAGGCAACTAAATATATATATATATATATGTAAAATATGTACAGTTTTGATTTGGAATAATGTTTAATTAATTATACTGCATATTTGATATCTTAGTTCATAGTACACTTCTATTGCGATTTGAACAATATTTTGATCTTTTTTCTTCTAAACATCGAGCTGCAGTTTTTCATATTATAATTTATCGTTTTATTGATAGTTGTTATTGTTGTTGGTAGTTAACGATAGCATTTAAAAAAGCCTAAATATTTATCATTTTTATTTTAAATCGTCTCGTATATTTACATTAAAAAAAAAAATATCAATAATTGCATACTATGAATGCAAAGAAAAGTTCGACTATTTTTCTTTTCTGTAGGTTGCATTTTTTTTTTTTTTTTGTTGCTCTAAAGCAAGTCTAACCAAGTGTAACACACATTAGAGAAATTGCAAAAAAAAAATGGTTTATCATGAAGTCTATATCCGTGCACACAAGTTGCCACAAGTTAATAAATTAATGCGCGTGATTAAAATCGCCTTAATCGATTTACAGAAATTACGCAGCTGCAAGCAGCGTTTTTTATGCACTTTCTTCGAGTGCTCGCTCACATGAAATTTATTGCTGGTTTAACTTATCGGGGAAAAGCATCTGAAGCAGGATTTTGCGACCTTTTGCCGGTCGCATACAACAAATCAAACTATTGCCAAGTCCTAGAATTTGATACTCGGCTCCAAGAGAAAGAGATATAGAAGTGTGATAGGCGCATGTGGCATGCGGCATGTGGCAAGTGTTACTCCCTTACTATATGGTACTGAGTGTGTGTGCAGTATTCAGTCTCAAGTGCAGTTCATGTTAGCTAACATTATAAATTTCAATTTCATGCCTGACTAACAGAAGACGTTAGAAAGGGAAGAAAGGGGGAGGAAATGGAAAATGGGAAATGGGAAATGGTAAATGGTGAACGTGGCACGGTAAACGGCTGCTAAATGTCAAGGGTTCTCGGATGGTGGCCACAATACAAAACGCCTCGAGCTTCGAGCTGACTGCAGCGAGGGGAGAGGGCGGGCAAGCTGCTTATCTGCCACGCCCACACACCACATGGGGCGTTGATGCGGCAGCGATGGCAATAAAAAGCAGTTACAACTTGCTCGGTCGCCTTTTGTGGTGATTTCAAGTTGCTATGAAATGAATTTGTATTGAATGGCTGCCAACTGATTGAGCGGCCAATAAGAAGCACACCAGCACACACACACACACTTAGAGCTAGTGTCAGGTACTATATGGTATGGATAGATAGTAATGCTCACATACGAATATGTGCAACTAATGCGGGCTCTTAGCCACTTGAGTTCGGGAGAGCTGGTAAAAAGCTAAAAAGTCAGCAAAAGTGCTCGCCGAAGACCGAATGCAATTTGTCAACGATTTTTGCAATTTTCATGCAGGGCGACAAAATTGAATCACACACATACACATACACCTACACACATGCTTGTGTGTGTGTGTGTGTGTGGCAGGAGGAGGCAAACAGCTGTGGCAATCGTGCCCTGCATTTCATCAGTCATTGGCTGACAGGAAATTGCAAAATTTGTCGCCCTCTTAACGTTGCGACGTAGCTGAAACTGATTTCAATTTGCCTCGCTTTGATGCTCCCTCTCATAAGTTACGTTACGTTACGTTACGTTACCCCAAAAGGTGATGGGAGGAAACCTTGCCATTCTCTTTCTGCCCCGCTGACTTGACGCCGCTTTTTCGCCGAAACTTTAATTAGATATAAATGCTTTATAATAGGCAATTTCAGTTTGCCAAGCCTTATTAATTTGCAGTTCGCCAACAAAATTCAATCAAGCCAAAGTTTTAGCCTTCTCACGAGGATGATAATGATGGTGATGGGTTGAGACCATTAATATACATAATACCAGTTATATAAGAGTCCACAACTCATTCAGCGAGTACAAACGGATGTTTGAATTTGAACTTTTGTTTTGCAGTACTCCGCAAACAATCTTAGAAAAAACACAAAAGTTCTCAAGTCTAATAAACTGTCGAAATGATTTGAATGATGAGTGTATTCAGTCCGATTGTTAGCTTTTTTCTTTGCACTCACTTAAATGAAAATTGCTTTGAAATCTTGGCGAAAACCAAGAACCATTCAAATAGTGTAAATATTTCATTTACAATGGCAGTAACATCAAAGTTGATTATCTAATTGAAATCAAATTCCAACTTTACAAGCATCACAATCGATGCTATACAGCTCTAATTGCATTGAAAAATCTGGTGAAGTTTCTGGTAATTACTTGACTGTCATAGAGCAAAAGAGAGCTACAATTGGAAGTGCTACAGTTACGGCATCATTATATAAAGTATAACATAGTCTACATATGGTATGATGTTAAAATATTACCATTATTACTTAACAGCAATAAACAAGTATGAAAGCTACAGTCAAAGTTGCAACAGTTGCGGTATTCTACATTATTATACTACATACCATAAAAATACTAAAATATGTAGATATAATATTACGTTGCCAGGTTGCTACGACATTTTATAAATATCTAATTTTTATATAAACAATATATACTAAAAAACTATTGAACTATACCAAAGTCACTATTTTATTCATAATATATGTTACTATTGAGTAAAAAATTTACCAGATTGCTCTTTTGATTTTTTTATCTATCTCGTTTTTTTACTGTCTCTTTTTATATAAATCACGTTACAACAAAGAAATTCTTAAAATTTGAAGAGATATCGAATAGAATCACAATTGACTGAACTTCTCAAGTGCAGAAAGTGCAAATGAAGTGCTACGACTTAAAGAAACAAACTCAATATTTCAGTGAATGTTAGAAATTTGTTTTTAACGCAGTTTATAGTTCAAAGCATAGAAAATAATTGTGCAGAAATGTTACTAGATTGGAAATAGATAAAGAATTTCGTGAAGAAACTGTATAATAAAATACACAGCTTTAACAAGTGCAATGAAGTGACTTAACAACAATAATGAAATTAAATGAGCCAAAATAGCCAAAGAAATGTAACAATAAAACGAAAGAGCCATGAAAATGGCAACTCGACTGGACCACAAATTGTGAACGACAGTTTTTTGTTTTTTTTTTTGTTGCTTTTTGCCTGCACTTTGAAAGCAGATACTAAAATAGCGCCCGTCGACAATTTGTGCAGCAGCAGCAAGAGAGATTTTGTGGCATTGAATGTGAATGTGAATGTGAATGTGTTGTGAGTTGGGACTTCGTTGGTCAGCAGTTTAGTGTGCAGCTTTGCGACATTAAGTCGAATATGAGTGCAGTCAATGCAGCCCAGCTTTTAGGCCCAAAAACTATGTTGCGGCCATGTGTCGCATTTGGCAGACTACCAAAAAAGTTTGCAAAATGAGCAACAACAATCGGAGACCGAAACGAGAACATGAACGTGAACGTGAACATGAACGTGGGAGAGCAAAAGGAAATCACTTGGTGATTATAGAGCAGCTTTTAATTTAGCAAATGTGCGCCACACAAAAACCCCCAGACGGAGAGTGAGAGAGAAAGAGAAAGAGAGAGGGATAGAGAGAGAGGAGGAAGAAGCCATGAATCAAGGTTCCCCATTTGGGTGCTCTAATCAAATAAAATGCTGCTCTAGTCATCGTCTGTCTCTGCATACGCTCGGCACTCAGTCTCAGTCTCTCTTTCTCCGTCTCAGTCTCGCATTCAATCTCTGACTCTGTCTCTGTCTCGGGGCGGCAGGTGTCATAAAGGCGAACATAAAATTACGAAATGTGTTGCAAATATGTAATAAAAATTGCAATACTCGTATTGCGGCCAAATGGCAAAAAAATGTATCTGCCAGCTACAACATATTATGCAAAAGCAAATTTATGGCCATTGAATTGAATTGAAATTGATTTGCTGGCTATGTCGATGCCGTTGCCGTTGCCTTTCCCATAGCCGGTATATTTACTCGCTCTCTATATCTTTTTAGGTATTTTTGCGGACAGGTGAACATGATGATGTTCATGCTGCAGCTGACATCAGTCAGTGTGACATGCTGAAGAGTATGCTACAGTTTTTTTCTTTTCGTTCTTTATTTTTTTGAGTTTTGAGTTGACACAATGCTGACAGGCGACAAAACCGCGTGGCAAAGTTTGCTACTCATATTTATGAACGCGACGTCAGCTGCCAATTAATTATGTTCACAACACAAGCAACCGCAGCACAACAGCCACAGCAACAACTTTGTCGCTGAAGAAAACCAATCGAATGAGCCATGTTGACTTAAATAATTGAAGTGTGACATGAATTATTGCCGTCGAGCAAAGCAACAGCATAACAGCATCTGGTGCGCGTGTCGCGTGGAAAAAAAACCCCAGCAATTCAATTCAACATAATAAAATCGTGACGCGCCGAAGCTGCTCTACTCTAAGCTCGAAAAAAAAAATAATTTATATTCGTGCTTCCTTTTCCCGTTTCCCCAAAGGCAACAATAAAATATAAACGTACATTGAAGAGTTTTGTAGAACTACTCTGAAACAGGAAACGACAGCAATCTAAAGCTGAATTCAAATCAATTTTAGAATGAACAAATGCTTAAACAAATTCAAGAGTCCACGCTTCTTTTTTTGCAGTGTATGGCAACAATTTGTTCAGACAATTTGCGAGAAGGAAACTGCGAAAAGGCAAAGCCAGGGACATTAAGCAACACGTCTTGGCTGTGATTGCAAATTGTTGCAAAATTAATTTTAAATTGGCTGCGCGTTCTGCGCAGTTGATTAATATTTATTTACCAGTTGGTTGTTAGTAGTTGCCTGAACACTGGCGAAATTGCGTTAAGCTGCTGTCGTATACGTGATGTGGATGAAGCGTGCCTTAAATTACTCATACGCATTTCTCTAGTGTCGCTTAACAATATTTATGTTTTCCAGATGAATCAATCTCATGAAAACCACTCAATTTCTGATTACATTTTATATATTTATGTGAAGCCATAAGTTCAATTCATTTATATCGCTAGTCATTTTCCTTCTTATTTAGTCCTTTACTTTTCTTCCTTCTTACATAGAAGCAAGCAGAAAGTTAGTAAAATATAATAGAGGAACTTTCAATTGTTGACTAACTCTTGATATTGAACTATATATATAGATATTGCTGCAGATTCAATTCCATTTAAATCGATAATTATTTTCTTTCTTATTTAATGTTTTTCTTTTTATCACGGTTAATAATATTTATTATTATGTGTTGCTAAATATCATTTTTACTTTGTAAAATGAAATAACAAAGTTGCGAAATTATATTGAACCCAACTTTCTCAATTTCAGATGTACTATTTATATACTCTATTTATTGCTTCACATTCAATTGATTTATATCGATAGTTCTTTTCTTACTTAATCCTTTTCTTATATTCCCTTCTACGCCAAGTTATTTGAAAGTAAGGCAAGCACAATTAATGCTATTGATAGTGCCATCTAGCTTAGGTTTCAGTGTTTGTCATGCGCCTCAAGTCGCACATAATCTCATTACCTACAGCTCATTAATATTGGGCGTGGCTCTATCTGTGTGTGTGTGTGTGTGTGTGTGTGCTGAAGCACCCTCGACTTGGATTTGCTTTGTATAGAATAGCACTCGTGGCATCGTGAGTAAATCTTTTGGGCAAATTGTTCTGATTTTAGGTAAAATCAAATACGGATTCGCAACTAAAACAATTGCTGGCAGCAACTGCGCAAAATCAATCAGAAAGTCAAACAAAAATGTTCGAGGGAAACAAGTTTGAGACGGGACAAAACCAATTGGTGAAATTAGGCAGCTTAAGTTTGAAGAAGAATTTGCATATTGAAAAGGCGGGGAGCATTCCCATTATTAATGTGTGAAGCTGCTGACTAAACAGAACTGAGATTAGCAATTAATTTTCATGATTATGGTGAAGGAAAAGAAACGTAAGAAAATTCTGTGTGTGTGTGTGTGTGTGTATGTTTTGCTGAAGATAGTCGTAAAGCGGCTTAGCCAAATTGAAGGCGACGGACAGAAACATCGTACTAACGGTATAATCGTAAAAACCCAGCGCAGCGCTTAATCAAAAATTGTGGCCCGAAAACGGTTTTTGTGGCACAACTTATGCATGTGAATGCGAATGCGAATCCGAGTGTGGAAGGTGGCCCAGTTAAGGTTATGGCCTGAGTTGAGTTGAGTTGAGTTCAGTTGAGTTCGGTCTATGGCTTTGCCTTTGCCTTTGGCTGGCACGTGTGCCAATTGCATTAGTCGAATTGTATTTCACTTTAAATGCTATGAGATAAGCAACTTTTATGGCCAGCGAATTTTCAAAGTTTTTTCCGCTCTCTCTCTCTCTGTTTGGGGCGTGGCAGAACGCGAAACTTGCAGCACAAGTTGTAGCATTTTACACGTAGTATTTGCAAGCAAAATGGCTGCCAAGCGTGCAATAAGTTGCCGTTGCCTCTTCGACTTGGAATGCATGTGAAACGTGAAATATGTAAACACGAAAAAAAAACACACAGACTGCATGCATACGATTTGAATTTGGCTTAAACATGAAGCTCGAATCATTTTCATGGCATTTCGAAAGTTTTAGATGAAAAGATGTGAGTGTTTTTTTTTTTTTGTAGCTAGCCAAAGGCAATACGATAAAATACTTATGGCCTTAAATGCAGCATGTTTTTTCCGCTCACTCGTTTACCTATGTTTTTTTATGACCCTTTTGCTAGTTACCTGAGGGCTACATGTTGTGCTGTGTGCTGTGTGTTGTGTGTTGTGCCATGAATTGCCCATTAAATGGATCAACAAAATAACGACCAGTGGCAAACTAACATATGCAACGCATGTCTCTGCCACAGCCATTTCACCATCACCATCACCAACACCATCACCAGCACCAGCATCAACCTGGAGGTCAGCAGAGAGAACTGGCCACAACTTCATGTCACACAGCTGGATGTCAGAGTGAGCGTTCAGTGTATGCTTTTGACAGCTTCAAATTGCTTCTAAAGACTGCACAAGCTCAACTCATTTCACTGTCAAGTCTTGTTATAATATTGCAAGAGTAGAGATGGAAATCTTTTAATTAATCCTGCTCAATTTTGCAGGTTTAAAGTTGAAATTTGCTAGAGAAATATTTGTTTGTTATTTGTTTAGTAGCAAATCGAATACATAACATATAGTATGAGGAAACTGCAGTCGAGTGTGCTAGACTGTGAGATACCCGTTACCCATCTTGAATAAAAGTAATATAATATTAAAGTACACCAGATTAATATGTTGAAAAAAATACTAAAATATACCGATATAAATATACTATTACTTTCGTAATATACCATAGAGTACAAAATATACCAGATATACCTTCTACCCTACGGTTGCTTCTCAATTCATTTCACTATCAAATTTTTGCAATCTGCAAATGTTGAATAATATTATTCTTAGTTTGTTGGTCAATTTCGAAAAGTTTACTAATTTGTATAACCACAAACATGGTTATACAGCGTGATTACTTGGATATACATTTAGCAAGAATGTATATAACAATTGAGAAAGCTACTGTCGAGTGTGCACGACTGTGAAACACCCTATATCCATTTTTGAAAAGCAAAACATTGCAGTAATATTCTTGAAATACTATATATATTCTATTACATTCAAAATATACCACAGAGTACAAAATATACCAGATATACATTCTACCCTACTATACTACTCCATTCAAAATATACCAAACGTAAATCTTTTCCTGCGTGTAGATAGTGAGGGAATACAAATATACCGAATGCTGCATTTAGTATATCGATATACTATTACATTTAAAATATGCCATAAAGTACGATACTATATATATTCTATTACATTCAAAATATACCACAGAGTACAAAACATACCTGATATACATTTTACCCTACTATACTACTACATTCAAAATATACCAAACGTAAATCTTTTCCTGCGTGTAGATAGTGAGGGAATACAAATATACTGAATGCTGCATTTAGTATATCGATACACTATTACATTTAAAATATGCCATAAAGTACGATACTATATATATTCTATTACATTCAAAATATACCACAGAGTACAAAATATACCAGATATACATTCTACCCTACTATACTACTACATTCAAAATATACCAAACGTAAATCTTTTCCTGCGTGTAGATAGTGAGGGAATACAAATATACCAAATGCTGCATTTAGTATATCGATATACTATTACATTTAAAATATGCCATAAAGTACGATATAGCATTGTTTATTAAATTTAAATTAAAACTTAAATGTCAAATAAACTTCTACGTGCAAAATATACTCTGCTTATTTTGTGGCGTATTATTTTTTTCAAAGACTCCAATACCTAAGCTTCTCTCTTCGACACTTTAAGCAATAAATCAAATAGAGTTAAGTGTTATCTCAATTTCAAACTAAACAAAAAAACAAGTAAGAAAGCTACAGTCGAGTGTACTCGACTGTGAGATACCAGCTACCCATTTTGAATAAAAGCAATATATTTTGCGGTATTATTCTCAAAATATACCAAATATACTGCAAAATACTAAAAATATACCAAATAGTATATGTGGTATATCGATATAGTACAGCATTCAAAATATACCATAGACGGCACAATATACCAGATTGTCAGCCAAAGCAACTCAGACCCCTAGTAAGTAGGCGCTTTTGCCCATACAAAAGTATTTCTTTAATAACTTCCAAATTGTATCTGATCGCAACCAAATTTTCAGGGATCATAACTACTATAGTTATTACTGTATATACCAAAATTTGTAACTCTAGCTTTAAAATTACGCTTGTTATTCGATTTTTTTGATTTGCAGGGGCGGAAGTGGGCGTGGCAAAAATTTGAAACAAACTTGATCTGCGTGCAAACATAACAAATGCTGTCGAAAAAAAATTATAGCTCTATCTTTTATAGTCTCTGAGATCTAGGTGTTCATACGGACAGACGGACAGACGGACGGACGGACAGACGGACATGGCTATATCGTCTCGGCTGTTGACGCTGATCAAGAATATATATACTTTATAGGGTCGGAGATGCCTCCTTCTACCTGTTACATACATTTCCTGCCGGCACAAAGTTATAATACCCTTCTACCCTATGGGTAGCGGGTATAAAAAGGAAATAAACAATACTCGCATTATCAAAAGTTGAAGCAACAAAAAACTGTGCGATTGTTTGCTGGATTCTTGTCGGATTATTTTGAGAGCAGCGCTTACATATCAATTTGCTGCCGATTGGCTCGACTGCTTGTCGAGCTCTTCAATTTCGGCAATTAGGCAGCCATCAGCAAAGAGTTAACAACTAATTAAACACACCCAGGCACCCAAGCATCCAATCACAAACGCACACGCACAATAAAGTTTTCTCTTTGCTGGGGAAATGTGATGCCCCCGAAATCAAAGTTCAGTTTGTTCGAAGAAAAAAAATGTGACAGTACTGTCAGGAGGATGTCTTCAGGTATGTGCTAACAGAAAAGTTGCAATCAAACTTTTGCCGCAAGGGGAGCAAGAGAAAGTGTGGAATGGGGGCAGCTGATTTTGGTGCCTGGCTGCCCTTTGACCGATGTCTGCCGATGTCTGTTGTGGTTTGTGGTCAGTTGGGCTGGGCTTATGGGTCAAGAGTTTTCAGTAGCAAAGCGCAAAACCCCCAATGCTGCGAATGCAGCTGTAACTGTAACTGTAACACGAAACCCAAAACCCGAAACCATAAACCAAAATGTTCAATTCGGATGCCAATTGCAGTTTCAGTTTCAATTTGCATTTTGCAATTATAAATGTATTTACTTTGGCGCTTTTGCTGCTAATGTAATTTGTAATGAGATGCGGGGCGTTGCCTTCCACCTACAGCCACTCAGCATAATTTAAGTAATTGCAATAATTAAATTGCAGGCTTAATGACACGCAAAACTACAAAATAAAGAAGGACGACCATGTTAAAAATGTGTCGGATGTAACTGAACCTAAGAATAGAGAACAGAGAATGCGAATGGAAGAGGGAATGGGAATGGGAATGGAACTTGGAACCGAAGCGAAAACTAATTAAAGTGCTTTTTATGCGCCGCACCGCAGACACGTAACATGAGACTGGCCAATAACCAAGTGACCGACCGACCACGGGCGCGTCACATGATCTACACACACACACACACACACACACGTCGTAGGCGTGGCTCAACACGTTTATCTGTGTGTGTGTGTGTTTATGGGCAAACTGGCCTCAAATGCACTTCAAAGCAATTAATTTGCAATAAAAGCACTTTTAATGCGCCACATGTCCCTCCACCTACAAATATATACATACATACATATATAAATATACGTATGTATGTGTGTGTGTGGCTTGCGTCATCAATCAGCATACACACATACAGACAAAGAGGGAACCACAAACGAACGAACCACAGTCGATGCCGTTCTGCAGTCGCAACTTTGCCTAACTGGGCCAGCCTAATAGATGTCGTTAACACGACGTTGCGCATACGCCGCGTTGTGCCGACCACAACATACCACACCACACCACACACACAGACACACACACACACATTTAACTAGATGGTCAGCACATAAAATGCAAATCATGTTAGTTAATCTCATACACAAGTACATAAAGTTTTGCCAGCTCAAACGCCAATCAATTTCGCATACAACAAACTTCAAATCAGCTTTCCATCATATTATCATCTCAAGGATTTATATTTATGTGCATAGGTCACTATTATTATAGCTATAGTACCATCCATATTCATAAAATACTCTGTCTTCACTGGACAACAAACTGAACTATTAACGCATAGCGCAATCAGTGAATTTGTCAACGAAGAAACAATTTCTAACGAAGAATGTTTATAGATCAACAAACAACATTTCTTATAATTCCTAAACTAATTTTGGAAGATAAAACTTGCAAAACGAAATTTCAGATTAGGCATCAAATTAGTACAGGAAAATTTGCAGTGCGAAATCTATCACAAACTGTATTTAGCAACAAGTAAGAAAGCTACTGTCGAGTGTGCTCAAAAATGAGATACTGTATATTGATATAGTACTACAATACATTCAAAATACACCATAGAGTGAAAAATATACCATAGTAAAAAGTGTTAAGTTGCCCATTCAAAACTATTTCTTAAATAGCTTCAACGATTTTTAATTAATCGCAACCAAATTTTCAGGAATCAAAAAATCTATAGTTATTATTGTATGTTCGAAAAGTATTCATGTTATTTTAAGGCAGCCACTCTTTTCACACGAATCGATTACAAATTGATTACCATAGTAGTATAGTATTTCTTATCTTCATTAGCATTTCTTATCTTTACTGAATCATCCAAAAATTACAATCAACAGCGGCATCTATCAGCAAATATATGCAATTCAATAAGTATACTAAAATATTCGGTGCGAAATCTATAACAATCTCTATAACAATCGATTATCTGTTTATTACCAACTCCATAGTATCTTAAATTCTTTATTTTTACTCAGTCGCTCATTGTAGTATACAAATTACAGACTGAGAAATAAATTTACTGTTTAAAGAATATTACAAAGCTATAAATTAAATAAATTTCATTTTGTGCAAAAATTATCGAAATTTGTATAACATGTTTTAGAAAACAATATATTCCAAGACAATGTATGTAAATCAAACTTGGAAATCCCCAAAAATATAATATTCTCTTTATTCGAGCTTAAGAGTTGGTTTTTAAAATGTATTCTGAAATATTGTGATTACTATCTTGCTTGCACTGACTTAAACTCTTAATAAATTATCATATTTATACCTGCTAGCCATTGGGTAGAAGGTAATTACTTTGTGATCTAAGGTCTATTTTGTATTAATTACCTTATCAATGACCGAAATACAGCTTTCGGCATATTTTAGTATATTTTTGGGTATAAATATTATAATTTGGATTGAGTAAAATACCAAATACTGCTTTTGGTATACATAAAAGATATTACAATTTGTTTGCTTTTATTGAAAATGGGCAACGAGTATCTCACAGTCGAGTATTCTTCACTCTAGCTTTCTCACTTGTTTTAAACTCATTTCAAGTGATCAATTCTATTTCCTACAACTATTATACGTTTGAATATGTTTGGTTTTTGTATGTCAGCAGGTATCTTGAGTCGATTATATCCGTCAACAAACGCATTACGTAAGGAAACAGTCGCAATATTTTTGGGGAGCAACAAATCTTTTGTGCATTCCCTTTTGAGTATTAGGATAATCTGTTAACTGGTTTACTCGTGCTTGTTTGCAAGGCAAGCGCAAGGCAAAAGCAGAAGCAGAAGCAAAACACTTGTCTGGTCATGTCATGTTTGCTGCTATTATGCTATCTTGTCATTGGCTTAACTTCAACGTGCAACTCGGCTTCAGCTTGCCCCCTTTTGCGGCAACACTGTGGATTAGCTCTAGTTACACACGAGCACTTATTGTTGTTCCTCGCTTCTCTTCTCGCGTCCTTTCCCTTCCCTCGGCGTGTCCGTGTCTCTTGACTATTTTTTAGTGCTCCTAAAAATTGTGCATGAACGTGGAATAAGCAAACAAGGATTTCAGCAGCCGTTGGCCATGTGATGGGTCATTTTGCTGGGTCGCAGCTTCAAGTCACGTAGCCAAGTCGCTTGCCAGGCGATGACGTGTTGCTACAACTGCTGACCCCAGTCGGGACTGAGGTGGAAGTGGGGCGGGGGCGGGGGCGGGGGCGTGGCAGCATCAGGCTGTGTGTCTGTGTATGTGTGTGCAGCCATCTGTCATAGGAGTGTATACAACACACATTGTCACGCAATTGACGAGCCCCAAACCCTTTTTTTTTCGCTTTTGTCGCGTCGCTATTTATAGCCACAAAATCGAAGCGAGCCACGCACTTGACGCTCTCTCTCTCTCTCTCAGTGTGAGTTCTTTCTCCTTGCTCTCTTGACACTTGTCGCGTTGTCATTTGATCGATTTTTCAGCTCCCCAGAGAGAGAGAGAGATAGAGAGACCAGACCCGTCTCAACGGACAACAGCAGTTTGTTAGCCACCTGACAGTTGCCATAATAATATGTTGTGAGCGCACCTGACATGTTCCTTTAATGTCACCTTCGCTTCCTTACCTTATTCCTAAGCACGTCTTATCTTTTTTTTGGTGACCTTGAACGCTGCTGCTCTTCATATTGATTTCTTTTTAAGTTAATTAAAAACCAAAAAACGCGCAGGTTGCGAAATGAAAGTCAAGCTATTAAACCAAATGAGCCAAGCGAAATTGTGCGCGTCTCGCTCTTCTCTCTCTCTATCTCTATCTCTCTCTCTCTCTCTCTCTCTCTATCTCTATCTCGCTCTTTTAACGACCCTTGACCGTTTGAGCGCGTTTCAAATTAGGCTAATAAAATGAAAGAGCAAGGGACGCTGCAATTGAGCAGCGTAATTGTCATAATTAAGTGCGCCCCGGAGAGCAGAAAGGACGGAACGAGACGGGACGGGACGGGACGGGACGGCACAAATGCTGGCTAGTTCTCCGAAATATAAGTGACTGCGGAGACTTGCCTTCTTTTCCAGCCCGTTCTCTTCTCAACCTGCCTTCCATCTCCAATCTCGGACAATAACTGATGCAGCTCTTCTCTCTCTCTCTCTCTCTCTCTCTCTCTCTCTCTCTCTCTCTCTCTCTCGTTTGGTTGTTTACTCTTTCGTTACGTTAACCCACTTACCAATCTTCCCTTCTTGTGTTCGCTGGCTCGCTCGTTCTCCCGTTTAACCCCTTGGCATTTTCCCCAATTCATTTACAGTTTCTATTTGCTCAACCGTTGTCCGACGCAACTTGTTCGACCGTGTCACAAAATCAATTAAAAAACTGCCGTGCTTGCTCTGCCGCTGTCGCTGACGCTGTGCTGACCACACCCGCTGTCATACCCCTGAGGAGGTCCTTCGAAAGCCGGAGCGATCCTCTCGTGCCTCGTGCCTCGCCTATTTGCACAGCAAACATGGCATTTTTTCGCTTTTCACACACACAGCAGAGAAAAACGCAGCAAAGCTGCAGGTAAATAGCGTCCAGAGAGCAGTCCCCCACCGCCTCTTCCTCACTCCCCCCTTCCCCCCGCGGAAAAACAGCCCCTAGCAACGGGCGACTAATTTTTGCGCGCACGGTCAACTTTATTCTTGTGTTTTTTTTGTTTTGTTTTTGGTAATTTCCGGCGCAATTTCGGGGCGCGTCAGCGAGACGAGGTCGAAGCTTGTTGTAGAGCAATTATGGCAGCACTTGTTACTACAGCTAGTTCTACAATAACTGCCACACCCAAAGCCAACAACACAAAAAAAAAGAACTATAAAATTAAAGCTGACTAGACAGATGGTGTCAATGTCTGCTCATCTCTGCGCTTGCATAAATCAAATATTTGCTAATAAGCCGACACACACACACTCACACACATACACATACATGGATGTTGGCGGCGCCACTTCCGGCTGCAACTGTTGATCTGTGTGTGTGTGTGTGTGTTGTTCGCAGTGTAATGCAATCAACATGAAAATAATTAATACAATTGCTTTTAAAAGCAAACATGCTCGAGTGTGTGTGAGTAAGTGTCTGTGTATTTTGCATATTCTCTCTCTCTCTCTCTCTTTCTCTCTCTCTCGCTTTTTTGCAATTTTAATTAAATGGCAACGATTGCTGCATACTTTGAGGCGCAATTTGCTTCAATTGAATTACAAGCGGCATTTCCAATCGAGCTGCAAACAACAACAACAACTTCTGTGCCTCTCGCTTCACTCTTCAGTTGGGTGCGAACAATGCGATTAACTTGCATCCAAATGCGCAACAAACGGCAAATATGCTCCAAGCAATTTAAACAACCAACTACTAACTGCATATTAACGTATTTATAAAACACACACAGTCACTGTCATCCTAGATAGATTAACTCAACTACACATACAGAGTATCAATTGCATTCTACTATAATTGCGTCTGATTAAGTTTGTCTTCATTCGTTTTGCGGGTTGAATGCCTTCATCACAAATAATCATAAACCTAATGCTATTCGTGCCATTTGTGGCTGCTTTGATAGACGAATAAGTGTATCTAAGTTGCCATTTGCGTTTACTACACTGAACAAAAAGAACTCCTACTAAAATCAAGAAAGAAAAGAAAAGATAAAAATTGTGTTCTTTTAAAAACACTTTAACATCAAAATCTTAAAAGTAAGAACATTACATCGTCAAATTTTACACATTAAAACCGAACGTACTTCTTTTAGGTTACAAAATTCTGGAATTCATCGAATTTTCTATACATTATTTATCCTCGCTGTTAGTGTCTTCTCATTGTAGTCCTGGAGAAAGTCCTGGGCTTTAATGCTGCGCAATTTTATAATAAATATTGCATAAGCAAACTGAATACTAATTAAATCATAAAATTGTAAAATATAAAGGTATATTTTTTTAATTTTATAATACGATTTGTGGGTCTTAGTTGTTTTGGATGGCAATCTGGTATATTTTGCACTCTATGGTATATTTTGAATATACTTTTGTATCAATATACCAAATATAGCCTTTTGTGGTATATTAATTTGGTATATTTTTGAATTAACACCGCACTATTTTGCTTTTATACACACACTCAAGACCACTCGACTAATGATTGTTGTAGTCAAATTCTTAGAACTAAGAGCAAAATACTGAGTTAATAACTTTTTTCCCAGTAAATCCACATTATATTTTCGTTGTGTAATAATTCCTTGTTTCTTTTAGAAAAGCTTTTTAAACACATTAGAACTTTTCAGTCATTAAAGATTTCGAAATTTGGCAGCACAACTTTTCGATAAACTTTCATAAAAATATATGAAGTAATAATTGAATATTCAGTATCAAAAATATAAAAAAAAGTAGATTAAATTACCTCTTAGAATTGTTTAAAAACCGTAAATTCGCATTAGCTATAGAATGTGATTGAACATTTCTTAATTGTTTGAAGAAGATGCCAATTAAATATCCGCTAAATCTTTAATAAATATACAAACTCAACAACAACAATCTCTGTTTTTTTTATAAAAGGGCTTATTTTTAGAAATAAATTAATATTCAGTAGCATGAAAAGGACATTTTTCCTGCTTGGAATTCTAATTAAAATTTTCTTTGACCGCAGAAACTGATTAAACAATGTTCCAATATTAATAAATGCATTACAAATACTAATGAGTTCAACCAGAGCTTTCCATTTTTTTATTAAAACTTTAAATAATTCTTTCATAATTGGTATTAAATTGAATATTCAGTAGATGTATTTTTAGTTATCAGTAGTTTGTATTTGTATTAAAATTCTAAAACTTTCATAGACCATCGAAAATGATTAGACAACTACAAAATTATCCGAACAAATGCCAATTTCATTAAAAGTACATCATGGTAAGGAGAACAACTGAAAGTTGCTAAACTAAATTGCTAAACTTACTTAACTTAAACATTTGCGGCAAATGTTGCCACAAATTGCACTTTTTCCAACTACAAAGTTATCATCGAAATTTGCCGTCGGCTTTGAAATTGAATCGAGTTTGTAAAATGAGAATTTTCGATTATGCAACGAATAATGAAAATCCTATTAAAGCAAAATGATTGATTTTAATAAATACAACGACAGTGTCATTACAATAATTGCGCAATAAATAAACTCACACGAATTGACAATTTATTGGTCCAACTAAATTGAATTATCAAAACGATTGCGCATTAAAACGAATGAATATTATGTAATGCAAATTGTTGGAATTTCATATTCCAAAATACTATACAGATTCTTGGGGTGGAAAGTAGGCGATGGACAAGCCCAGATCATATAGCAATCGCAGCCACTTAACATAATTATGTACAAGGCGGACAACAACAGAAAAAAAAAAAACAGAAGAAGAAAAAAAACTGTGCCAAGTGAAAATGAGCAAGAAAACGGCTAGTTAGAAGCGCAAAACGCCAAATGAAAAATTAAAAATGCATAAATAGTACAAAATAAAAAAAAAAAACACAAATAAGAAAACGAGACTGATCGACTACGAGATACCCGGTACACATTTTCAAGTAATGTCTTTTAAATATCCCAAATTAATATACTGAAAATATATTTATGTATACCAAAAGAAATATTTGGTATATTCTCTATTCAAAATATATACTTACAAAGCACAAAGCAAGTCGAAATGGCTCGATTTTGAAGTACTCGCTACTCATTTTCAATAAATGGAAAAAAGTAGTAATGCCTTTTAAACATACCAAATCAATATATCGAAAATATATGAATGTATAAAAACAGCAATACTTGGTATATTCCTTCATCTAAAATATACCATGGAGCGCAAAATGAATCAAATCGCTCGACTGTGAAATACTTGCTATGCTTTTTCAATAAATACAAAACAGTATTTTTTATATATACCAAATTAGTAAGCCGAAAACATTTTAGTATATACCAAAGCCAATATGTGGTATACTAATAAACAATGTAAAGATTAAGCATATGAAATTAAGGTATACCAAAAGTACTATTTGGTATACTGTTGCATTCAAAATATACCATAAAAAAATTGATTTTTTAATTTAGGTTCAAATAAAATTTTCTGACAGCTGTTAACAGTAATTCATACTACCCTTCTATCTGGTTGAGAGGCGCGGGTATAAAAATGTAAAACTGAAAACTAAAAACTAAAAAACCACAACTGGGCATTGACTATGAAAATTGACCAGCAGACACATGTCTAAGAGGGAGAAGAGGGAGACGAGGGAGAAGGCCAGCTAATTAGACGGCGTGTCGGCAGTCAGCAAAGTGTGAAAATGAGCAGCTCATGCCGAGTGGGTGGTGACTTGGGATTGTGAAGAGACAGCGACGAAGTGGAGCTGAAGTGGAGTGAATTCGAATTGGATTGAAATTGGAATTGGAATTGGATTAGATTGGCACGCGACGTCAATTGCTGAGGCGTAGCATTCGCCTTGCCGTCGGCCATAAACTCCATTCCCAACAGTTTGTCCGTCTGTCCGTCTGTCCGTCCGTCCGTCTGTCTGTTCGTCTTTTCGTCTTTCTTGTTTGCCAGCTCCCCTCGAGCTTCAGTCGAGCTCATCATTTGCATATATGCAAACTTTCTAACAGAGCGTTGCGAATAATTTATGCTGATTAGCTAAACTCGACTTTGTTGAGTTTCGGCTTTGGCTTTGGCTTTGGCTCTACGTGCCGCTTTTGATGTTCAATTCAATTCATATGTATAGTAAGTATGTGTGGGTGTTTAGTACTCGTATATAACGAGTGTGAAAGTAGAAGCTGACTTACCCTTGAGCAGATGCTGCAAGATGTTGTCCTTGTGCTCCTCCGAGTGAGGCTCGCCCATCACAATGAGCAAATAGCAGCCAGTTAGCGGACTGGGCGGTCCAACCATGCCCCCCAGCCAAACTGGAGGCGCCACCGCCATCCGAGCAAGCGGTATCCAGCGGTGGACGTCCGCCGATCTCCGACGGTGGCAACGAGCTGGCACCAGCATCAGTTGCCGCATCGTCGCCAGCATCGCCAGCAGCTGCCGCTTGCAGGACACCGCCGCCAGCATCTCCGGCAGCTTCAGCCTCAGCCGCAGCCGCAGCACCAGCACCAGCACCAGCTGCGCCTTCGCCCTGGGCCACTGAGGGCGTGGCAAGTGGCAAGTCATTCCCATTGCCGTTTAGAGCGGCGGTTTGGTCCGCTGCGTTGGCTGCCATTGCGGCAACTTCGCTTGCTCCGACGGCGACTGCAGCTGCAGCTGGAGTTGTTGTAGTCGTAGTTGGTGTTGTTGTTGCAGTTGTTGTTGTTGTTGTTGTTGGTTTTGGCCGATCTCCCATCACAGTTGTTGTTGCTGTTGTTGTTGTTGTTGTTGTTCACACAGTCACCGGGCACAACACAAAAAAAATACAAAACAAATTTCTTGTCGCACACTTGAAAAAAAAACAATCGTAATCAACGAAAATGTTTTTCGCTTTTGCTTGGCGGCAGAGTTTTTGAAACTCGGCCTCGGCACAAACACTAGCGTTCTCGCTCTCGCTCGCTCGTTCTCTCACTATGTGTCGCACTCACACTGTGTCTGTCTCTGTCTTGCGCGGCGTTTCTTACACGTCAAATTTCTTGGAAATGTTGCGGTAAAAAACGTCCGAAGCTCAGTCTTAACTGATGGGCGGGCGGCTGACGAAGGAGGGAGGGGCGTGGCAGAATTTGCCACTTCACTTCACACGCTTCTTTCTTTTTGCTTGTTATTGTTATTGTTGTTGTTGGAGTTACTTTTTGTTGTACTTTTTGTTTGCTGGCCGTGACTTTGGCGCTTTTTTATGAGTTCTTCACTTTGTGTTTTATTTTCGTTTTTCGTTTTTCTTTTTTATTAATTAATTATTTGTATTTTTCGTTTTTCGTTTTCTGTTGTCTCTCAATGTCTGCGTAATTGGTTTTTCTTTATATTGGAAATTACATTAATTTTTGTGATTCTTTTGGTTTTTTTTTTTATACGTTGTTATTTATTGTGCACACTTTGAAGCTGTGATAGATATTTTTTTCTTTTCGTTTAAAATTAAAGTAATATTTGTTTAGCGTTTTTCTTTTGGAAATACTTTTATTTTGGTTTTTAGTTTGGATTAAATTTTGCAGCGATTGGCGTGTTTGGTTTTAGTTGTTTTTTGTTTTGTTTTTTTATTTTCTCAATACAATGAATTAATTGTAATTTTTAAAGGTTTCTTTTTGTTTTCTTTTCTGTAGATTTGGACTAGCTTTTTACTTGTAGCAATGTTTTTTTTTTCGATAATAATATTTGTCTTTTTATGTTTATGTGTTTGTGTAATTTGAATTTGCAAAAATCGTACTTTTTGGTTTTATTTTCTTTTTGCTGATGATGAGTTGCGTCTATATATTTATATTAATCTCTTTTTCAATAATTTGTTTATTAATTAATCTCGTGATTTTTGTTTTTCATTTAGCTTTATTCGTTTGCTTTTGCTTTTGGAATATCATCAAATCTGGAAAGGGATAACGAGAAGTATTTTATTAGTTTACTCTTACATTATACATGAAACAAAAATTATAGAAATTAACTTTTTTTATATTTCTATAAAAATTTTAGTCACATTATACAAACAAAAAACATGAAAAAGTTAAGTAAAATTTTCTATGTTTTATGTTAATATAGTTGTAAACACTTGAATTGTAGTTTTAAATAAATATGCATTTCATATTCAGAAATTAAAAAAAAATAAACAAAATTATTTATGTTTTATGTTTATGTAGTTCTAAACACTTGAATTTATTTGTGTTCAGAATTTTGTTCCCAATTTAATAGATTTGAAAACACTTGTATCTATTGAATGTAAAGTGCATAAGGACTTCTTTTTTTTTTGTGTTTGATTGATGCAATAATATTGTACTATATATAGATAAAACTCAGTCTGAGCTCAGAGTTCTTTTAGGCTGAATATCCGCAACTTGAATGGCATCTAAAGCACTTTTATTTCACAGTTTTCGTGTTTTGTGTTGCTTGTTTTCCCCGTTTTCCCCGTTTTCTCTCTCTCTCTCTCTCTCTCTCTCTCTCTCTCTCTCTCTCTCTCTGTCTCTCTCTGTCTCTGTATCTGCGTTGTTGCCTTCATCTGCCGGCTGTCGCTGCACTTATGACAACTCGAGAGGCGACCATTTAGCACTGCCCAATGTAAGTTTGCAATCTCCACTCTCCCCTTCCCTTTGCCCTCCTTTGCTGCCCCTTGGAAGTCGCATCCAGACAAGCAGACGAACGAACCAGGCGAGGATGGAGCTATAAAAAGCCATAGACAAGCAGCACCGCATATAAATGCATTGAACTTTGGCCGTGTTGCTGACGACAACAACAACAACAAGAACAAATGGCACATATGTAGTACACACACACACACACACATAGTGCACACTCACACACCCCAAAAAAGATGTCGTCATCGCTCCATGGCAACGACAACAACATCGACGTCATCAGGCGCTGGCGTTGCCTGACTGACTGAATGTGAAAACTATAAAAAGCAGCGACAACAACAACAACAACAACAGCAACAAGAACAACAGCAGCAACTCCTTTTGATATTTTTGTCGCAACGTTGTTAGTTGTAATCCTTCATTGTAGTTGTTGCTGTTATTGTTGTTGTTGTTGTTGTTGCTTTCCTTTCGACTTGGACTTGGTCGCGTGCCTGGTCTACGTGCACCGCTCCCCCCCTCTACACCCCACTCGTTGCCACCTCGTTGCGCACCGCTGACGCTGCCTTCACTTGCCGCACTCAGCTCCAGTTGTTGTTGCTGTTGCTGTTGTTGTTGCTGTTGTACGTTGTCTCCGTAGCCGCCTCATGTTGGTGGCGTTTGTCGGCCGATGGATGAATCACCCAAGCAGTTGCCGGCAATGCATACACCCAACACACACACACACACACACACACACACCCAACACACACACACATGCTTACTCACGTAAGTGATGTTGTGTTCTTAGTTCTCTGAGTTCTGCGTTCTGAGTTTTGTGACGGATGCCAAACGCAATGAAATTTGCATTACTTTAGGGCTATCTTTCTCTTTTGGCGAGATGTTGTTGGGGGCCTTGGTCTTGGTCTTGTTTCTGGTTCTGGTTCTACTTCTGGTTAGTCTTCTTCTTACTCATTTGCTTGCTCTTGGCCACGCCTTTGGCTCTGCGCGAGTTTTGATTGATGAGTTTTGTTGTTTTTATTTCTTTTTGCTATTTTTGGGCCCAATTTAATATCTCTCCCTCTTGCTCATCATATATGCAGCTGATGCGTTGAACTCGCGCTAAAGTCAAGAGCAAACGGAACCAAATACTCTCTATGTTTCTTAGGGGGGAACATTTCAAGTACACTTCTATATGAATTGATGACTTGATGAATTCAAACAACAAACTAATGAAATCTATATCGAAAAATCGATTATTTGATTCTTTTCGTGTATTGTATGCCGATGATGCATTAGTTCTTTGTTGGTGACTCTGAAATTTCAGTTACTAAAATATGAATATTAGTTCTTTCAGTTACTGAAAGTTGAACTTGAGTTTATTGTAGATGACTGAAATTTTTATCACCACTATCTATCAACAAGATGGATACATTTTTGTTTGTTTGGCATTTAAAGAAAACTTTTTGTGTGAACCATGCTCAAAAATTGAAACTTTTTGATTATTATAATAATTTGTATTATAATTTTGGCCAAAGAATAGCATTTTCTCTATAATTTATTAATACTTCAAGAAACCTAGTGAAGCTCTTCACTGGCAAAACTTCAGTATCGATTTTATAGTGCTTAAGGCAAATCGCAAGAACTGCAAACTATTCCAGTTATAAACCTGTCTTGCAATGATCTCTTTTTGCAGGCTTTCTTCGGTAATAAACTCATTACAATCTTCAGTTTTCGCTTGAGTCACGCAATGCTAAAAACAATTTGCAATTTGCAATTAAGCATTGATTGGCGCGAGAGTTGATAGCGAAGAGAACATGGAACAAATAACCGAAAAACAAATAAATAACTAAGCACCACTGTTGAAGAAGATCACAAGAAAAAAAATACTATATAATACTATATATGATATGTGTGTGCAACGTACAAGAACTGCTATGCAACTGGGATGTAAGTCGAAGCCGCAATGGAACGGAACTGAACTGAACTCAACTCGACTCCACTCCAGCTGCAAAAAGGAAGTTGTAGAATCAATAGGTCACACACAAACACACAGGCACACATACAGCAGACACACTTGCACACACACACACACACACACACACACATGCAGACAGCACGTGTTGTAGTTGTAAGCAAATGGGGAGAAGTGTAACAATTCGTTATATGATATCACCGCAGGAAGCCACAAAAACCACCAACGAACCAAGGAACCAACAAAAAAAAAAAAAAAAAAAAAAACAACAACAGAGAATGAAGTTACAGCAGAGGAAGAAGAAGCACCAGTTTTTACACACACACACACACACACATACACCACAGATTTGTCACTTTAATTGCGAACGCGAAAAAAAAGTTGTAAAAAAAATTGTACTAGGAGTTGAAGTATTTGTTTTTGTTTTGTCTTTCAATTTACTTCTTCGCTTTTTTTTTTTTTTTTTGCTTGTGTGATTTTCTTATTTTTCTTTTTTTTTTTTCTTGTTTGCTGGGTGTTGAGGAGCTGCTGCCGCGGCTGCTGCTGCTGATTTACTGCTGCTGCTGCTGCTGATGATGATTTTGCGACTTCTGCTTCAACTGCCTCGATGTTGTGTGTGTGTGTTACTTCTTCTTCTTCTTGTTTTCGTGTTTTTTCGTTTGCTGCAAACGTTTTGAAAGCTCGACGACGACTGATTCTCTGGCCGGAACAACTCGCAATACGAAGCGGCGTCCACGTTGTCGGCATTGTCGGCAGCGACAGCGACAGCCACAGCGACGCGACAGCGACAGCAGCGAAGCAACGGCGACGAGTAGTCGCCGTTTGTTGGTCTGCACAGGCACAGGGACAGGCACAGCAAACTTCACTTGTGTGTGTGTTGTTGTTGTTGTTTTGTATTTTGCCGTTATTGGAATTTCCAGGCTGCGTCTGCGTGCGCGTCGCGTCGCTTTGCTTCGCTTCGTTTCGCTGTGAAGCTTTTTGCTCTTTCTGTTGCTGTTGCTGTTGCTTTTGCTTTGTGCAAAACTGCTGTTTTCAGTCTGCGCCGAACAGCTGGGCCCGAAAAAGGCTCGTCCCTCTTCCTAGTGCGTTTCGCTTTCGTCGTCTGGCGGCCGGCTTTGCTAGCAACAACTACAACGATAGCGACAGCAGCAGCAGCAGCAGAAGCAGCACTCGCCGCTTCCAGTTCGTTTCCCATTCGTTTCCCATTCGTTTCGCTTTCGTTCAGTTTCGTTCGTGTTTCGTTTTGCTTGTCTCGTTACTGGCGCCTTCTTCGATGGCCCGGCTAACCATCCGTTCCATGCCGGCCAACATTTTGCCAGTCATTCTCGCTGGCCTCGACGTCGTTTGATTTTTCAATATGCCGCCTTGCCTTTGCCATTCTTTTTCCTTTTTGTTGTTGTTTTCCTTATTTTTTGTGTGGAGTTGGCGCAATGAAAACTCGTCTTTTACTTTGTTAGGGTGAGAGTATGAAGCTCGCTTCCCCGTTTTAGCGCCTACTAGCATTCAAAGGTCTAGCAAGCAACTGTATAGCCTACTTTTTAGCCACAATTCCTTTATATATGTGATTTGCGTACATAAAGTACAAGACTTTTGAAACCAAATATTAAATAATAATACCCGATAGTGAATAGCAAAATTATTATTTTTCAATAACTACTAACTTAAGCTCAAACAGAACTAAAAAAAAAACATTATCTGATCACTTATAGGAACAAATATTGAATAAAACTATTGGAATTTTATATTAAATTCCGCAATAAAAAATTATTCATAGGATCGAACTACAGATTTATTTGTTGATTCATTTATCGAAACAAAAATTAAGCAATTTATATTGGAAATTAATACTATAATCTGCACTACCAAAAATATGTGAGAAAACGCTTAATTAAAACAATAAATACAGATATATAAATATTAAAGCAGAAATGTAGCAAATAAAAATATGTTTCCTGTTTAATCTATTGAATAACACAATTTAAGAATTAAATAATTGGTTGATTCTTAATACTTTAATGAAGAAAAATTTATTTTGAACTCAAATCTAAACCTTAAAATAAATTGATAAAAAGAAAATAGCAAAAAATATCCATTAATATTACTTGTATTAAATAGAAAATGTAGTAAATACTTATTTTACATAGTAAAATCACATACTTCTCGTGATCAAGGTTCAAAATAAACAATCTTTGAATGTTGGATACTTCCATACTATACAATGCTATAATACTATAGCAATACTTTAATAACTATCACTATAACAATACTATCTATAATAATATTATACTACTACATTCAATACTATCAATAATTGAATAATTTGAATTTTTCTTGTACTCTTTTGTAATTGAGCTGGTTATAAAAATATTGGGATTGTTTTTCTAAAATAAACAAATCTCTTGTCCACGCCCAATAGTTGTCTTTTATGTCAATAATTATAGTGATTCTTTCCAATAGAAAGAATTACATATAGTTCATCTCAACCTCTATTTGGTATAGAGTATTTCTATATTCATTAAAAAAACAAGTAAGAAAGTTACAGTCGAGTGTGTTCGACTGTGAGATACCGGCTACCCATTTTTAATAAAGGCAATATATTGCGGTATCATTTTCAAAATATGCCGAAAATACTAAAAAAAATACTAAAAATATACCAAATGGTATGTTTGGTATATCGATTTAGTACACCATTCAAAATATACCATAAACGGCACAATGTGCCAGATTGTCGGCCAAAGCAACTAAGAACCCTAGTAAGTAGGCGTTTTTGCCCATACAAAAGTATTTCTTTAATAACTTCCACAAGTTTTATCTGATCGCAACCAAATTTTCAGGAATCATAACTACTACAGTAATTATTGTATATACCAAAATTCGTAGCTCTAGCTTTAAAATTACACTTGTTATTCGATTGTTTTGATTTGCGGGGGCGGAAGTGGGCGTGGCAAAAATTTGAAACAAACTTGATCTGCGTGCAAACATAACAAATGCTGTCGAAAAAAAATTATAGCTCTATCTCTTATAGTCTCTGAGATCCAGTGTTTCATACGGACAGACGGACAGACACACAGACGGACATGGCTATATCGTCTCGGCTGTTGACGCTGATCAAGAATGTATATACTTTATAGGGTCGGAGATGCCTCCTTCTACCTGTTACATACATTTCCTGCCGGCACAAAGTTATAATACCCTTCTACCCTATGGGTAGCGGGTATAAAAAAGTAGCTAAGCATGAAAATGTTTTTCAAATATTCTGCAACTCTTAAGTGTGATCGACAGTTAGCCAACTACTTTATACACAAATTGTATAGAAGTCGGATATTTACGTGTTGCCGCTGTCTGCAAAATGAGACGTCCTTCGAGCCGGGTTGAGCTTGATTATTCGAAATGCCGCTCGTTAAGACATGCAGAAGACACTTGAATCGCAACTGAGTCGCTTGGCCAGACAGTACGGCGGATTTGGCAGGCTGGAGACAGGCTCGAGTTGCGTTGCGTCGTCGACGACGACGACTGGAAGGCCGTGGATGCACATGATGTGCGAATAGGCAACACTAATGAAATTACGCAACTTCCAGTAGCTCGACGAGCGAAAGAGACAGCTGCAAAAAGTTAAACGCAAGCAAAGTGCGAGGATCGGCAACACATTAAAAATGGCGCATCAAAGAAGAAATATGAAACGAAACAAAACGAAAGAAACAAAAAACAAACGACAGCAGCTCGCTCAACCTCAACCTGACTGGAAGGCAGACGACAACCATCTGATTTTGCAATAACAGAGACAAGCAGCCAAACAGCTGCCAGCAAAGTAAATATTGATTTTGCCTGCTGCGCTGTCGTTTGTCGTTTGCCTTTTGCCTTTTGCCATTTGCCTTTTGACGACTGCCGCTTTCTGCTTTGCCGGCTGTTCTCACTCACTGCGCTGCTGCTGCTGCTGCTGCTGCTGAATGCACGATTTCTACGTTATGGCGCCACAAACAGCTGGCAAATCTCTCTCTTTGTGTCTCCTTTGCACTCTCTTTCTCTCTTGCTGACGCTGTCGCTCTCGCTCAGCTGTGCGACTAATCAACCGTTGGATTTTCAAATCAACTTGGCGTGTGCAAATGCAACATGCACAAAGATCAAAGTCAAATTAAATGACGAAATTTATTACAATACTTTCTTCACTAGTTAATTCGTTAAACTGATAGTTTCATAAAAAAAAAAATGTAAAATAAAAATATGGAATATGGAATTTTTCAAATTTAAATCTCTTCAATATGTTTTCGTTGTTTCATAGATTCCTATATTTATCTCATAATTTTAAATATTTTTACATAATAATTGCACATTTTACTCACATTTTTATTTGTTTTGTAGTCTGTGTAATAGTTAGATTGATAATATTTACTTATATAATTTGTGTTTAACATTCACTTTGCACTATGGATGGAGCAACTTATTACTTGTTATTCAGCTTGATTTTCGTTAATAATATTTTATAATTGCTAAAGCTTTTTCTCAAAATATTTGTTGGCCTTTATCTGTAAATTTGTTTACTTTATGAATATTATTTTTGGTTTTGGTTTTGTTAATTGTTATTAAGCTTAGCACAAAAAATGGACTTCGGACTGCAGTCTGTCGTTATGTTTTAGCAAACTTAACAGTATTTTTTTATCTTTGAATAACTTAATTACGTATTTTGTAGTTTGTATTTTTGTTTTTGTTTTTGTTTTTGGTTATTTTAGTTAGCAAAAGCGTTTGTTGTTTTGCAAAAAGCACTAACACAATTTTGTATCAAGTTTGTCTTTGGCCAATTTGTATTCAAATTTATAACTTATTTGTATGTGCAAATAATTTCAATAGTTATCGAATTGTTCACAATAAATCGTAGTGGACTTTTAGGCGCTGTTTCCTCGTCGTCGTCGTTGTTGTTGTTGTTGTTGTTGTTGTTCTTCTTCTTCTTCTTTCAGCTGTTGTTGTTGCAGCTGAGCAACTTTAGGTTTGATTTGCGTTAAACAGAAATAAACTTTAGACGGATATTGATTTTTTTTTCTTTTTTTGTTGGTTTTGTTTTTTTGCTGTTGCTGTTGCTGCTGCTGTTAGTGAATTGCTGTTCTAGTTGTTGCTGTCATTGGGCGTCGTAGACTGGACAAGTTTGGGGCTGACCCCGGATAACACTGCGCACCTCCCCGCACCGCACTTGGCAGCTGCTGCTGAGTCTTGTTTAATTGATTGATTGCCGCAAAGTTGTTGTTGTGTTGGGGCGAACACGCGACGACGACGCACTTGGCGAATGTTTTAAACAATTTAACTTTCAACTTTTGGCAGTTGCACAAATTGCTGACTCCTTTTGTCGCTGACTAACTGACTGACTGACTGACTGACTGACGGACTGAATGGCTGACTGGCTTGTCACAAATTACGATACGGCTCTGCTGACTCTGCTTACTCTGCTCGGCCGCACGACTGCAGAGTTTACGGCGATGTCGTTACCATCGTGCGCAACATTTTTCCAATTCACAGCAGCGGCAAAGTGTGTGTGTGTGTGTGTGTGTGTGTGTGAGTGTATGTGTTGTTGCCGCTCTCACATTGCTGTTGCTGTTGCTGTTGTCATCGCTGCTGACTTTTGTGGCACATTGGAAGCAATATATTGCAAAGCAAAAAAGAACAAAAACATGTGACAGCATTTTAGCCGCTTCCAATGGCGCAAGCGCAGACGCAAGCAACAACAACAGCTGCCTAAGACTTGTGTCAGTCGGAGCTGCCGACAGCTGTCCGAACAGCAGCAAACGAACAGCTGTTTTCTTGGCCAGAAGAACACCCGATTAATATGCAATAGAAATGCGACGATGTTAATTTCGCCGGTTAGAGAATGAGATACTCCAGAGAGAGAGAGAGAGAGAGAGAAAGAGATGAACAATATGCGCAGCTGACTAAAGTATCGAGAAGAAACAATTTTATATTTCCATAGTATTCTCCTGTTCAGCCTCAGTTTCTGTTTGGCTTTTCGCTAACTCTCTGAAATGTCAGAGTTCAGGCACTTTAACACAAAATAAAAGACCACGCCCAGGCTAATCCAATCAAAGCCTAAACAATTTCAAGTTTGAAGCCGCATGCATGCATAGTAACAATATGTGCTGTTGATTTCTCTAGTATTTGTTTATTTTTTTTTCATTTTTGGGAATGTGCCACACCCCTTTTCGAAGTCAACAACATTGCTGAAGGGCAGTCAAAATGCTTACAAATGCAGCGACAGCACGCAGCCCACCCATTAAGCCAGAGAGCGAAAGAGAGAGAGCGAGAGAGAGAGAGAGAGAACAGTTGAATTTCATTTAATTATGACTTAACACGAAATGGCGTTGCATACTTAGCGGCGCCGACTATGCAAGCCAAGAAAATGCCTTTACCCTCGCTCCAACCAACACAATTACAACAACAACAACAACAACAGTAACGAGAACAACATCGCGTCGCGTCGTCTGTTCTCTATGCACCCCCCTTTCCCCTTCCCCCTCCCGCCACCAGCCAGCCGCCTGCCTAATTTCAAAAGTTTGCGACACGAACCACGACGAACACAACATGCCAAATATTGAAATGTAATAAATACGCGGCGACCCCAAAAAACATTCGAAAATTACTGCAGTCCACACTCCAGAGCTGCTCAACTGCCAAATGTCTTATACCACAAACTTACAAACGATTTTTAAAATGCATTTTTTTTTTTTAGTAATTACAAAAACAATCAATTTCTATTCAATTTCGAAAGAACTTTTGAATTTTCTTATCTGGAAAATATATTTTTGGACCCGAAATTTTACTTTAAAAAAACAATATTACCATTAAAGATATAAGGCCGAGAAATATAAGTCAGTTAAGAAGTATACACAGATAAATTTAAATTCTTATAAAGTCATAAATGAAATTCTTATTCCGAAATATATAATTGATAACAACATTTTCTCTTACCATTAAAGATATAAATATTAAAATTACAGCTATACCAAAACTTTGCTTTAAAAGATTAATTCATCATTAAAAATATTAATATTAACATTAAAGACATTTATACTAAAGGAATAAATAATATTCAAAGAAACATTATTAACAATAAATATACACATATACATATATTGAAATTTGTAAAAAAAAATAATTCTTATGTGAAAAATATAATTGATACCAAAACTGTCGCTTCAAAAATAACATTACTAAAATTGATAGAATTTTACACTTATTTATTTATTCGAGAAATTTCTATTAATAAAAAAAATTTTCACTATTACAAATATTTAGAGATTCTTATTTGAATCATGAAAACTGAAAAATTGAAACATGCGGTATTCATTTTAAAATATACCAAATTAATATACAAAAAATACTAAAACTATGCCAAAGGCTATAATGATAAAGTATTACATTCAAAATATATAATATATAATATAAATATCTTCGACATTTTTTTTATCCGATCGCAACCAAACTTTCAGGAATCATAAAGACTATAAAACGCAAGCTTAGCAAAAATTTGACACAAACTTGATCTACCTGCAAGCACAAAAAATGCTGTCGAAAATTGTATCCCTATATCCCTCTTATAGTCTCTGAGGTCTAGGTGTTCATACGAACAGACGGACAGACGGACAGGCGGACAGCCGGACATTGGGTATTGGATATTATAAAATCTGGAATCTTTGTACTCTGCCGTATAAATTGAATGTAGTTATATATTACAAAATAAAGCACTCGGTATACTTTATTAACATAAATGTTCAGTTCTGAAAAATATACTTGACACACAACATTTCTTGTTTTTTTTTTTTTTAAAGGAATAGCTAATTTATTATATAACGAAATCGAGGCATTATATTTTTAAATTTCGTATTTGCAATAGTCTCGAATTTAACTGTGAATTTTAATAATGAGTATAAACTGCCACAGCGACTGCACAAATTTGTTAAAGTGGAAACCGCAGAAAGGAATATAATATGTATTTATTGAATAATAAATGTGATACGCTTCAGCTAAAACTTGCATTTTCGCCTCAAATAGAATTGAAATGAATGTTAATGTAAATTACTTCAAGTGAGATTCAAAATCAGATTTCCTTTGAACATTTGAAGTGCAGCCTGAAGACAAATGAAATGTTGATTCTCAAAAAAGGGAATACATTAAAATTGCTTGTGTTTTCCATAATACATAAGTACGAGTATTATGGATTAGCAGTTCAGTGAAAATTGTTACATCCTGTGTGTATTTAGGGTATTGGCAGGACATGAAATTAACTAAGAGTTTGCCGGCTGCCAGTTGCCAGCTGCTGTCGTGTTGTGTCGTGTGTCGTGTGTCGGCTGTCTGCCAATAGTGTAGCACCTGCATCGCGTGCGCAACACACTTACAACATGCAGCCAACTAACACACACCCACACAAACACACACATGCCACATGCCACATGCCACACGACCTCCCTCAGATAGCCTGTCGCCAGGCCTGAAGCAGCCGGTAACTTGCATTTTATTGTGGCCATAAAAATTGTAGAAAAGAGCCAACTAAAATGCTATGGAAAATTTATTAACGACGCCAGCCAAAAACAGAGAAAACCTGAAAAAAAAAAGAAAGAAAGAAAGAAAGACAGCTGCCCCACAAGACACCAAAGCACTCGCTTTCTCTATGTGTTCTACGGCGCCTTGACTTATGCTATTGATTTTTTGCTCCTATTTACCTGCGTTGCCTTTTTTCTATCTCTCGTTTTGTTGTTGTTGTTGTTGTTGTTGTTGTCTTGCATAATTACGCTCATTATAATTATATTAAATCTGTGAACATTTTTCTGTAGCATTTTAATTACGAAACGCCGCAGCTGCTTGGCCTTTGACTGCAGCGCCACCTCCGCCCACCTCCGCCCACCTGTCGACGTCAGTAGGCGGCAAAAAACTAATTACGTGATATTAATTAGAAAGTCAGCGAAATGCTAATGATCCACAAAAGAGCGAATAGCAAACAATTAAGTGCTGATACATTAATCGAATACCCTAAAAATACATGTATATCCTCTAAGTGAGCACATTTGAATGAATGATTAACCCATGCATGAGAATAGGATTATTGGAAAAGTCATATCAAATCAAACGATTCACTATAACGCTTGCAGTGTGTACTAAGCGAATTCCCTAAAGCAAACAATGAAAATGCAGTCGAGAACATTGAGGTGTTATTCTTAAAATATATCAAATTAATATACTAAAAAAATACTAAACATACATTATTCTTACAATATGCGAAATCAATATACCGAAAAAAAATACTAAATAAATAAGAAAGCTAGCTGCTCGCTATCCACTTTAAATAAACAAAAATGTTGTGGTGTTTATTTTTAAAAAGTCATACCGAAAATATACTAAACAAGTAAAAAATATTCATTTATAATACAAGTAAAAGAGTCCGGTATTTTTCCTGAAACATACCGAATTAATATACTAAAAAATACTGAACAAGTATGGATATGCACTATACATTTCCACTTAAAGTGGAACATTATTCTGAAAATATTTGGATACCCGCTATCCAAATTCAAAAAATACAAAACATTGCAGTATTATTCCCTAAATATGCCGAAAAAATACTAAACAAGTCACTACACATTTTCAACAAAAGTGAAATATTAAAGCATTATTCTTAAAAAATACCAAATATTCTGCAAAAATACTAAACAGGTAAGAAATCTAGATATCCATTTACAATGAATGAAAACAGTATTCATAAGATCTACTAAATTAATATACCGGAAAAAATTAAACTTAGATCAAAAACTATTAAAGTATAATGAAGAAAGATGACAATCATATTTTCAGAAAGTATATTAATTAAATTTTATATATTTAATATAATAATATAATATTTAATTAAACTAAATTCAGTTATTTCAATTCAACAGATTTACAATTATTGAAATAGGCATTCTTAATTTACTCTATTTAGTGGGATGTTTACAGGGTGTGGAGCAACAGCAATTTATAGTAATGAAAGCGAAACACAAAGTGAGAAAGAGAACTCGATTAATTTCGTGTATTACTCCGGCACCTCCGATTCACAAGAAGAAAAAACCCCTTTCGAGAACTGCGTGTCCTTGTTGTTGGCAATAAATTTGCACGGCGCTGGCCGAAAAATGTCAGGAGCCACAACCAAACCGATATAGGCAGAGAGAGAGAGAGAGGGAGAGAGAGAGAGAAAGAGAGAGAGAGAGACCTGCAGCCATTTACGGCAAATTTTTGGATCATTTTCGTATCGATTTTTTTGCTTCTTTTTTTGATTTCTTGCAATTTTCACGGCGTCGTCGGCCGGAAACGGAAGTTGCAAGTGGCATGCGTCGCTGTTGTCTGACCGCCGCGATAGTCGACTCTATTTATCTTGCACACTTGGCTTGTTGGCTGTTTGTGTTGCTGTTGTTGTTGTTGTTGTTGTAGCTCTTGCTGTTGTTTTGTCTTGTAGAACGGAAATCGCAGTCAGAGTCCGTCTGCAAAATGTATGAAAAGTTCAAACCTATTTAAAAGGTTTGCGGTTTTGTTTTGTTTTTTTTTTTTTTCATTTGGCACATTAATTAAGTACTTGTCATTTAACAAGTTGGTCGCATTGCCAGCTTAGCAACTTTTGCCACCGCCACCGCCACCAACTGCAGCAACAGCAACAGCGACAACAACAACAACAAGCTGCGCAAGTTCCCGCGGGGCTGCAAAAGCGTTGAACTAAAAATATTGCGCATACGCAATGTGGCCTTCAAAGAGGAGCCAAACAAAAGTTGAGACTACGCAACATTTCGCACTCACTGCTAATTCTTGAGTGTGCCAAAAACTGACAGCTAACAAATTAGTGTGTGTGTGTGTGTGTGTGTGAGTGTGTGTGTATGTCTGAGAGAGACAGTGTGTGTATTTTCTCTTGTGTCGATTTGCTAACTGCGCCTCAGCCATTATGTCTGGCATTTTACCGTTGCTTGGCGCCGTTTAGATTTTCATATTCAATAGCTCTATCATATGTTTATCCATGTGTGTGTGTGTGTGTATGTGTATTGGAATACTGTGTCACAACTGTGACGTCACAGACACACCAAATTTCGCTAATGGAAAAGAGCTCAGCGAGCGAGACGCTAAGCATAATGAAATGCTAAAGTTTTGCTTAAACTTTTAAACATAATTTGCAGCTACAAGTTTTTGGCAGTTTTTGAAGTTGACGACTTCATATTTTGAATATCATTAATTTTAAAGTTAATAAATAAAATATTATATCTCAACTTCCGAGAAACATTGAAAAAAAATATAATATTTAAAACAATTTAATATGGATTTTATAAATACATACATATAATTCTATATCTCTATTTTATGAACTTATTTTCATATTACAATTAAACTGAAAAGTACTGAAGAAATTTGAGGAAATCATGGTAAAATGGTAAAATTTTTTTTTTTAACCTGATTTGCAGATACAAGTTTTTGAAGTTGGCGACTTCACATTTAGAACAACAAATAATTTGAACTTCATAAATAGAATTTCTATTTTAAATTTCTTGAACTTAAATTCATATTACAATTAAAATTGAAGAAATATAAAGAAAGCTTCATGAAATACAAAAGCTTATTGTTTAAACTTCATATATGATTTGCAGCTAAAAGTTTTTGTCACTTAAGGCAGAATTTTGAATTTCATAAATAAAATGTTATATCCTTATTTCTTTTGAATTAATTTCGTATGTTAATTAAGCTGTGCAGTAATAATTTATGCTGTTTAATGCTTAAAATTCATTCTGCATAATTTGTAATACCAAACTTGAATGCAAAAGTGAAAAGTTTATAGCACAACAAACCCATCTAAGAAATTGCTGAAATATGTTTTATTTGTAAAGTATAAAATACTTATTTGCGCAGTTAATTTAAGTGGCCATCAAGTGCACATAATCCAGAATTTAATTCAGCAGAGCGCAAAACTCTCGCTTCGCTTTCTGTTGTTGGCCGCTTCAATTTCTTGTGAAATTATTTATTTGCTTTGCATTCGTATTTAAATTGATTTGTTAACTTTATGCAGTCAATTATGAAGCTAGCAGAAACCTGACCTGTTTTTTAGTATCTCAAGCATGAAATTGAACGAAAACCAGAAAAATGTGGTCAATTTGCACTTACACTCAAGTCAATACTCTTCTCAAAGAAAAAAATACAAGTGTTCTTAAATTAAATAAAAATTTAACCTGAAATGATACCAAGGTTATTTTTGAACCCACATTTTTATTTTAAATTATTATATTTATTTACTTCTTATTATATTTGCTTTTTAAGGTAAAAACTTTCCCATTTATTTAAAAATTAAATTAAATAGAAACTAAGCTTTAAATGAAACCATGTTAATTTTTTACTTTTTTTTGCCTTTCAAAATATTTCTTATCAAAGTTAAAAGCTATCTTAATATCTTACTGCAAAAACTAATTAAATCTTGAACTAAATAAAATCTCAGCTTAAAACGAAGCCATATTTATTTTTATATTAAATTATATTGTTTATTTACTTTCCATAAAACTATTTTAATACGTTTTGCGCTAAAAATGTATTCAATTTAATTGAACATAAAATTAAATAAAAATGGAACTTGGAAATATAATTTTTTACTTCTTTTTTGTTTGAATTGAAGCTAATTTAAAGTGAATATATATTTCAAAACTCTTTCCGAAATAGTATAAAAATTAATGACAAATTTAATTATATAAGAACAGAACTTGGAATAAGGACATGTTCATTTTTATTTTAAATTAGAGTATTGATTTAATTTGTATATAATTTTTATTAATATTAAAGTATCAAACCATTCGCAAGCAATTTATAAAAGTTAATTAAATATAGAAACAAATAAAAACTGAACCTTAAAAAAAACCAAGTTTATTTTTGCACTTTATTTTTATTATATATTAATTATTTACTTTCAAGTAAACATATTTGCTATTTAAGTTAAGTTAAGTTGAGTATTTGCACGAATTTATTTTAATACTCAATCTAAAAAATATACAAATAAATTTAAAATTCAATGAAATAAAAATTGAACTCCATTTGGACACCACAAAGTTATGATACCCGTTTTGGGAAAGAGTAACAGCAAAACAAAAGGAGAATAAACCAAAACAAAAGGCACAAGTTGTGTGGGCGGCTGGGCGTGGTCCAATTGATAACCATTTGCTGCTTTGATGAGGCACTCCCTCAACTCCCTCAGCTCCCCATCTCACGCTTTTTCGTGTCTCTTGCTTTCTCCTTTCTTTTGCTTTCTTTGCTTTTGCTATGCGTTCGCTATGTGCCCCTCTATGCATAAATTCAAGTTGCCTTTCAAGCTATTTCCATCTATAGAATCGTGCCATGATTTTTATACCCGCTACCCATAGGGTAGAAGGGTATTATAACTTTGTGCCGGCAGGAAATGTATGTAACAGGTAGAAGGAGGCATCTCCGACCCTATAAAGTATATATATTCTTGATCAGCGTCAACAGCCGAGACGATATAGCCATGTCCGTCTGTCTGTCTGTCCGTCTGTCCGTCCGTCCGTCCGTCCGTCCGTCCGTCCGTATGAAACACTGGATCTAAGAGACTATAAGAGATAGAGCTATAATTTTTTTTTCGACAGCATTTGTTATGTTTGCACGCAGATCAAGTTTGTTTCAAATTTTTGCCACGCCCACTTCCGCCCCCGCAAATCAAAAAAATTTAATAACAAGTGTAATTTTAAAGCTAGAGCTGGTATATACAATAATTACTGTAGTAGTTATGATTCCTGAAAATTTGGTTGAGATCAGATAAAAATTGTAGAAGTTATTTAAGAAATACTTTTGTATGGGCAAAAACGCCTGCTTACTAGGGTCTGAGTTGCTTTGGCCGACAATCTGGTATATTGTGCCGTTTATGGTATATTTTGAATGGTGTACTATATCGATATACCAAACATACCATTTGGTATTTTTTTAGTATTTTTTTAGTATTTTCGGTATATTTTGAAAATGATACCGCAATATTTTGCCTTTATTAAAAAATGGGTAGCGGGTATCTCACAGTCGAGGACACTCGACTGTAACTTTCTTACTTGTTTTGTTGCTGTGTTTGTTTTTTTTTTTGCTTTTTTTTTGTCGGTTAGCTTTCTTGTTGCTTTTATTGTTATTAATATTTCATTTCCTTTTTCGGGAATAACGTAGAGGGGCCTCTGTGGCAGCCACAATTGCGTTGTATTTTCCTTGTTTCGTTGTTTCGTGTAAAAATCTTTTTTTCGGCAGTGTGAGATTAGAAAATGGCTGCGTTGCGGCTGCCAGAAATGGCGTCGTTCACTTTAACATTGCATACTTTTGGGCATTTTATTATATTAAGCTATAAATTTCAAGGTCAGACGTCACATGCCATCTGCCAGTTGTGTGGTTTGTTTGTTGCTGCTTTTACTAAGTATTTTTGTGGTTTGCTGTTGCTGTTGCTGTTGTTGGCGGCACGCAAAGGCAAAAAGGACATCTCTCAGCTGGCCCATTGCGGAACCTTTCGAGATTCCTGCCTGTCACGACTGTAATGCCAACTAATTGCCTTGTTAAATGACATTTTGCTGACCCAAACACACACACACATATTGCTGCCTATCTATGACTATGCAGGACTTTCAGTCCAGCTCTACATAATTGGATGTCATAAAGTGTTCACAGTACATTTTTTATCAATTAATGTTACCCAGTTAGCCCTCAAGTCGCCAGAGGCCACACAAGCTAAACAAGCTACACAAAAGCTGTATGCCTTCACTTCTCGGCTCAAATTACTTTCATATGTTTTGTTACCTTAAAGCGTAATTTCAGTTTCACACTTTTTGGTAGACTCTCAGACTTTTCCCAATTAATAATAAATAATCAATGGCATTTTCAGACACGTATTTCCCTACGTTTCATTTTGATTTTGAAAAATTATATTAAGCTACAATACAAAAAATGTATCTTCATGGACAAACTTGCGTGCAAATGTAATTTCATGTAACCTTCATTAATAATGTGAGCAGCTTGGAAAAGTGTCTTATAAACGGGGTATTCAGGTTTTGTGGACTCCTTTTAAGTAATATTATTACTTCATTGTTAAAATACTTTTATAAAAATACTGAATTAAATGCTTAACAAGTTTAGTTTATAATTTATTTGTCATTCATAGTTTTCAGCTTAAAATTAACTACTTTAAAAATACACCATTTGACATTAAAGATTTTATACATTACTATAGCCAAGAAGATTATAGTTAACTGTTATCTTTTAAGTATTAATATTTGGTATTCAAGCTTACAATTAAGTTTGATTAAGTCGATTCATAGAACTATTTAATTTTTTTTAAATTTAAAATTTTTATTTGTCGTTCTCAATCAGTTTTCAGTTTAAGATTCACAGCTATAGAATTCCTTTTTTTGATTTTAAAGCTCTTATTACTTTGATTTAACTAAAGTATTTAATGTGAAATCTGTGTGCACAAATAATAAAAACCTATTTACTATTTAAGTTATACTATTTTTGTTATTTACTTTTCTTTTGTATTCAGCTTGCTTTTGTAGATGGATAAAAAATATTTTAATTTGTATAGTTTTCTTAATAGCTTCTTTATATAATCTTTTCCTTAACATCAAATTTATAACCATAACGCGACTTTGCTTCACTTTTAAGATTTCATCAATATAGTTAAAAACAAAAAAGATTTTTTTGTATCTGGTGCCTGTAGATTAAATTTAAAAATTTAATTGTAAATAAAAATATTTGATATTAAAGATAAATTAGATTAGTTGAGTATTTGAAAACAACTTTTATAATTTATTCATCATTCGCAGTTTTCAATTGAAAATTGATAACTATAAAATTACTTCACATTACTTTAATCTGGTATTTTTTGAAGTCTATGGTATATTTTAAATATAATAGTATACCCATATGTTGTCAAATATAGGCTTTCGTAATATGCTTTTGTAGACAATCTATTAAGTTTTGTATGGCATTGCCTGAATGCAATAGTATATTCATATATATACCACATATAGACTTGGAAATATTTTAGTATATTTTGGGTATATGCATTGGTTGGTAATCTGGTATTTTTGGAATGTGTCATATATTTTCAATGGAATAGTATATTGCCTTGGGAATATTTTGGTATTTTTCCACTACATTCTTTGGTTAGCAATATGATATTTTGTACTCTATGGTATACATATATTCAATGTATCAGCATATCAATATACCAAATATAGCCTTTGGTATAATTTATTCAACAGATATGCCAAATTAATATGCCAATTAAATATTAAAATATACCAAAGACAATGTTTGGAATGAATTCCAAGTATCTCCAAGTCGAACACACTCAGCTGTGGCTTTCTTAATTGTATTTTTGTTGTCTTTGTTGCTATTTTTAGCATTGCAAAATTATTTTTTTGCATATTTTAGGAAAGTTCAACCTTCCGTCCTTTGCATTGCTGTGCGTTTTTTGTTTTATGTCGACACATTATTGTTTTGTTCTTTTTTTTGTTCAGTTAATCCACATGAAAATGTAATGTTGTAGAATAAATCAAGAGCATTTTGAGTTTCGTGGGCTTTAAAGTTTCGTGGGCTTTGTGCAATGTGTTCGCAGTGCCTTAAACGCCTTTAATTAAGTTTTATATCAGTTGCACGTCGGTTGGCATTAAGGCCAAAAGGTGTTGTGCCCCTTGTTGTTGCCGTTGTGGCGTTGTGGCGCTGTGGCGCCACCTGCTGGGCGTTGCTTGCGTTTTATTTGAATTGCTATATATGGTCGCTGCGCTGGGGCGCCTAAAAGCAGATTCCATTTGGTGTGTGGCAAGTTTGCCGTAAATCGATGCGGCAGCCAGCCTAAGCAGCCATAAAGTAAGAGAGGGCAACAACAGTAACACAAAATAAAAAGGGCCGCGCTTTGAGCCCCAAAATTGGAAGGGGCAAGTTCCATCGCCAGCGAGCGAGCGAGAGAGAGAGAGAGAGAGAGACTGTGGAGATATCCTTTGGCTGTGTGTATTGCTCTTCCTTGTTCTTGTGCTTGAAGTGTCACTTTGGATTGTGTGCGGCGGTGACACGTGGCAAGTTAAATTGAAATGCCGCCGGCATCGCTGTACATATCTATTAGGCTTTGCGAACGGTTGCGAGGTATCCAGCGTTTTTTGTGGACAACATCTTGCCCGTTCCCCCTTTCGCTTTCGCTTTGTGTGTGGCACTTAACGACACAGACATTGGGAAATGTCACCTGCTGAATATCCAAAATATAGCCAGTCGTGTAGTCGTGAATTCTTGTCTAACTGCAGTCAGTTTGAATGCATTTCCACGACGACAGCGACAGCGACGTCGGCGGTACCTAATAAATTTGGATAAATGCTGATTACATTTTGCTCTCTTTTCGAGCATGAGAATGAGATTTGCGGTCGCAAGCTTAGCATTTACCTTCCACTCTCTTTTTGCATAACAAGCCACGCCACACAGCATGCGAACTCTATACTGTGTGTCGCTGTTTATTGATTTGCAATGCTTTCATTTTCATGTCCTGCCATGTCCTGCCATTCACATTCACATGCAAATGCAAATGCCAATAGGCGTTAGCGTAGGCGTGCCCACAAAATACTAAGCATATTTTGCCAGATAACCACTGGCAAAAATTGCAATCATCATCCAGCGAGGCTGGAGACAAGCCCAGAGCCCAGAGCTCAGAGTCATAGCCAAATTCAATAAGATCCAAAGACGCAGTGCTGCAAAATAGCTTTTGCTGTGTGCCAAGTCAGTCAGTCATTTCGTGAATCATACAGTCATCCAGTCAGTCAGTCAGTCAGTCAGTTAGTCATTCAGTTAGTCAGTCAGTCAGTCAGTCAGCCAGCCAGGCAGTTGGCCAATTAGACAGCACCCAAAGGGCTGACAATACCAAACGAGGACGCACATTAAAGCCAGGCCCAACGATTTATGTGGTGCGGCATACACACATACACACACACACACACTCACACAAACACACTGGGTCATCGTTGGTTGGCCTGTGAGTGTTTGTGGGCATTTATATTCATTATTTATGACAAAAACCATAAATAAATAAACCATAAATGCTAACCAACTAATAATATAGAGCAGAGCAAAGCCGATCTGAGCAGAGCAGAGCATGAAAAATGCAATTTAAATCGACTGCACTTCCAGTCCAGGAAGTACTCGAGTCAAATTTCCAAATGTGATGTTGACACAAGTCTCAAATGAAGCTCACAAAGCCTTCAAATTGCATTAAAAACATATTTTGTTTGCCTATTACAAAAGTAAACAAACCATTGAAGTAACCTTTAAGGAACTTTCAGATGCCTACTACCCATTTCTAATAAAAGTAAAATAATATACCACAAAAATATTTTTAATACCGAATATACCATACTTGGTATATTCATAAAGTACTGCATAAAGATCCAATTTAATATGTGTAATTAAACAATATGGTATATTTTATATTCTATGGTATATTTTGAAAATAATAGTATGTTTATATACCAAATATAGAGTTTGGTATTGTAAAACCATAAATAAACAAGGTATAAATGAAAAATGTAATTTAAATTGAAAACTGTTAAATTGAAGTAGTCTTTGAAAAACATTTTCAACTCTTTAATGTTAAATCCGTACTTTCTATTTCCCTTTAAATACTTTTGAATATGTAATTTCTGTTATTTCTGCAGCTTATGCTTTAAAGATTCGATTTGCTTTCAGCACATTCAATGTGATGTCATAATTGGATTGAATATCTTGGCGTTCGCCCTCACTTCAACGGGTTTTGAGCGTTGTGCAGATGCAAATGCAAAATGGCATAAAAGGTCAGCTGCCAAGTGGCACGTGCATCAGGTTTACGCCACAAGATTGATGCAGCACTGACTGTGCAGCAGATTGTGGTATTGAGCGATTGATTGATTGATTGATTGATTGATTGCTACACTGGTCGATCGATCATTTAATTAAAGTGCAGCGCCAACAAAGTTCAGTCCACTGTCCTCTGAACACCATTGCGAACAGTCAATTGCAATGCAGTAAAATGCACACAAAATTGACTGGCGACATCTCATCGCGTTGCTTCCTGCCCAAGGACTCCCATTTGGGCTCATTAAATCAGCCATTTTTTTCTTTTTTTTTTGGCAATCACTATCTAAATGAGAATTCTATGATGTAGCTATTATTTTTATTCAAAAGATTTATAGAGTAGACTTGCTTCATTTAGTATATAGTACCTTAATAGTCATACGTTTGACAACAATAAGTAATCTTTATCGATGTGTGCGATCAACGCTAGTCGAATGTTGTGAACTAGGAGCGTAAAAATTAAAATTTTAGAAGATAGTGATATACCAAAAATATATAAATAGTTATATGCTTGAAACTCAATGAATGGAATTTACTAATTTCGTTTATTCGCCCGATTTTATTTAAACTTTATCTCCAAATGACATGATTTTATTTGCAATTTTGGAACACAATTGCGATTGGTATACTTCGTCAGTCAAAACAAACAAGTAAGAAAGTTACAGTCGAGTGTGCTCGACTTTGAGATACCCGCTACCCATTTTGAATAAAAGCAAAATATTGCGGTATTTTTCTCAAAATATACCAAAATACTAAAAACACTAAAATTATACTAAATTGTATATTTGGTATATCGATATGGTACCACATTCAAAATATAAAACAGACTGCAAAATATACTAGATTGTCATCCAAAGCAACTCAGACCCGTAGCAAGTAGGCGTTTTTACCCATACAAAAGTATTTCTTTAATAACTTCCACAATTTTTATTTGATCGCAACCAAATTCAGGAATTACTATAGTTTTTGTTATGTATACCAAATTTGCTGGGGCGGAAGGGGGCGTGGCAAAAATTTGAAATAAACTTGATCTGCGTGCAAACATATCAAATGTTGTCGAAAAAAATTATTGCTCTATCTCTTATAGAGTCTGGGATCCAGTGTTTCATACGGACGGACGGACAGACGGCCAGAAGAAATGGCTAGATCGTCTCGGCTGTTGACGCAGATCAAGAATATATATACTTTATAGGGTAGGAGATGCCTTCTTCTACCTGTTACATACATTTCCTGCCGGCACAAAGTTATAATACCCTTCTACCATATGGGTAGCGGGTATAAAAATTGAATATGTGTAGATTGACAAGATTTTGACGAAGTAAGTAGCTGGAGATTGAGCTGGGAAGCTCTTCCTCGCTCTAAAATACGTGCTGTTAATTTAATTTCTGCAAAGGGTTCAATCCCTTCTCTCTATCTCTCTCTCTCACACCCTTTCTTTGATAACAGACAAACGAGAGTGCTGAAAACCTTTAGATGCATTCACGCATCTACTCTAACACATGGTGTGATTAACGAATATTTACTATGTCAATTAACTATCGTGTACTCGCTTGCACTCGCATACAAACGAAGCTTTATGTAAGATCAGGTCAGCTCTTCTTAAAACGATGTCAAAAACGAATAAGAAAAGAAACGAATAAGAAAGAAAAAGCGCAAGCGGGTACGTGATACTCGATTGTCAAAGCATGCGCTGGCTGATCGTGTCTCTCACACAGACATAATTCAAATGAGTCGATGTTCTGTTGTGTGTATTTGTGGAACTTTTTGGAGTGGTTTTCTGTAGTCCTCGTAAATACCGCCTGCTATCATGTTGGAGAGAAAAAGTTTATTATTTAAATGGAAGCAGTTGCTAGTATAAGTCTAGCAGAAGACGTTGCTACTACAGAAGGAAACACTAGAAACAGTATAACAGATTATTGATGAAACGGGACTGTGCTACAACAAAAGGGGTCAGAAGTGAAAGCACAACAAAAAGGGACAGTAGTAAAAGTATAACAGAAGACGTAGCTACTATAAAAAAAACTCTAGAAAAAGTCTAGCAGATGACGTTGCTACCAGAAGAGGGGATATTAACAAAAGTATAACAGTCGACTGTTAGAAAAGAAGGCACCCTAGAAGCAGTATAACACAAGACGTGGCGCCAACAAAACGTCAGTAAAAAAAGTATAACATAAGACGTTGCTACAACAGAAGAGGGACAGTAATAAAAGTATAACAGAAGGTGTTGCTATAATTGGAGACACTATAAAAAGTCTAGCAGATGACGTTGATACTACAAAAGAAAACAGTAGTAAAAGTATAACAGAACTGGAAGGGTACAGTAGTGTAAGTATAACCGAAGACTTTGCTACACTACAAGAGAGTCAAGCATTAGGTAGAATAGGTGGATAGGTTTGAAGCAGTAGCTAGTAAAATTACAACAGAAGATGTTGCTAGTTTCAATTAATTAAAGAAGATTAAGAATTAAAGCTGTTCGAAATCATCGCAAAGAATAAAGTAAATGCTCTGCGTTGATAGTTCTGCAGGGATAAAGAACTTAATATTATACATATAAACATATTGTCTATATTTATTATTAATACGAATTTTTGTCAGTTGAATTACAGCAAATAACATACAAATAGATTTTCGTTTTAATAATAATAAGCATTCATATTTTAGCAATAAAGCATTAAAGTATGCCAAAAATAGATTTAACAACACCTTAACATAGACGTAAATAGGTCAGCTACTGGGTATCACGTTAAGTGTCTTATTATTGAGTGTCTTATAGCAAGAAGTTTTACGCAAGTTGTGCTAAAAAAAGACAGGATAAGCAATACGGAAATATTAGCAGTAAATGCATAAAGTTGAAGCTTCTTTTTGCGCTGTGTTGTTCTAACAATCAAACGCATAAAACGCAGCTAATTCGCAACTTGGCAAAAGCTTCTACAAAAGACTTTGCAAAAAGATGGAGGAGATGGTAAAGGCAACAACGAGCAGCAATTGCAATTGTCTAGCAAAGTTGCAAGTGTGTGTGTGTGTGTGTGTGTTTATGGTGGTTGGAACTGGAACTGGGCCTGCAACTTGGGGATTTGAGTCGCTGCCAAGACGGCCTAAAAGCCAAGCAAGCAAGCCAGCAAGCCAGAAGAGAAACAAATTTATAAGTATAATATAAAATAAAAAAGAAGAGAGAAGAAAGAAAAGCAACGTGGCGACGTCGAAAATGTGCAGCATACGCACAGGCGCCGCAACGCAAGTTTTCCCAATTGTTTGCTTAAGTTCGTGGGCCATTTATCATGGTGGCCAGTCACTCTACTGCTTCAACCCTATATCATAATGCATCTGCAACTTTTGCAGCGACTCACTCTCAATGCCATTGTTGTTGTTATTCTTGTTCTTGTTGTTGCACAATTGAGCGTCTGAAAGAAAGAAGTTATTTTTGGTTTTCGGTAATGAGCAGCAGGTTTACCCTTCTTTGTGTGTATGTGTGTGTGTGTGTGTGTGTGTGTGTATGTGTCTGTGCTGCAATTGCAATTGCAATCCTTTTCTCCTATTCTTTATTATTCATTTCAGTGCTGCAATAATTTTTCCACTGGCGAAATTTATTAAAGCCTTTCAAATACGCACCCACCACACTGAGAGAAATTACTTTCAGCGGTTTGGTTAGCTGGGGATTTAGCTGCAGCTGCAAAAGGGGCAAGTGCATGGCGTGGCATGGCAAGAGCAGAGCACACGCTTAACGGCTTGTTGGCTACTTTACGCCGTTGTACGTTCACGACAACTGCAAAAAGGCAGACGGCATAAAAAAAACAACAACAACATCACATTCAGTTATGCAGGTGTGTGAGCGTGTGTGTATGTGTGTGTGGATGTGTGCGTGTTTGGCAGGTACTTGAAAAAACATATTAAAAAATATAAAAAATGATATTATACAAACGATTGGCTGAATACTCTTTCAGCCTGTTGAGAAATAGTTAACGCAACGTATACTTTATCTTTGGCTCTTTCTATTTGCAAGCTCTAGTCATTGGACCCGACACGGTGGTAGAGCATAGAACGAACGACAGCAAACAGCAAGCGGCAAATTCAGCGCCACGGCGACGAAAAATCAAAGCACATTAATGTAAGGTAAAATGTGTTTTGTTTGCTTTTTAACCCCACATTTACACGCGCATACCCTAGCCCATTGAAAATGCATTCAAAAATGAGGTATACCGATATTTAGTATTTAGTATTTAGTATTTAGTATTTAGTATTTAGTATTTAGTATTTAGTATTTAGTATTTAGTATTTAGTATTTAGTATTTAGTATTTAGTATTTAGTATTTAGTATTTAGTATTTAGTATTTAGTATTTAGTATTTAGTATTTAGTATTTAGTATTTAGTATTTAGTATTTAGTATTTAGTATTTAGTATTTAGTATTTAGTATTTAGTATTTAGTATTTAGTATTTAGTATTTAGTATTTAGTATTTAGTATTTAGTATTTAGTATTTAGTATTTAGTATTTAGTATTTAGTATTTAGTATTTAGTATTTAGTATTTAGTATTTAGTATTTAGTATTTAGTATTTAGTATTTAGTATTTAGTATTTAGTATTTAGTATTTAGTATTTAGTATTTAGTATTTAGTATTTAGTATTTAGTATTTAGTATTTAGTATTTAGTATTTAGTATTTAGTATTTAGTATTTAGTATTTAGTATTTAGTATTTAGTATTTAGTATTTAGTATTTAGTATTTAGTATTTAGTATTTAGTATTTAGTATTTAGTATTTAGTATTTAGTATTTAGTATTTAGTATTTAGTATTTAGTATTTAGTATTTAGTATTTAGTATTTAGTATTTAGTATTTAGTATTTAGTATTTAGTATTTAGTATTTAGTATTTAGTATTTAGTATTTAGTATTTAGTATTTAGTATTTAGTATTTAGTATTTAGTATTTAGTATTTAGTATTTAGTATTTAGTATTTAGTATTTAGTATTTAGTATTTAGTATTTAGTATTTAGTATTTAGTATTTAGTATTTAGTATTTAGTATTTAGTATTTAGTATTTAGTATTTAGTATTTAGTATTTAGTATTTAGTATTTAGTATTTAGTATTTAGTATTTAGTATTTAGTATTTAGTATTTAGTATTTAGTATTTAGTATTTAGTATTTAGTGCTTTTAGAGGGTAACTGACAGTCAAAACATTGCAACAACGACTTTCATACTTGTTTTAAATACCATGGAAGGCGAGCCATTAAAAATATATTTATATATGATTGCAATGCGCCACCAACTCGCCAAGAGCCCTACAAAACTATAAGGCAACAGCAACAACAACAACAACAACGACATCAACAACAACAAGAACAGCAAAATAGTTGTTGTAGTAGTAAAAGCGCATAATACGAAAAATCGTTGCAGAATTTGAGGCGCCGCTGGCGTATGTGCAATTTTCAGTTACCTCGCGGCCAAAAGCGATGCAATTAAAATGTTTGCCTACCGCTTCTCTCTCTCTGTGTCTTTGGAGAGGGAGAAGCATAATAGGTGAAGTGTGGATTATGCATTTAAAATGCCAATGGGAAGCTAATTTACAAGTGTCACATTAGAGCACAGCAAAAAATTAAGCACTTTAAGCGCAATCGATTCGAGGCTCTCAATCAGTTCAATTCAATCAAAATTCGTCAGTCATCATTCATATGGCTCGCTGCACAGACGTCATAATTTAACAAAATCAGCACTCAAGCAATTATCAAATAATAGTCTCGAAAAACTGTTTATTAAAATAACTCATGCGTAAGCTTTTGGTATTTAATTAAGGCAGATCTAACGGCAAGTGTTGCTCGTATAAAACTACTTGAAATCATGCTTTAAATCTTTACACTTCACTGCCTCAAAAGCAGCCATTAAACAAATTATATAATTGCAATCGCGAGTATTTTATATATCCTTCAATTAAAAGGATGTTTTCGGACTAATCCACTACACATCGTTCGTAGCAAATGCCTAACAAAATATAATATGTAATCAACTTTGATTGTCAGTAATTGAATTAGATTTTTTAAAACGCCATTTGCAATTAAATGAGTTAATCAACGAGCAACTGAATTGCAAATTAATGAGTTAATCAACAAGCTTAACTGAAAATGAAATGTCAAGTATTAATGTTAATACATAATTTAAATTCATCTTTAATTCAACCAATTTATTGGTTCAATCAAAATCGATTTCACAACTTTTTATTACACTTTCATGTTGCATTAGCACTTGCGTACTATATCAGTATTAAACAGTCAATCAATTGGCTTGTGCTTAAATCCCATATGTGCTTAATTCAATCCAACCAAGCCAAGCTCAGCTAAGCCCTATCAATCAATCAATCGATTAACTATTACATAAACGAATGCATCCACCTAATTGTAGCCACTCATCATAAATAAATATATCTTTTGATAGGTCAATTACAAATTATAAGCTATCTAGCTCCCAACTATTTAATAAACCTTCATATTTCCTAGCACTAACTGAATTAAACACTCAATCAACTGGGCTGCGCTTAGTTCGCATATGGGCTTAATTCAAGCCAGCCAAGCCAAACTCAATCAACTATCACATAAAATTTGCTTGTTTCTTTCGTCAATCAAACGCAACCCGTTCTGTCATCAATCGAATGCATCCGTCTAGTTGTCGCCACTCATAGTGTTGTCAATCAATCATTGCAGCAATCCATCAACATTTATAAGCTAATCACTGTATGTAAAAATATATCGATTTCCCATTTATATTACACTTTCATGCTGCCTAGCACTAACTGCTTAAAACTGTCAATCAATCCGATTGTGCTTAATTCGCAGATGGGCTTAATTCAATCAACCCAAGCCAAACTCAATCAATCAATCAATCGATCAACTATCACACATAATTCGCTTATTTCATTCGTCAATCAAACGCAACCCGTTCTGTCATCAATCGAATGCATCCGTCTAGTAGTCGCCACTCATATTCTTGTCAATCAATCATTGCAGCAATCCATCAAAATTTATAAGCTAATCACTGTATGTAAAAATATATCGATTTCCCATTTATATTACACTTTCATGCTGCCTAGCACTAACTGCTTTAAATTGTCAATCAATCCGATTGTGCTTAATTCGCAGATGGGCTTAATTCAATCAACCCAAGCCAAACTCAATCAATCAATCAATCGATCAACTATCACACATAATTCGCTTATTTCATTCGTCAATCAAACGCAACCCGTTCTGTCATCAATCGAATGCATCCGTCTAGTAGTCGCCACTCATATTCTTGTCAATCAATCATTGCAGCCAGTCAAAGCAACGGATTGCATAAGAAATTTCCGAACCACATTCGAAGTCACCTTCGAGCTGCTGCTTCAGCTGCAGACGCTTACAATTGGCAACCCCATCAGAAAACCCTTGAGGCCCCATTCGCATCCCATGTACAATTACATCTTTATCATCTGCGTCCAGCGGTTAAGCAGCTGTCATGGCTCGTCGCTCGTCGCTCGTCGGCAGCCGCTGGCCACTGTCCTGATCTGCGACCTCATGGCATAATACAATGCCGTCATCATCGTCATCATCATCATCATCATCATAGTCGCTGCCACCGTTGCCCCACAGCTGTTTGCCATTTGCCATTTGCCGTTTTGCCGGGAAAAAGCTTTTGGCCATATGTTTTGTTTTTGGTTTATGGCGCAAAAGCACTTCCAACACACTTCCATGCACGGGAAATGGGCACGTGTCCAACAGTTTTTGGCCATGGAAGGGCAACCAAAAGCTCTGGAATCGGCAGGCGACAATGTTGCAGCAAAGCTCGCAGTCGACGAGACGACACCAAAAAAAAAAAGAGGAGGAACGGAAAAGGAAATGAGAATGGAAGCTACAAGAATTCATAGGCAGGCTGGTAAAAACAAAATGCCGGCTATGCATGTGTTCGGGAGGCAAAAGAGAGAGAGAGAGAGAGCACATGTAAGAGCGAGATACACATAGCAGAAAAGAGCAAGAACCAGAGAGAGAAAACGAGAGAGCGAGAGAGAGTAAAGCGAGCTTAATGCGTTGTCTGAGAAACAACTCAAGTAAAACCTTTGACTCAACTTACACCCGAGCCCCTCTCTACACCGGGCTAACTCAGTCTGCGAAGCAGCACAACAATGGCAACAAGAAGAGGAAGACGAAAAAAGAAGCTATAGAAAAACTTGCAACAATGTGACATTATGTCATAACTGACATTCTTATGTTATGTTGATTGTTGTTGCCGTCTCCGTCTGCGTCTCAGGATTTGCGAGTGTCTGCAGCAAATGCCGTCAAGTTATCTCATAAAATTATGAATACACTTCAGTCTCCCTTTGACAAACAGTCAAACTGCCTCACCTTCCACTCCCCCACTTCCACTCCCCAACCAACATAATACCCAAAAAGAAAAAAAAAACCTTGACATTGACAATTATACAGCTGCTTCTTGTCTGTCGCCTTTTTCTTTTTTGCTCAGGAAAAACAATGAAATTATTATCAGAAAAGAAAAATAAAACGAGTGCAAGAACCGAGCGTAAAATGTATAAAGTGTATACAGCTCGAGTACTTGCTAAGCCAGGCTAATCCCAAAGGCACATAGATTATGCAACCTCCGTTGAATAGAATGGACTGCGAATAGACGATGAGGAACAACAGCATGTAGTGCTATAAATACATTTACAATTTATAAACGTTGCGATTTGTAAATGAAACAGCCTCAAGCTTAACCTCTACTATATCGGTCCGAACTTTAAACTATATATTTCCAATTTAACTACAGTTAGGTTAATTTCTTATTATTTAACCCTTTAAAAAAAATTACAATAGCATATGGAAATGTAATTCTTTAAATTAGTCATTTGACTTTTCATTCCAAAATATTACACTTTTATATTTATGCATTAGCTTTAAAAAGTACACTCTTTTTATTCTTTAAACTACGTATTCTTAATTGAAATGCAGTTAAGTTTTTATAAATTAATCAAATATAAAAGTTGCAATAATAATTAGTATAAGAAATGTTAATTATATTGTAAAATATTAAAAAAAATTCTATATCTATATTTTGTTATTACTTTAAATTCTTTAATGCATTTTTTGAAATTTAAATTTGGGAAATTACTAAAAATTGTATAGTGCTTTTAATTAATGGCAAACAACTCAAGTGAATATGATCCTTACACGAAGCAAATCTTAACTGAATTTGTCTTTATTTTGTTGTTACTTACATTTCTTTAATGTTTAAGAAATTTGGGAAATTAATTTCTTTGGTTTTATTGAACATTTTAAATTGTTTTTTATTAATGCTCAAGTTTTTTTGTGGCCCACACCAAGCAAATTTAAACTGTTTTAAATTCAATGATTTATAAATAAAGAAGTAAGAAGTAAGCTACAGTTCAGTGTACTCAACTGTGAGATTTCCGCCATACCCATTTTAAATAAAAACGAAACAGTGTTTTAAAAATATACCAAAACACAAAAATATACCAAATTATATATTTCGCATCATATAGTATTTTTTAAAAATATACTAAAAATATGCCGAAAATAAAAATATATACCAACGACTATTTTTGGTATATTTATATACTACTACATTTGAAATATACCACAGAGCACAAAATGAACCAGCTTGTCAGCCAAAATTTCAGGAATCATAAATATTGTAGTTGTTAAGGTATGTACCAAAAATCGCTCTAGCTTCACGCTTGTTTTTCGATTTTTGTCGATTTGCGGGGTTGGAAATGGGCGTGGCAAAATTTGAATTTTGATAAGTCAAATGGAAATTATATCTTTATTTCCTGTAGTCTCTAAGATCTTGGTATTCATACGGAAGGACGGACAGACAGACAGAAGGACATGGCACGTCTCGGCTGTTCACGTTGATCAGGAATATATATACTTAATGGGGTCGGAGATTACTTCATCTACCTGTTACATACATTGGAGGCACATAGTTATAATACCCTTTTACCCTATGAGTAGCGGGTATACAAATTTATTTAAATATCATGTTGTAGTTTACTAAACCTTTAACAACTTTCGAGTGTGAGTTAATTCACTTAATCAGCTCTGCATTAACTTAGTTGAAACTTGCTCTAATGCAATACACTTTAAAACATGATATGCCTTTTGGCAGTGTGCAAGTACATGTTAGACTTCTGCCATTGTTTCAGTAAACAAGTTGTGTCAACTGAAGAGCTTGTGTGGTTGTTTATTGAGGAAAGAATGGACTCAATTTAGCTATATTCTGCGGCTTGTGCAACTAATCCTAAAGCTGAGGGTTTTTCGCTTAAATAATTTATATTATGAGTAGTCGCAATATGATGCGCCCCGCTGTTGATGACACTTGGCATTCAGTCAACCCAGAACCGGACAGAGAACTGAGAACAGAGAACGAAGAAGCAAACGGGGAACGCCGGTGGCACCCTGAGGCGTTTTAGTGTCAAAACAGTTGACACTTTTTTGGTCGGCCAGCTGTGATCGCATCGGGCGCTAAGCAGTCGACAAAATCCGCTTAAATGCCACATCCGCTTTGGGGGATAAAAGCAAAGAGTGAAAGAGAGAAAGAGAGAAAGCCCAGCTCTATGGCAACTAAAAAGAGCGTTGCATACTTTCGAGCGCTTTAGCTGCCTAAAACGGTCAACAGAGGGCGCCTCAAGGCAATAACATTCAAATGGGGGCGAGCGGGCGCACATTTCGAAGCTAACACACAGAGACACACGCACACTTACAAATATGATATTCTACTCGGAGCGACTTGAATAACACATAGTACATACATACACATACACATATATAGCTGACATATCTTTTGTTTGGCTGCCTTGACGCCCCCGGGGCCGCCCAAGCTGCAATGCAGTTGGCCATATTTTCATTGCTGACCGTTGTCCAAAAATATTTCGCAACACTGTTGACCAGATTTCAATTGCTGCGTGTGTCTGTGTGTATGTGTGTGTGTGTGTTCGTCTCCAATGAAAAATAAAAAACACTGTTAGGGTCTTTAATATCAACGCTTGACACTCGCCCAGCTGTCTTTGTCCTAGTTGCCCCCAGTGCCAAAGTCTGACGCCACGTTTTGTTAGCGCAGCAATTGAAATTTTGTTTCGTTGTTTCGTTGTTTCGTTGTTGGACATGTTAATTGGGTTCTCTCTTCACACTAATACGTTGTATAAGTCTGCTTCTCAGCCTTCTCAACCCTTTTAAATACTACAATTATATACACATATGTACCCCAAAAATAAAACGCGACATCGACTCGATTTAAATGCCAAAGGTCTCTATATGAAGCGTGTCTAGCGAAAGCAATACATAAATAAATGTAATTATACTGCTGGAGCAATAAAAGAAGAAAATTTAAAAAAAAAAACAATTTTAAAAAAGTCAAATAAAAAAACTCTTTTTTTTTAATATTGTTTATTTTAATGATTATGTTATATTAAAAATTAAAATAAATGAACACCAAGCATTAATAAATGGAACCTTATGAGAAAATGTTAAATGTAAGAAATTATGCGTTATTAATAAATTGAAAATGAAAAAAAAAAAACAATTTTAACCGAAATTAACAACTATAATAAATTTTTATTGTTTATTGCAAATATTTTATTGAATCAAATCCAATATGATAATTTATCCCATATTAAAATAATAAAATGAAAATTAAAATAAAAAAATTAAAAATAAAACTAATTTTAATTTTAAAATATTTTAACAATTTCAAACAAAAAAAACAAACTGTAATCTGAGTATATTGTTTATGCAAAAAAACTTAATTTTAGTTTTTCAATTCCAATATTATAATTCAAATATTAATTATTAATTAATTAATATATATTAATGTATATTATATAATAAAGTAGGGGTAATTGAAGGAATCCACTATAAGAAATTCATAAATGCAAAAAAACTTTGACTTTTCCTTCTTAAACAGATTAACTTAACAAAAAATAAAACAATCAAGCACAATATATTATCATAATAATATAATATAATATATATAATAATATAATTGAGATGTCCATATATAATTGAGCTTAATAAATAATGCGTATGTTCGCCTACTTTTCCCATTACTCATGTTATTTTTATTTTCCAAACAAAATTTCCAGATTAAAGCACACTTGAATTCTTCTATCACTTGAGCATTTGGTTTTTACAAGCGAGTTAATTTTTATTTCCCATTTTTGTGAGAAAACAAACTTGAGGAAATTATTCTAGCTGCCGTCGAAAAGTATTAATACAACTAATTGGATTAAAACGGAAACATGTGAGTAAACATCTTTACAATTTAATTACAAATTATTTCTCACTTTATTTGCGCCCTTCTTAACATAATTTTGTATCTTATTGAGAGTACAACGAACGAGGAGAGATATTATTTGTAAACAGCTACTTTAGTTTCTCTCATAGATCTTCTGTTAAAATCTTTTTTATAACAGCCATCAAGAGCAGTAAAGAAAGGCAGAAGAAAACATCTTAGTCCAAGGCACTGCAAAAAATAGATACAAAATATAGTTTGTCTTTTTTTTTTTTCTTAGTACTGAGAAATTTAGCCTAAAAAGTGCATCAAGAACAGGAAAAATCTTAAAGTTAAAAAACACATCTGGATTTCAAGAACATTTCACATAAGAAAAATGTGTTTTTACCATTTATTTTAATATTATTTAAAAAGCGCATTCAGTTATTCTCAATTATATATACATATGGATGTATATGTTTTTGAACACTCTTTTATTTGCAAAAGATTTATCATCTATCATCGCGAGTCGCGTAGCTATTGAGCCATGGATCTAGATCTACTTACACCTACAATTAAGAAAGGTTTACGACAACTCGACCAACTAAACTATGAATGAAAGAATAAATGAAGAACATAAAGAATTTTATAAACGATCTATTTTAAGAGCACAATTTTTAAAACCAATGTTTATGATATTAGAAACGGTTTTTTTTCAGTGTATCTTAGAACTTAGATAGTAAGATTTAGATAAACCAAGCTTAGTACACTGAAAAAAGGCCAAGTTCTTAAATTCATCAAAAAAATTGTGTTCTTGAAATAATAATTGTGTTTAAGAACAAATTCTTAAATTCTTAAGAAGTCTTAAGACTCTACAAAATTCCAAATTTTCATAATAAGACCACAAGTTCTAGATTTATGTTACAAAATTCTGTCATCCATCGAAATTTCTTTAAAGTTTATATCTAGTAGTAAAAAAAAAAATAATAACATATAATCCAATATTTTTTTATAATAAGATTTTTGGTCTTAAACTTATAGGATTTTTTCTTCTTAATAATAAGAACTTGAGTCTTATATTAAATGTTTTTGAAATAAAGATGAGTTTTCTAACTTTTGCATGTCAACATTCTTAGTACTAAGACAAAAAAATGAATTAAAAACTTATTTTTCTGTGTATGAATTCAAGAATTTTATAACCTTTATCTAGTATTTTAGATCTTATTTCGATAATTTGGCATATTTCACACTAACATAAAGTTCTTAGTTGTAGTATTTGTTCTTAAAGTGGTTTTATTTTAAGAACACATTTTGTAAGACAAATGTTCATGATGTTGGAAACTGATTTTTTTGCAGTGTAAATTGTATAAAATCTTCTTCTTAAAGCTGCAGGGAAACGAAGCTTGGAAGCTGTTTTGATTTGTTTGTTTCATTAACCAATAAAAAATCAAATCAAAACTTAAGAATTGAGTATACATAGATTTTAACGTCAGAAAATTGTATTCCAGGAGATTATTAGGAATCAACCACAATAATTCATTGAAGTAGGCATTGATTAGAGTATTAGAGCTAACAAATATATAAATAATTCTGAATTGTTTAAAAATTTTATTATTACCTTTTGTGCTGTTTAGCTGGCGGATTAGTGAAATAAAATTGGTCAACGAATTGAAATTTGCCAAAGAAGAAGAAGAAGAAGTCTGATTCAAGATTGAACCTGAAACCTGAGTAACTATTTTATTGCTAACATTTCTTGCTAAGTATTAATATTCGCTTTCAACTTAAAAAATGTTTTACAAAATCATACTTTAGTTAACATACTTTCCATGCACCAAGAAACTGTTTTTATGATGCAATCTGTGCTTTTTTCCTTCGCCTTTGTGTGTGTGTGTGTTATCAACACAATGATCGATTTCGTCGATGCTAATGAGCTATTCTTTGTTTATTCAAGCGCGTAACATTCGCTTTCAAGTTCCGTTTGGAGCGCAATGAAACCGTTTTACGAGTAGTTTTCACTTTGTAAAGTAATTCTTTTTTGTGTGTTTCCCCATCCAGTGAGCTCTTATTGTTCTTGGTTGCTGTGGCAACTGTGCGAACCACACACACACACACACACAAGAACAAAACGCGATGAATAATAATAAAACAAAATAGCGACAACATCAGCAGCTGCAACAACAGCAGCAACAACAACAACAATAAACCAGAATTCGTTCTGTGCTCGCAAGTGCAAGTGCAAGTGTATTGTTCCCTCTACCAACGACGACTTTGAGTCATACAAAATCATATACACACACACACACACACAGACAATCAAGCATGCATATGTACATACATACATGCATGTGGGTACGAGTATGTGTAGATTGTATCCCAGTCTGTTGGCAGCAACGTCGCTTTGTGCTCCATTATGTTCGCCTGGCAAAATTGGAGCATTTATTGTACCAACAAAAAACGCATAATACGCCAGACGGACTGCAAACAAGCGTGTTGTACTTGTGCTCTTGTTTTTGCATTTGCTTTTCTTATTGTTATTGTTATTGCTATTGCTATTGTTATTGTAACTCCTTGCCAGATACACAACAATGCGAGCACTCTCAACTCAATTGACCGGCTATCAGCTACCCTCTTAAGCATGTATTACATACATATGCAGATCAATTGATTGCCTTTATTAATTTATATTTTTAGTTAAAATAACATAGTACCAAGTATAAATATTATTTGAAATTTTGTTTTATTCGTTCTTATAATATATATCCGTTTATTTTTCATTTTTTTCAAGTCTTGGCTCACAAGCTATTAAATGAAATTATAATTGCTTAACTTCAATTCAAAATTTCCATTCATACATCGTATGATGCTGGGTATAACAATAGCTGAGCACGAGAGCCAACATGAGAGAGACTGTCAATCATCGGCACAGCTTTTAGTGCTTTCACTTTGTACGAAAGCTTTATGCTTAACCGAGACCGCAACCAAAAAGCTAGTGAAACGTTAAACCACAGATGATACTATTGCCATCTTACTCTATCACTTTACTTGCTATACATTGTACGAGTGTTTTTTTTGTTTGTCTGATTGCTTGCAGTGGGCAATGCCAATTACCTTAGTCTTTTTTCCGCTTATGTACAACAACAGCAGAGAGCATGAACAACAATTGGTTGGGGAAACATAGAGAGATAAAGACAGAGAGAGAGAGAGAGAGAGAGAGAGAGAGACAGACAAATGCAAAACACTATTTAGGTCGTCGTTGTGCTTTCGTTTGCTGGTCGCCTATTGATGCATCTAGGGCAAGTTCCTAGAATGTTCATTCCAATAAGCCACCATGGCCGTTGCAACATCGCAAAAATGATAAAATTGATGGCAGGCGAAATTCATAGAATTCACCCGAACTCAATAGGCGCCCAGAGTTAAATGGACAGATACATATGTATACACAATGCGAGAGAGACAACGAGCTAGCGAGTGGTGCTTAACAGGCCGACGAACTTCACAAATCGCTAAGAGCGATAATGTTTGTTTTGAGGCCAACCATGTCTGTGCCGACGACAACATCGCGTCATGCGCGTCGCAAATTCATCAGGCGACCAGCGGCAATCCGGCAGAGGCAAAAATGCACAGACACACACAGTCGCACAGCAGAATCTCGAGAGACACAGTGCCACCCCCAACCCCACACTGGGGGGCAATATCGAAATATAAACCATGGCCGAGTGTGTACGGGCCAGGATGATGCCCAATCACATATGGCCGCTTCTCGCAACGGACTCCACATACGGCCAATGCCAATGCGTCGTCTCAAAAGAAACGGCGGGCTGGCTCCCCCACAAGCTCCACACACACACGCCAAGCGTACGGCTCTTTTAACACTTTCGTTTTCTTGTTCCAACCAAACGCTGGCCGCTAAATAGGCGCACAGCGTTCAACAGCAGCGCGTTGCCAAGCAACAGCATTCCCCCTCCAAAAAAAAAAGCAAAGCAACACGATAAGCGCGCACACTTGCTGCTGCAGTGAAAGCAATAGCGAGAGCGAGAGCGAGAGCGACAGTGTGCTCTACACTTGAGTTGTTGGCATTTTGTTACTCAGTATGGTTGTCTCACTTGTGCATGCTAGCATGCGCTATCTCTCTCAGTCTGGCGTGCGCACACTTATGCCAAAGCTTTAATTTGCAACTCATTTTAGTTGCTTGCACATACATACATACATATGTACATACATACATACATACATAGATATTTATGGTAGACGTTATACATACAGACATGCACATGTGTACATATTAATGTTTTGCATATGTAAATGACAAGCGATGGCAATGTCCTTGTATAAAAAACAGTTTTTGTGCACAGGCGCACAGTGAGCGTCAACAGAAGATGCCCCCAAAACCAGAACAAATATTAAGTACACATTTCATTGCTGCTCTGCTCTTGCATGCAAGCTCGTGGTCTCTCTCTCTCGCTCTTTTTCTGTCTGCCTCTGCATGTATGTACATAGCTTTTAGCTTTAGCTTTTTTGTTAGCTACAAACCCGCTGAGCAGCATGCAACGGCATAAACACAAACACACACACACGCACACATACATCTGGGGAATTGTGAGGGAGTTGAAAAACTTTCGATGCTGCTGCTTCAGCTGCTTTCTGTGCGCCGGTTCAAAAATCGACTGACTGAAGGCCCCTGAATTCGTGTGTGCACGCGATATGGACGAACGTTGGCCGAACGAGCGACTTCGTTGCCGTTGCTGCGACCAGCTTGCGATTTGCTTGCGGATGCGGATGGTCTTCTTTTCTGTTGATAGCTGTCCCAATGGTGCAAGCGCAATGCTCTTGCTGCTGCTGCTTCTGCTTCTTAGTGTTGCGTTGCACTGCCTTACGAGGCAAAACTCATTAAATGGTATTTTTAATTAATGCTAAAGCAGGCAGACATCACATCCCCTTGCTGCCCACATCCCCACCACTTTCCCCGTTTTCTACGCTTAGCTGCTTCTCCACAATACAAACTCGCACACACACATACAATGGCGCGTGGCAGCAGCCAATTAGTGAAAAATGTTATCCTCCCCCTCCCGGGCAGCACGCCAACTTCCCCCGATTGGCCCAATGGCCACCCTCTTCATTAGCTGCACACATTTCGACCTACGCTTTTTGCAGCGCATCTTCTTCTATCCTATTACGTTGGCATCGTCTTAATTAAAAAGCCGGCAACGCTCGCCCACAAAGCCTCCACCACCACACGGCGTATATTTTTAATTGCTTAATTGGAATTGCGTAGCAATTAACCAGAGTAAGCGGGACGACGCGTCGTCTGCGGCCATTGTGGCTAGCAGCTCGTCTCAGCCATTGCGGCTCCATTGCCAATGCATTGGCCTCTGGCTGTTGCTGGGCAATTAAGCTCACACACAATTCAGCTCAGACTTGCGTCACAGCACACAGCAGCATCCGTTCCGGGCGGCTTTCGTGGCTCAAGGTCATGGTGCCAGCAGCAGGGCCCTGACAAGCAGCAGACACCACGCCTAGATACGCCTCAAACTCAGCTAGCCTAACAGGCGCACAGCTTGTGAGAGAACAACGCCAAGGATAACCGCCTCACGACCTGCGGATGCTGTGTCCTGCCATTGTGCCACGCTGCTTACGTGCTCTTGTGCTCTCTCCGGTGTCCTTGGCACGCAATCCAACGCAAGCTTACGGTACGTTTCCTTCAGTTGAAAAGAGATAACGACGGGAGAGAGAGCAGCGAGACAGGCAGAAAGAGCAAACAGCAGAGCAAGTAGTAAAAGCTTTCGTCAACCATCTCATACACTTTCATTAAGTCACCATTTAATTTGGAATATATGTAAGTCATTAGGGATTTTAGTGTATCCCTAGGAAATACCCTTTACATGTTCCTGAAGGGGTAAGATATAGAAAAATAAAAGAATATAAATATATGAGATACATATTCTTCATCAGCGGGAACAGCCGAGACAATAAAGTCATGTCCGTCTGTCTGTTGGCTCGTATGATAAACTGGATCTCAGAGACTATAGGAGATCGAGCTATACGTTTTTATACCCGCTACCCAGAGGGTAAAAAGGTATTGTAACATTGTGCCGGAAGGAAATGTATGTAACAGGCAGAACGAGGCATTTCCGACCCTATAAAGAATATATATTCTTGATCAGCGTCAACAGCCGACACGATCTAGCCATGTTCGTCGGTCTGTCTGTCCGTCCGTGCGTATGAACACCTTGATCTCAGAGACTATAAGAGATAGAGTTATAATTTTGTCGACAGCATTTGTTAGGTTTGCACGCATATCAAGTTTGTTTCAAATTTTTGCGACGCTAATATTCTTAAGGGTGAGAATATTTAATGTGTTTTGGACCCAGAGAGCGCGCATTAATTTAGCAGTAACTTATTTACTATTAGCTAACTACCCAAAGTTTGTTCCGATTCTAAATGAGAATGCTACTATTGCACCGAGTGAATGCGTTACTATTTACACAATTTCGTTGCATTATTTGCATGAGCACAACACGCTTTACAATTTTTTCCATATTCGCCAAAGCCCTGTCCAATGAGATTTTAATTTATATAAATGAATTTATAAACCTAAGTTTGTGTACCGAAGAAGACAAACAATTTATTAAAAAATACATAAGTAATATTACAAATCAGGCATTACCTCCACATCAAAATGTTGAGAATGACGATGTAATCGAAAGCACCTCTAAAAATGCACATGAAATTACTTTTTCTGAGCATCGTGCGTCCGTTCTGGCAACTTTAGTTAACGATGATAAAGATTCGGAGACTTCCGAGTTCTTTAAATTGTCTAATAACTACGATCGCAAACTAGAGCATTCTCCTTCAGGAGAAACTTTAATTTTTAGATGCATTGTAGGCACAAATCTTTGCAGAGCTCTGAAGAAAACAAAAATATCCCTGATGCTAACAGCACTCTTGTCTCTAAGCCACCTGCAGATCCACATCGTCCCATTGTTATGGAAACGCTGACTAAAAACATCGATAATTCAGATGAGAAAAATTCTATTACCACTATGAACCGACACGAAATAACTCCTGAGAATCGTGCGTCTGTTTTGGCAACCTTAATGGAAGATGATACGGACTCTGAGAATTCGAACAACATCTTTAAAACTTCAGAACTTACTCCCGATGATCGTGCGTCTACTTTCTCTAACCCACCTGCAGATCCACATCGTCCTATTGTTGTGGAAACCCTGACTAAAAACATCAATGCTTCAGATGTTCAAAATTCTATTAGCACTGTGAAGCACCACGAAATAACTCCTGAGAATCATGCGTCTGTTTTGGCAACCTTAATGGAAGATGATACGGACTCTGAGAATTCGAACAACATCTTTAAAACTTCAACTTCAAACTTGGAGCATTCTAGCAACATCTTTAAATTATCCCATTACGACGATGACAAACTAGAACGTTCTGCTTTAGGAAGGAGTTTAATTTATAGTTGCGATTCGAGCACTCAGTCTTTGAAGAGCTCTGAAAAAAACAAAAATATCCCTGATGTTAACAGCACTGTTGTCTCAAAGCCATCTGCAGATCCACATCGTCCCATTGTTATTGAAACCCTGACTAACAACATCGATAATTCAGATGAAAAATATTCTATTACCACTATGATCCGACACGAAATAAGTCCTGAGGATCGTGCGTCTGTTTTGGCTACCTTAATGGAAGATGATACGGACTTTGAGAATTCGAACAACATCTTTAAAACTTCAACTTCATACTCGGAGCATGTTAGCAACATCTTTAAATTATCCCATTACGACGATGGCAAACTAGAACGTTCTGCTTTAGGAAGGAGTTTAATTTATAGTTGCGATTCAAGCACTCAGTCTTTGAAGAGCTCTGAAAAAAACAAAAATATCCCTGATGTTAACAGCACTGTTGTCTCTAAGCCATCTGCAGATTCAGATGAAAAATATTCTATTACCACTATGATCCGACACGAAATAAGTCCTGAGGATCGTGCGTCTGTTTTGGCAACCTTAATGAAAGGTGACACAGATTCAGACACCTCAAACAAAATCTCAAAATCATCAGAACTAACTTCCGAGAATAAAGATGATACAGACTCGAAGTGTTCTAGTAAAACCTTTAAGTTATCCGATAACGACGATCACAAACTAGAACGTTCCGTTTCAGTAAGGACATTAAATTACAACTGTGATTCGGCCACTGAATCTTTGAAGAGCTCTGAAGGAAGCTCTTTGGCCCTTCAAACAGTCTTGGATACACAACGATCAGAAAGATTCCAATGTTTTAATGTTTCAGTGGAGACTATGGCTGATAAAGAAAGCTCCGCTTCGAATTCACAACCCTTGGGGGATCCTTCGACAGGAGGCAATATTGATATCTGGAAAAAAACTACTGAGTGTTGTGTATCCACTTTGGCAGATTTATTGGAAGATGACAGATATTCTGAAAGTAGCACTAAATCATCAGATGAAGATGAAGAGAAGCAGCTAAAATATTCCGACACAGTGTCAATTGTTATAATTGATGACACTGAAAGCAGCGATACAGAATTAGAATCGCCGAACAGATATGAAACATCTATAACTTATCCCATTGAGATTTCATATGCAGAGAGCTCTCTGACCTCTCAATCCACATCGGATTCACAGCAATGCCAACATATCTCAGAGGACTCTTGCACTTCCGAAGCATTATCGACCGAAAATGACGATAAAGTAAGTCTAATGCATTGATCTCTTCTATCTTTTATCTTTTTATCGTTGCATTTAATCGCTTTAGGTGGTACAAGAGAACAACGAAAGTTTTATGCAGCAAATATCAACTCTCGATTCCATTCTGGAAGAGGAGGAGGTGTCTTCCAAATCAGTAAGCGGAACAACTGCGCGCTCAACAATTGAGGAATTCCATCGCTCTGGTAGATATTAAGTATTATTTTTTGTATAAGTCATCTACATTTTGGATCAATTTAAATGATTATTGTTAGTTTTACAATAAATAACAACAAGTAAGATAGCTAAAGAAATACCCGCCTCGCTAAAGCAACTCAATTGAAATTGTTACATAAATAATTTGAGGTATCATAAATAATGCATATTTTTGTATCATCAATATATAATACTCTTAGTATTTTTTCGGTATATTAATTTTATATAATATATATATTAATATATTAATTTTGCAATCTATATTTGGTTGTTTTAATCACATATCACTTTCTCATTGTTTTACTTTTATTGCAATTGGTTAGCGGGTAGCCCAGCACTGTCAGCTGTAGTTATACCCACTACCCATACGATAGAAGGGTATTATAACTTTGTGCCGGCAGGAAATGTATGTAACAGGTAGAAGGAGGCATCTCCGACCTTATAAAGTATATATATTCTTGATCAGCATCAACAGCCGAGACGATCTAGCCATGTCCGTCTGTCCGTCTGTGTGTCTGTCCGTCTGTCCATCCGTCCGTATGAAACACTGGATCTCAGAGACTATAAGAGATAGAGCTATAATTTTTTTTCGACAGCATTTGTTATGTTTGCACGCAGATCAAGTTTGTTTCAAATTTTTGCCACGCCCACTTCCGCCCCCGCAAATCAAAAAAATCGAATAACAAGCGTAATTTTAAAGCTAGAGTTACGAATTTTGGTATATACAATAACTACTATAGTAGTTATGATTCCTGAAAATTTTGTTGCGATCAGAAAAAAATTGTGGAAGTTATTAAAGAAATACTTTTGTATGGGCAAAAACGCCTACTTACTATGGGTCTGAGTTGCTTTGGCCGACAATCTGGTACATTGTGCCGTCTATGGTATATTTTGAATGGTGTACTATATCGATATACCATTTGGTATATTTTTAGTATTTTTTAGTATTTTCGGTATATTTTGAAAATGATACCGCAATATTTTGCCTTTATTAAAAATGGGTAGCGGGTATCTCACAGTCGAGGACACTCGACTGTAACTTTCTTACTTGTTTTTAACTTATATTTCTCTCAGTTTACATTAATAATTTTTAAAATAATCGCAGGAAATATACAGAAATCGGATGGATCGAGCCAAATAGAGCAACGAAAAAAAGAAAAGGCAGATGCCTTAGTTTTATGTGAATTGTCACCTCGTCTCGCGCTTTCCGCTGAGAAAGTGAAGTTGCAATCATGCGAAGAAAAACTTGAGGATTCAATATTACTCGATAATCCACTGGCTCAAAGCAGCATGATTCAGTGTAAGTTGTCAATTTCAGATATGTCCATAGAGAAAAATGTGCTAAATAAGTGCGAGTACTTATGTATATAAATATTATATATATTCTTTCCGGAAAACAATGTTATAATCCCCTTCTATCTTTTGGATAGCGGGTATAATCAAAATCATGAACAGCAAAATACTAAATTTTGTATCAGGAAATTGATCACATTTCTCTCACATACTTAGCTGACGAAATGAATCGATCATTAAGTGCGGCCAAAAAGCAGATCGATGAACTGAAACAGCTACGACAGCGCAATTCTGAACAATATGAAACATGTCGAGAACGCACTAGAGAACTGGACGATCAATCAATTTTGGAAATGCGGACACAATTGCGAGCAACGGGAAATCAATTGAGCATTGCAAGGGCGCAAATTGTCAAACTGAAAAAGCAGATAAGCGAAACAAATGACGCTAATGTAGATAGAAATACTTTGGAGCAATATGAAAATATTGTAGTCAAGTCGCAGCAAAAGGTGCTTACTTTACAGGCACAAAAAGATGCTTCTGAACTGAAGCTGGCATCGCAATTAGCCAAGGCCGAAAGAGATCTGGAATTGGCGCAAAAAAATCAAGAACTTGCCAAACAACAACTGGAAGAAATTAAAGCACAAGTGGAAAAACTGAAAGAGGAACACCACAAAGAAGTAGGAGAGCTGCAAGAGCAAAAGGGTGCGCTTGAAACCGAAAATAAGGCATATCTTAAAGATATCTCTACTCATTGCGAATCCATCAAGAAATTCAAGAGGCAGGTTGCAAGTCTGCAAGCAGATTCAATCATTAGAAGTAGAATTCAATCAGAAGGAAAGTCAGCTGAAGAAATTGAGAAATTGAAAAGTGATTTAAAGAAATCTCAAGAGCAGTTTAAAGTGTTTAAAGAACAATTGCAAAAAGTGTCACTGGAAAAGAAGGAACTGCAGAGTGACAAAGCTGAAGCAGATTCAATCATTAGAAGTAGAATTCAATCTGAAGAAATGTCAGTTAAGGGAATTGAGAAATTGAAAGATTTAAATAAATCTCAAGAGCAGTTCGATGTGGTTCAAAAAGAATTGCTAAAAGTGTCACTGGAAAAGAAGGAACTGCAGAGTGAGAAAGCTGAAGGAGATTCAATCATCAGAAGTAGAATTCAATCTGAAGAAAACTCGGCTGAAGAAATTGAAAAATTGAAAAGAGATTTAATGAAATCTCAAGAGCAGTTCGAAGTGGTTCAAAAAGAATTGCTAAAAGTGTCACTGGAAAAGAAGAAACTGCAGAGAGACAAAGATGAAGCAGATTCAATCATTAGGAGTAGAATTCAATCTGAAGAAAAGTCAGCTGAAGAAATTGAAAAATTGAAAAGGGATTTAATGAAATCTCAAGAGCAGTTCGAAGTGGTTCAAAAAGAATTGCTAAAAGTGTCACTGGAAAAGAAGGAACTGCAGAGTGAGAAAGCTGAAAGAGATTCAATCATCAGAAGTAGAATTCAATCTGAAGAAAACTCGGCTGAAGAAATTGAAAAATTGAAAAGAGATTTAATGAAATCTCAAGAGCAGTTCGAAGTGGTTCAAAAAGAATTGCTAAAAGTGATACTGGAAAAGAAGGAACTGCAGAGTGACAAAAATAAGACAGAATCTGAAGAAAAGTTAGCTAAGGAAATTGAGAAATTGAAGGATGATTTGAAGAAATCTCAAGAGCAGTTCGATGTGGTTAATCATCAGTCGCTAAAAGTGTCACTGGAAAAGAAAAATCTGGAGGATGATAAAGGTAAGGCTGAAACATTCAAAAGCCATGGATTTAAATCAGAAGTTGAAGACATGGAGAAAATTAAATTCGATTTAAAGGAATCTGAAAAGCAGTTGAAAATGGTTGAAAAAAAATTGCTAAAAGTCTTTTTAGAAAAGGAAAAAGTCCAGGATGATAAAGTTAAGGCTGAAACAATCCTCAAAAGTAGAATTCATAATGAAGAAAAGTCAGCTGAAGAAATTGAGAAATTGAAGGATGATTTAAAGAAATCTCAAGACCAATTCGAAGTGGTTCAAAAAGAATTGCAAGAAGTGTCACTGAAAAAGAAGGAACTGCAGAGAGACAAAGATGAAGCAGATACAATCATTAGAAGTAAAATTCAATTTGCTGAAAAGTCGGCTGAAGAAATTGCAAAATTTAAAGCAGATTTGAAGAAATCTCAAGACCAGTTCGAAGTGGTTCAGAAAGAATTGCAAAAAGTGTCGCTGGAAAAGAAGGAACTGCAGAGTTACAAAGCTGAAGCAGATTCAATCATTAGAAGTAGAATTCAATCTGAAGAAAAGTCAGCTAAGGAAATTGAGAAATTGATGGATGATTTAAAGAAATCTCAAGACCAGTTCGAAGTGCTTAAAGAACAATTGCAAAAAGTGTCACTGGAAAAGAAGGAACTGCAGAGTGACAAAGATAAAGCAGATTCAATAATTAGGAGTAGAATTCAATCTGAAGAAAAGTCAGCTGAAGAAATTGAAAAATTGAAAAGAGATTTAATGAAATCTCAAGAGCAGTTCGAAGTGGTTCAAAAAGAATTGCTAAAAGTGCCACTGGAAAAGAAGGAACTGCAGAGTGACAAAGATGAAGCAGATTCAATAATTAGGAGTAGAATTCAATCTGAAGAAAAGTCAGCTGAAGAAATTGAAAAATTGAAAAGAGATTTAATGAAATCTCAAGAGCAGTTCGAAGTGGTTCAAAAAGAATTGCTAAAAGTGTCACTGGAAAAGAAGGAACTGCAGAGTGACAAAGATGAAGCAGATTCAATAATTAGGAGTAGAATTCAATCTGAAGAAAAGTCAGCTGAAGAAATTGAAAAATTGAAAAGAGATTTAATGAAATCTCAAAAGCAGTTCGAAGTGGTTCAAAAAGAATTGCTAAAAGTGATACTGGAAAAGAAGGAACTGCAGAGTGAGAAAGCTGAAGGAGATTCAATCATTAGAAGTAGAATTCAATCTGAAGAAAACTCGGCTGAAGAAATTGAGACACTGAAAGCAGATTTAAGGAAATCTCAAGAGCAGTTTAAAGGGGTTAAAGAACAATTGCAAAAAGTGTCACTGGGAAATGTAAAAATGTCAGTGCAATGTGAAAAAGGGAAAACTGAAGTATTCGGTGCTTCGTCTGGTGCGGCTCTACCGAATGAACTAAAGCAATTGAGCCTGACGAAAATTACTAAGCAGTTACCTAATCTGCAGAAAGAGTTGATAAAGACGCGAAAGCAGCTGGAATCGATGAGTGAACAATTGACAGATTTGTCGGGCGAAAACCAAAAGCTTCGATTGATTAAAATAGACGACATCAGGGAGTCGACGGAAGCCGTCAACGAACTGTTGGAAAAAATGAATGTTACACAAAAGGAATTCGAAAAAGTGCGCCAAGAATTGCCGCAATCGAGCGAAGAAATCAGTCGTTGGTTGCTTTCCATTGACGCCGATCTTCAGATTGAATTAACAAAGGCCAAGCAGCAAAGAAATGCAATGGAAAAAAGACTATTCGAACAAAGAATTGAAAATAAAAAATTGAAAAAACAGTTGCGACGATTTAAGGTAAACGAGCGAAAAACAATAGAAGAACAAAGCAAAAGCCGCAAAAATATAGATATCTGGAAGAAGAGAGCTGAATTTGCACGCGAAGAGACGCAGAGAACAAGGGACGCTCTGCTTACGCAAATACATGAGCTTCATAAGGATAAAGACGTACTAAACGGGGAAAAGATGGCGATGGAAAAGAAACAGAAAGATCGCGAAGAAAGAATCTTGCAGTTGAACGAGCAATTGAAGAAGAAATCGCAGCAACTCAATGACTCGCAGCAATCGAATGTGAGTCTGAGCGAAATAATGGAACGCCTGCAATTGGATCAATCGGTGCGAGACCAGAACGAGGTGAAGGCGAAGGAGGATCGAATGGTTATTCAGCATAGCCTCCAATCGATGACGGCCGCGCTCCAAGTTGCGAATTCAAAGCTGAAGAAATCCCAATGCGAAATTCAATGTATGGAAGAGAAAACTACAGAGTTAAATTTAGAAATTGGCGGCCTCAATCTGAATATATCGCAGGCCAAAGTGCGTGAGACAGCGCTTAAGGAATCGCTTGAGAAGACCAATCAAAAGGTATGCGAACTCAAGGAAAAAATCAAATATGCACGAGCGCAACGTGAAGAATGCGAACATAGCAAGAGTTTGATTAAAATGCTTAACACCGATTTAAATAAACTGCAATCGAGTTACGATAAACAACATTTCAGCATTAACACAATGTTAACTCGTATGCAACAACTTCAAAACGACTGTCAAACTTTGCAGGATCAAAATCAGGAATTGCAACAATATATTGACTCTGCAAATGAACGCGAGAAAACACTTTGTACATCGCTCGCAACGATCAACAAAGAATTCGAATTGGAGCGTGCCAATAACATTGCGCTTAAAATCGAATTAGAAACTAATCAGATCACTTTGGAGCAAACTCGCAATCATTCTAAGCTACTCGGTGATCTTCAAGAGCGTTACAACGCACTCAAATCGGCAGCGAATGCCGATGAAAAGGAGAATGTTGAAAAGATCGCTAGACTTCGCAACAAATTGCGCAAAATAGATATGTTGAACGATCGTTACCTTAAAGCATTAAATTATTGGAAAAGTCATGCAGAGGATTTGAAAAACGAAATCGAGTGTCAGAAACAGAAGCTGTCACAGGCAAATAAATTTGTGAGTCTATAAATCATTTTATTGTTTAAGAAATCAATTTATTTTTATATACTAATTTTTTTAATTTTCATTTACAAAATACAAAATAATGATTATATATTGATTTTTATGATTTTCTTTATTAATAATTAATTATGCATTAAGCTATCAATAACGAAAAGTTATTTATCAAAAATGTTGATTTTTGTTGTGGATCAAAATAAAAATCGCTTTTATATACTAAACATGTCAGAATGCTTTGAGATGCCCATTTTAAAAAAAAAGTAAAACAACGAGATTTTATCCTTTTAATAAATAATAAATTCTGAAATATCGGCTTTATCCGGTATATCGATATAATTTTTCGTTGAAAATATATCGATCAACTAAACGATGCATCTTTCTGGCTGTTACACAAATTTCCTGTAAGCACAACATTATAATTGCCTTCTGCATAAGCACAAAAAGTATGAGAATCTATTAACTTTATGTGTAAAAAGCAAAATGCGACATCTCTGACCCTATAAAGTATACATATACATATGTACATATAATCTTGATAGCATCAATAGCTTAGTCTACTTATATATTAAGAATTAAAATTTCATTCAAAAACTGTTTTTTTTTATAAAGAAATCAAATTAAACAAGTAAGAAATCTACAGTCGAATGCGCTCAATTATATTCAATTGTCATATTCATTTTAAAATATACCAAAAGGCTATATTAATATAGTACTACATTCAAAATATATCATAGAGTGCAAAATATACTAGATTGTCAGCTAAAGCAACTGGGAACCATAATAAGTAGGCAGTTTTGCCCACACAAAAGTATTTCATAAATAACTTCTGCAATTTGTATCTGATCACAACAGAATCATAAAAACTTTAGTTATTATTGGCTGTATCAAAATTACGCTTGTGATTCGATTTGCGGTGCGAAAGCGGCCGTAGTAAAAATTAAAAAAAAAACAGATCAAACGTTCTTATAGATTCCGAGATCTAGGTGTTTATACGGACGGACAGACAGACAGACGGACATGGCTATACCGTCTTGGCTGTTGACCCTGATCGAGGTCATCAATAACATATATGTATATAATTTATGGGGTCGGAGATTACTCCTTCCGCCTGTTATATACATTTCCTGGAATCACAAAATTATACCCTTTGGGTAGAGGGTATACAAATCATACAAATTAATTTTGTTTTTTTTTTATAACAAATTATGATTACTTTTGACTTTTTCTAAAACTATTCGAAATAAATAATTATTGTTGAAAATCATAAAAATTCGAATTTTAAAGATCACGATCGATATGCACAGATTTTCCTGAAAAGATCTTTCTTATAATAATTTTAAGTCCTTTGATTTCTTCATTTCAAATTGGCAACTATAATCATTATTTGCGTTCCTGACTATTTTTTTATGTCTATTTTTATTGGATACCAGACTCAGACAGTTTTCTCTGGATGTGATCCAGACAACAGCTGCTAACTGGAAATAAGAAGGAATCTTGAAATAAATACACAAGGAATTTCTAAATTTGTTTTGCCATAAGTTTTATTTACCGCATCCATGAAATGCATAAAATGTGGGTACGAGAATGTATGTTATTGCTGGAACGATCCATTTAGTTGTTGGTTGTATCTCGAACTGGGCAATGGTATTGTATAATGTTTATCAATTTAATTATGTTTTTTTTTTTTTTTTTTGCATGTTTTGGTTGCCTTATTTTCGGTTAATATATATTTGTATTTTTAATATATGTGTATAATATATGTATATATGTATATAAATTTAGTTAACATTAATTCATTTAATATACTCATATGCCATTCGGTATTCACTTCAACTATTCTTTCATTCTTTGTTTTCTTTTTTTCTAGCGTATCGCAAAAATGGAATAGTAAATATTCAGTCACTAGATCGAACGATACGGCGAGATATTTCAGCAATTTCTGCGACAACAAATTAATAGCTTTAATACACGTCTTTCCAGCTGGAGTTTCGTCAGTTTTGCCAATACATTATCATTATCATTATCATTGTGTTTCTTTTTTTGTTTTTGTCTAAATTAGTTTTTAAGTAGTTTTTTGTTTTTTCTTTTTATTGTATAAAAATTCAGTTATTCATATTATAAAATAAAAAGAAGAAATGTTGATAATTGAAGGTAGGGATGTGTGTAGTTATGGAGTGGAAATGTAATTGTATATATTGTATGGATCTTGGATCGAATGGCAATCGCTGAATTCCATTTTAGTCTTTGGCACATTTCGTATTGTTATCAATTATCATTTTTGTGTGTGTGGCGTGTTCCAAAATATCTCACAATCGTAACTGATATGTACTTTATGCTTGATCTGATCTATATGTGGTGAAATGGTTAAACAAGTTAGCCAAGTTAGTTTTCGAAATGCATAGAGAGAGAACCAGAGAAGCGCAAAAGCAATCGAAATCAACAAAAATACAAAAAAAGCAGCAAACATAATATATGGACATAAGGGAATGGGTTTGTCGTATTTATAGCGAATATCATCTCATACTTTGCATTAATCTAATGTTCGTTTTAACTGCGGCAAATGCAACATTTTTGTGCTCTCGCGAATGTAAACGGTTAAGCTAATAATTTGTATATAATTGGTACATAGTTTTTTTTCCATTTTTTTTGTTTTTCCTTTTGGTAACAACAACGCTGCTAAGTCATATTTTAATATTTTCGAAATTTTGGTTAAAATTTGCGGCTAAAACATTTTTACTTTTAGGTTTTTTTGGTTTTCCTTGTTGTGTTGTGTATTTTGATTGATTTGTTTCTAATACTCTTGTTTTCAATACATAATTAATTTATTAACAAACAATCAGCTACAATTCAACGCTGGCTAATTATAATTTACTTCTTATTTGTTCATTTTGTAATTTTTTGGCTTGTGTATTTTTGTTTTTTGGTTTTTTGTTTGTAATATAAGGCCGCTTGGGGCAACTGCTATAAGAGGCTCAAAGAGTAGATGGATAGACAGAGAGAGATGAATTGAAATAGAGTGAGATAGAGATATACTTTGTTTGCGTGAAAAAGACAGAGAGAGAAATAGTTAGACTACAACTTGACGATCGCTAATTGAAGTAAGTATTTATATTTTCCATATTTTGTGGTATTCCGGTATCCATGCTAACATTTCATTAAATTCATATTTAATTGAAAAACTTGCAAACAAAATGCATATTAAAATTGCTTTGAAACATGAGTACCGGGTATCCCATAGTCGAGCACCACCATCTCTCTCGACTACAGTTATGTTTTAATGTGTTATGTTATGCATTTTCTTTGATTTTCCCCAATTGCAATTCATGTAATTATTTTGATATTTTTGATGTTAACTGTAATCTTTTGTTTGAATTAGATTTTGTGGTAGTTGGGGTAGTTTAGTGGAATTACTTTTCGTTTAAAAACAACACTCTACAATTACTATATAAATGTATTTCGTTTTCATTATGATTTCACTAATCGATTAAATTCATTCAAACTCACTCTCACTTTTGTTTTTGTTGTTTGCCGTTTTGCCTGCTCTAACTTCGCACACATTATTTCGCATATGTATAGGGTATGTAAGTATTATGTATGTATGTATATATACTCGTATATATTGTATGATTAGATAGTAGCTACTAATGTTGTATGTAGAATGTATATATAGTATATGTATATGCATATGTATATGTATGCGAATCGGTTTCGAAAATGAATCCGTTCGTGTTTTATGTTTGTTTGTTTTTTTTTTTGTTTTGTTTTTCTTTTCCTACAAATATAGTTCCTTGCATTTTGGTCATAGATTAGTTAGTATATATAATTAAACAATCAATAAATGAAGCATTAAAACCATATATAGAAACTAATTTAAAAGTAATGGTGAAGGAGGAGGCGGGGGGAGCAGCACATACACATATGAAATATGAATTATTGCGTTAAAAAGAAATAACAACTTAAGATTATAATGAGAGCACAGCAATCGAATACGTAAATTATGTACATCATATAAGAAAATGGTAAATACTTAGCGAGCATATAAAACATAGCAAAGGAGAGACAGGGACTAAAAATAAATAAAAAAACAAAAAAACGAAAGTATAAAAAATAATAAAAACCAAAAAGAGATAATACATCAAATCAAATCAAATCAAATACGTTAAGAAATCAAACCATAATTATTTTTTGGAATAATCAATGGAATGAATGCACTTGGCTCTTAGGCTAAAAGGCATTTACTTCGGCTCGTTGCCGCCTCCGCCGCTGCCGGGCGTGGCCGAGAGCGCCATCTTTGAGAGCGTGGCCAAGGAACGTTTCGGGAATGTGTTGCTGCCATCCGACGGATCCGAGAAGAGTTTGCGGAAGCTAGCAGGAAGAACAATAAATTAATGATTCAATTTATGAGTGAACAAAATCGCAATACACAAAATTCTGCTGCTAACTTACAACTTGCGTATACCCGACTCGGAACTCTTCTTCCAAGGCGCATCGTCTGGCTCATAGGGCAGCGGTCCTTGCACAGGCGCATCGTGTCCAGGTGGCCTGACATTTGACAGAGATAATAAAAATGTTAATTGCGCAATTACGTCGATAGCGAAAATACCCTAACCTATAGCATTCTCATTCTTGGCAACACGTCAAAGACATCACATACTAAACAAATGTTATTAAAGCTGCCTACGCAAGGACAACTCATTATTAAGGCGATTAACGGCCTCAAAGCGTAAGTAATGTGAACCTATTGAATCTTAAGGTATTATCTCTCCGATTCTCATAGTAAAGTTTTTCGATTTATGCGACAGTTAAGTAACGTAAAAGTGAGTTAAATGGTTAAATGAGTTTTGGCATCTTATGAAAATTATATAAAGCGGAATGAAGCTGTTAAGCAAATATTATCTTAGCGAATTCTGGCAACTAAATCATTTGTGGACGTTAAGATTGACGTTATGATTGAGTAAATTTTGGCAGGTAAATGCGTTGTGGCCGTTAAGCGAAGGTTACGCAATGTTGAGCGCAACTATATATATATATAAACTACACTAGGTTTATTTCAGTTTGGCTTCTAAATACATTTATCTTTAAGTTAAAATGAAGTGAAACGAATGGAGCCCTTGTGATCGTTAAACGAAAGTAGCATAATGCAAATCGAATTATAGGTATGCGTGTATTATAATCTAGTGAATTCTAAACTTAATGACGTTTGGTATCTAAAAAATGGTATCTATTTAAAATGAAATGAAAAGTAAGGTAAGCGAACTATAAAAATGGGTGCATTATAAATTAGTGAATTTTGGCATCTAAATAAATTTATGTAAAACGAATTTAGAAAATTATATGACTAAACGAATTTTAGCAACTAAATCCATTGTGGCCGTTAAGTAAAAAGAGCTAAAAGCGGAACATAGATATTATAAACTAAATGTAAGTTAAGCGAGATTGCATAACAAACTTTCTGAATAGGGTATTTCAAAGTTCGGCATGCCGAACAAACAAACCATGATTTGCTTAGCTCATTTGGTATACGCACGTTTCGCCCGCCACATCGTCGTCCACATCGGCCTCAACGCCATCGTCGGCCTCGTTGTCATCGTCATCACGTGCGGCGACGTCATCATCATCGCTGTCATCAGAGCTGGAGACGTGACGCATACGTTTGCCGCTGGGCGCCGGTTTCAGCTCGGCCAACTGTTCGTTGAGGCTGTCAATGGTGGTGAGCAGCTCGTCGCGTTCCGAAATCAATTCCTTAAGCTCTCGCGTCGTATAGCGCGGTCGATTTGGATCGTTCTCGTTGTCATCGTACGACTGCACCAGATCCTCATTCTCCTTTTCGGCCAATCCCAAACGTTTGCGCAACTGATTGATCTCCCGACACTGATCCTGTAATTGGGCAAGAAAATCGGCGCGCTCCTCGCACAACGTCTTCACCTGGGCCTGCATTAGTTTGTGCCGTCGTCGCGTATCTCGCTCCGATGCCTTCAAGCGTTCCGCCTGAATGTTCACCTTCAAATAGGACAGAAGTATATTAACTCTTGATATATATCAGCAAAAAGTTTACCGCTTACATGCTCCAGTTCGCTGTACTTGTCCTGCAGTTCACGTTCCCGCTGCTTCAGCTCGTCGCGTTGCTTGTAGATCTGCTCCTTGAGCCGCTGCAACACTTGTGTATCGGACAATGCGCTATGCAACTCATTGTTGGTCATGCTAATGATGCTCTCGGTTAAGCTGGCTCCCAATCCCGAGCTCTGGGCGGACGACGATTGCAGATCCTGCGTCTGCTTCACCAGCCGCTTGTTCTCATCCTGCAGCGACGAGACCAAGTCAACCAGCTCATTGGTCTCGCTGCGCCATTGCTCCTCGATCAGTTCCAATTCCTTTTCGAAGCGCCGCCGGAATTCGGCCTTCTCCAGCTTTTCGCTTTCGAGTTGGGCGATCTTTTCGCGCAACTCCTCGATGGTGGTATTTTCGCGTTCATTTTTCGTGGCCAGGGCCTCGAGCAGCTCCAGTGTATTGATGATTTTGGGCATCAAGCCGCTGACGGCATCAGTGCCATAGCGATCCATAATGCGTTCGTATTCCTTGCCAATGTCCGAGGCCAGATCGTAGACATCGACGACGCCGATGTCATCGATGGCATCCAAAACCATTTCGCCCATTTCATTGAGATGGAAGCCGGGCATCGAGTTGGGTTCCTCCTCTAGTTGTTGTTCTTTTCTTCTTGCTGCTGTTGCCTCTCAATCCAGCAGCTGGCCGTCTTGTTTCTATTCTGCAGCAGCGAAAGACGAGAGAGGGAGGGAAGTAGGTAGTGAGACAACCTTTTGCCACACACTAACGTGCGTGTGGGTGTGTGAGTGTTGTATACACGCAGTTACTTAAAGCTTGTTGTTGTTGCTATTTGTGCAGAACTCTATTTGCATTCACTTTATTAGTTGCCCACGCACACACACACACACACACACATACGCACACGCAATGTCAACACTTGACCGACGCACACACATACACCTGCACATATGTCCAGTAGCTATTTAAAATAAAATTGAATTCGTTGCGAATACTATTTTTTCGTGCAGTCAACTCGAACTTGGACCTGCAACTGGACTTGGTAATTGTTGTATTTTGTATGTTGCCGATTTTATTTTTGTTGTATTTCTACTAATCTTTCGATGACTGCATACTCACGCTGAATGAGTAATAAATACAATACAACAAATTTGCAAATTCTCCCCCCACCAACAAGCGCGTTCACACACAGCTGTGTCGATGTCGTCGTCGCCTCCGCAACAGCAGCAGCGACAGCGATGGCAAAAACAAGAGAGCTCTCTGGGCTAGACCCTGTGTATGCAAACGAGTCGAGCTCTCTCTCTCTCTCTCCTTCTCTCTCTTTGCACTTCCTCCTACACATGCGCGCAGCGTTGCTAGCGATGTGTGTTGTTTACTACTTACTTCTCACAAATATTTCAATTGAATGAATGGCAAACACATATTGTGCAAGCTGGCATTTAATTACATTCAATTACGCGGCACAGCCAACAACAACAACAACACACTATTGCCAACATTGGACATTTGATGTGATTTGCAGCGTGACCACAGCTTTCATTGCGAAATATACCATTTACATTCCTAATCAAAAAAATATACTAAAATAGAGATAGCGATGGTCAGCTTAATTTTTTTATGTGCAGCGGTAAATTTGATTGATCATATGATATTTAATTCAATTTAATTAATATAAAACTACCTATGCCAAATTCCGTAAAATAAATGCATATTTTCAAACACTTCCATGTAAAAATATCGGCCATCCCAATGTTTAACCTGAAAATGGTCACACTCAAAATATATCCTTTCTTTTGATATTTTAAAAATAAATGTAATAATAAAAGGAAGCTGTTATTATTATTTAACTACTTCATTAAATAGCAAATTTGTAATTATTTTACATTGATTTAATGTATTTAGATCACAATTTATTGCATACCGCATACGAAAAGTGCGGCATCGTTAAATTTCCATTGTTGTGAAAAGTAACCACTAATTTATATCCAGTGTTGCAAAATATGCGCGCCAAATTCAAAATGTTTGAAGTTACCTGCTTTAAGCTAAAAGCAACAAATTCATTAGATCGCAAAAATTAAATTCATTGTTTTTTTTTTTATTAATTTGTTTTGCTTACAAAAATTGTATAAATTGTTTTTGTATTTTTTTGTTGTTTTGTTTTGTAAATTGTGGTTACATATAGGCATTACAATTACACATATTTGTATTTGTATAATAATTTTTGTTTTATTACTAGCAGTATGCAAATGCATAACAAAATAGCATAATTTGTGAAATCCTTTCGCTTTCATTTATGCTAGACTAATGAATACAGTTATGCAACGGCGACTAGCAAGTTTCTCTTTCTTTCATTCTCTCGATCTCTTCCTATATCTCTGTACAAACTAATAAACGGGGGATAGTGGGTGCCTTTGTTTTTTTTTTTTTTTGTTTGGTTTTTCCTTTTTTTGTTATTCTGTATTTTTAAGTACATTAAAATTAGCTACAGTTCTTTGGAGGGTTTTGGGACTGGGGGCATTCCATTAAAATATATATATATATATTTCTTTTATAATTTGTGTATGTATATATATGTATATAAAAAAAAATACACAAGTTTCGCTATATGCATAACAATTTGCTTTTGCATTTCACATTTTGCATTCTTTTTTAAACAGTTTTTCTTTCGATTTTTTGTTTTTGTTTGTTTTTTTTTGTGTTTTTGTTTTTAAGGACTAGATTAGGAACCACATTTGTACAGTTTTCATATTTTGTTGTTGTTTTGTGTGTTTTTCTCATGTTTTTGTGTGTTATTGTAACTAGATGACAACTAATTAAGTAATGTTAATTAAGGTAAATATACAGTGATCAATGAAAATGGTATTTTCGTTTTTCTTCTGCATTTCATAATAGTTTTTCTTTTTTTAGGCCCTTCGTTGCATTTTCTTTTGGTTTCACAGCTTAACAAAAAATAAGTAACTTAACGTTTAAAAAAAAAGCAAAAAAAAAAAAAACAATAAATAATTGCTGGCTTTGGGGTTGGGGGGACAATAAATTAATGCTTAAAATTAAATTTTGGCAAGCATTTCTTTAGATGGCAATTAAGGTTTGGTTAGGCGCTGTTACAAAGTACAATGTAAAATATAAAATATAAAAATAAAAACAAAAAAAACGCGTCACATGCACACACACATACACACACACAAGCTTGCACACACACAGACACACAGACAGACACGCAGACGCAGTTTCGTTTTTGGCACACATAAATAAATAGCAGTAATAATAGTAATAGTAATAATAATAATAATAATAATAATAGTTGTATATATGTTAATTATGGTAGTTTTGGTTTGATGGCAAATCGAAAAACGACGACGTTTAAGGCATTGACATTGCCATACTAGACTTTGGGGTAAAGGGATTAAAATACTAGACTAGCTAATAACTCTTAAGACTATAGCTTATCCTCACTTGGCGGCGATTGCGATGGCGACGTCGACGTCGACGTCTGTTGTGTCAGCTGCAACAGCAACGCGGAGGCAGCTTCCGCCGGCAGCACTGCAACGTGTCGCTGCTTCACTCGCTTCGCTGGCGGCAACGACAACGACAGCGACTTGGGTGTCGATGTTGATGTTGGCTGTGGCGGTGGCGGTGGCGGGGAGAGACCGCCGACCACGCCCACATCCTTGACCAAGGCATCCTGTGAATCGAAATCATCGTGCAGCGTTAAATCAGTTATGTTGAGCTTCTGCTGCTGCTTCTCCTCCTCCTGCTCAGCGTCATCATCGTCATCGTCATCGTCAATGTCCACAATCGAGATGATGTCACTGTCCAAATCATCCAGCTCATCAGCATCCAGCACATTCTCCTCCTCCTCCTCCTCCTCCTCTTCTTCTTCATCAACATCCTCAACATCATCGTCATCATCAGTTTGCAGTTGGCCGGCATTGTCGTCGTCGTCGTCATCGTCGTCGTCGTCGGCGCCGCCAGCGTAAGCTGCGGACTAGCTGCTGCTCGACTGCGTTTGCAACGCATTGGCAGCGACAGCGACGGCAGCGCTGCCCGCTGCTGGCACGCCTCCGATGACACCGGTGCCCGGGAAGTGGCAAGGACACGCCGGATTTGGATAGTGACCGGACTGGGAGTCGAGCTTCTTGGTCAACGTCTCCCAATACTTGATCTGCGCATTCAGCAGCTCAATCTTCAGCTTACGCTCCTCGACGGCCAGCGTCATCATGTACTCATTGTGTTGGCCACGTGTGCCGCTGTTGCTGCCGCCGCTTGTGTTGTGGCTGCCGCTGATGTTGTTGTTGTGGTTGTTGTTGTGATTGTGATTGTTTTGGCTGCTCGTTTGCAGATTGCCGCTGCTGTTGTTGTGGTTGTTGTTGTTGTTGTTGCTGCCGCTGCTGCTGGCACTGTTGTTGTGGCTGTTGTTGCTGCCGCTGCTGATGGGGCCACAGTTGATGACACTGAGACCATTGTAGCCATTAAAGCTGCCCGCAGCCAACGTGATGCTGCCGCTGGGATGCAACTGTTGCTGCTGCTGCTGCTGCTGCAACTGTTGCTGATGCAGCTGTTGTTGCTGTTGCGATTTGTCACGACTCGTCTGATGGCCATTCAACAGCAACTGCACACCGGTTGCATTGCTGTTGCCACCGTTTGTGGCTGCCGCAGCACTTGCTGCCGCATTGTGTCCCCGCTGCAACCGCGGCAATTGCAACGTCTGCGTCTGCCGCCCGCTGCCCACGCCGCTTGTGGCCGCATTGATGGCCGCCTGCAGCGATTGCCCCGCCGGCGGATGCTGCACCGCCGACAATCCCAGGCCATTGAGCAGCAGATGCTGTTGCATCTGCTCCGCAGTCAGTTGCAAGCTGTTGCCACCTCCGGCGGCAGCAACCACATTGTTGCCATTGTTGCTATTGTTGTTGTTCTTGTTACTGCTGCTGTTGATATTGTTATTGTTGTTATTGTTGTTGTTGTTGTGGCTGCTACTGTTGCTGTTGCTGTTGCCATTGTGCAGCGTATTATTGATGCTGGCAAACGCCCCCACACGAATGTTGCCCATGCTGGTCAGCGTTATCTCAGCCTTGGGCGTCTGCCCAGCGGACATATAACTGCCCGTCGATGAGATCGACGTCTTGGTGCTGCACACCGGTGAGCTGGGTGCACGTGGCAAGGCGTCAATGTTGCTGCCACCGATGTTGTTGCCGTTGCCATTCACTTGATTGCTGGCTATCGAACCGCCGCCGCTATGCTGCTGCAAGTGGCTGCGATCTGTGGGAAAAAGCACCCCGTCCTCCTCCTCGAGGCACACTTCCGGCGCCTTGGGGCTGGGGCAGTCGTCGTCATCGTCATCGTCCATGCAGTCCATGCCGTTCTCAGTCTGCTCATTGTCGCTAATCGTCTCCGATTTGATCAGTATGACATCCGTGTCCATGCCCTCGTACAGTGGAAGCTGTTAATCAAGAAGAAAAGTTGATTAAAGAGATTGAATTAAAGTTGACTGATAAAGTCTTCATTTTAAGTTGAAGCACATTAATATTGTACTTGTCTTAAAGCTTTTCACTTAACTTTAAACTTGCAGTGAAGCTTTTTCACAAGTTTATTTTGCTAAAGCTTTCGCTTAAAGCTAAAGTACATTAATCCAATTCATTACACTATTTTGATCAATATAAACTGGTTGTGAATCAAGAAGAAAAGAAAATAAAGTCTTCATTTTAAGTTGAAGCACATTAATATTGTACTTGTCTTAAAGCTTTTCACTTAACTTTAAACTTGCAGTAAAGCTTTTTGTCAAGTTGATTTGACTAAAGCTTTCACATCAAGTTAAAGCACATTAATCTAATTCATTACACTATTTTGATCATTATAAGCTCGTTGTGAATCAAAAAGAAAAGTTGATTAAAATAAAGTCTTCATTTTAAGTTGAAGCACATTAATATTGTACTTGTCTTAAAGCTTTCACTTAGTATTTCTTAGTCTAAGTTTAATGTTAAAGTACATAAATCCAATTCATTACTCTATCTTGATAACTTCAAACTTGCAGTAAAGCTTTTTATCAAGTTTATTTGGCTAAAGCTTCCTCTTAACGTTAAAGCACATTAAAGCACATTCATTACATTGTCTTAATCACTCTAAGCTTGTTGTCAGTCAAGGAGAAAAGTTGATCAGAATAAAGCTTTACCTTAAAATGGAAGCACATTAATGTACTTCATTACATTATGATGTGAATCAAGGAGAAAAGTTTATTAGAATAAAGCTTTTGCTTAAAGTTGGAGCACATTAATCTTGTATTTGTATTAAAGTTTTTCGTTAGCTGACGTTTAATGTTAAAAAAGCAAAGAGAAAAGTTGGCGTAAAGCTTTTACACGATATTTTTTAACTCTAATGTGTTTTTTTTACTTTTCTGAAGTTTTCAATAATGTAAAGCTTTATATTTTGTAAAATTACATTTTATATTTTATTAATCTTCCTTCGAATGTGCTTTATTCCCGTATAAGCTTAAAATAATATAAAGTTTTATATTTTTTATGGCTACATTTTTATTTTTAATGTGCTTTTAAATTCATTTAAATGCAAATATGCTTGAAAAGCAGTATAAAAAAACTTTCGCTAATATACATCTTTATATTTTGTAAAGAAACAACCTTTTATCTTAAATATGCTTTAGAATTAAATTAAATATTAATTTTTACTACAATACTTAAGCTTTTTCTAATCTAAGGTTTTCTATTGTGTGAAACTATTTTTCTCTAACAATGTGCTTTTGAATTGTTATTTTTTTTACTTTACTTTTAATTCGTAAAGACATTTTTTTTTTCAATTTAAATTTATGCTTTCGTTAATTTTAAGGTTTGAAATAACTTTACATAAATATATTTTAATTTAAATGTGCTTTCAATCGATAGCAGGAATAATTTTAATTGGTTCACAACTAAATGTAGAACTTTACGACTTTAATGTGCTTTTGCAGATTTCGCGCAGGTTTTATTTTATGCTTTAGTGTGCTTTTGGCTCTGACTCTAGCCTTAAAGTGCTTTTGCCTGCTTCACTTTTAGTTAAGTTATTGTACAAGTTGATTTTAATTTTAGACATACCTTTGAGTCCTCGTAGTCATCGGCCAAATGGCGACCATTGCCAGTCGCTTGACTGCCGGCGCCATCCGGTGACATTTGCTCGGCAATGTATTGGGCCACCGACTCCTGTTGTGAGAGTGTGTTGAGCAGATCCAAGAAGGAGCGATTGCCCTTATCCTCGCCGCACAGATCCTTCTTGAGGAGGAGCTTCATGTTCTTGTAGAGCTGTCGCAACTGTTTGGCGCTGCGCTGATGATAGACCTTGCCATTGAAGTCCTTGGCTATCTGCAGCCACACTTCGTCCTTTTTGCGATTGGATTCGGCGTCCGTGCGCTTATTCTCAATCACATCCTTGTGCTGTGCTGCATATGTGAGCACCATGTTGCGCTCCCGCTGCGTATACCGGGGAGTCTTTTCCATTTTCAACCGTTTGCAAGACGTCTTGAAGCTGCCAGAATGTGAAGAAGAAGAAGAAGAATGTGTTGAAGGAATTTTCACAAAAATTGCATATATAAGAAAGTTTCTTTTAAAAACTTTTGTTTATAATTTCATGTTTTTTTTATAGCACGTTACTTTTAAAATGTAATTATCTAGTAATAACTAGTTTAGAAATTTGTTAATTTATTTAACGTTAAACATATTTAAGACATTTCTCAGAATTATATTAAATGAATGTCAAGAACACGTTATTGCAGAGCTTTACTTATAAACAAATATATAATATAATTGATCGAATAGACGCTTCCCTAGTGCATTGAAAAGTAGGAAACTGTGAATATTAAAGATAATATTTTCTTTCCTATGCTCATAACGGACTTTCAGAATTCAGAATAGATTTGCTATTTTTGAATATTAAAGATAATATTTCCTTAAACAAATTTTTGCTTCTTATGCTCATAACAGACTTTCAGAATTCAGAAAAGATTTGAATATTTTTGTTCTGCACAATTTTTAATGCTTCTTATTCTTTTGTGAAAGTTATATGATAGTTTTAGTTTACTTTTCTCTTTTGTATTTAAAATATGTTTTTAATTGTATAATTCTACTGGTATTCCCCTCATATATGTATATTGCCCGTAAGTTTGTTGGCAATATTTGAAGAATCTGCCAAACCCTTCTTCTATTTCTTCTTCTTCGTCGTCTTATTGCCTCGCCCCAAACCCAAACCCAAACCCAAACGCAATCGCAATCAATTCACCTAGTCATTAGAAGTGCCATTCTTTAATTAATAAAACAAAACCAAAAAGCGAACAAGCAAGAGAAAAGAGTCGAAAATGAAACAAATAAAAAAAACAATTGACAAGAAACAAATAAACGTTTAACTCTTTCACACACACACACACACATGCCGATTATATTGATAACGCGATATACGCCTCTGCAGGGTCTAGAGACAATTTTACATAAAGGCACACACACACACACACACACACACACATACACGCAACGAGAGCGTGCGTCTGTGTGTGATAAGCTGGCGACGCAGCTAACGGGCAGCAGCTCGCTCCGAGCTACGTTTGTGAAACGCTTTTTTGCCTGCTTTGCGTCCCTTCCCCCCTCTCAATAAACCATCGATAAATGTTTGTATATTGCGCACTTTACTGGGCCGGTTAAAATTGTTTCGCGCTTCTCTTTTCTTATTTTTGTTTTTCTTTTTGGGTTTAGTTTTTATTGATAAGCATTGAAGCTTTTTATCGATTTGAACAGTTTGATTCCTCTTTTCATTTTGTGTGTTCAACTGGCATCGAGACTTTGAGCTTAGGTCGAAGCTTTGCTTGAGCGCAGCTTTTGAAAGCTCTGGAGCTTAAACTTACGGCAATGCGCAGCGTGTGTGAGCGTGAGAAAGGGAGAGAGAGAGTATGCCTCTATATATGTGTGTCTGTGTGTGCAGGGAGAGAGAGAGAGAGAGCACAGAATGCAGGCTGAGTCTAGAAATAATAATGTAAAGCAACTTTATATCTAATCTCAAATTGGAGATTAGCGTGCTGATACAAAAAAGAATGAAACGAAACGAAACGAAACGAAATAAAACAGACACACACGCATGGCAATGAAGTTCGCTGAAAGGAGGCGGGCCAGGGAGGGATGGGGAGAATGGACATACATGTGCATGTATTTGTGTACTCACGTTTTTAGGCCGCGCCAAAGCCGGCCAAAAAAGCGGGCAAGGAATCAACGAAACGCTCACGAAAATCAAATCGCGCGTCACCCGAGTGTGCGTGTGTGTGTGTGTGTGTGTGTGTGCGTGTGTGTTGTGGCGGTTCTTGGGTTGGCTGCTTTTAGTGGGTGCAATAACGGGACTAAAATGACGACAACAACACGAGAACAACGAAGACGACGACGTCAACGAAAGTAACGACGACGGCAACAGCGACGACAACGCGACAACTTCGCGAGCGGCGGCAACGAAGCACAAAGCTTGACTGAATTCAAGCAAATAATGGCTGGCGCTCAGAAGTACCGTTCGACAACAACAACAACAACAACAAGAGCAGCAGCAGAGGCAAGAACTACAGCAACAACAGCAGCAACGACGGGCAAACAAAAATAGGAATACCGCGCACAGGCCGACAACAACAAAAACAACAACAACAAGAGCGCAACTCAACACAGATACAACAACAACAAGAGCAAGAAGAACTGTATGTGCCGCCCCTCAACGGCCTCATGGCCCCGCATAGAACGTAACACACACACACACACATACACATACAAATGCACAGCTGGGGCTGAGACTGAATGAGTCCGTCTGTTTGCACGCTTTGCGCTCGCACACAACAGCAACTCGTGTATGTGTGTGAGTATGAGACGTAATTAAAGCTTGAAACCGAGTTTACAACAACACAACCCTGACTGCTGCGACGCGACGATGACGACGACGACGACGTCGACGACGATGTTAAGCTTGCGCGCATGTGTGAGCGAGAGAGACGCATTTGCTAGCCAATGTGCGAGAGCGAGTTAGTCAGTGCAAGCCACAGAGAGAGCGAGAGTGTGAGAGTAAGGCACAGGAGGCACACACACACACACACAGACGAACGCGCGTTTAATGAGAGCAAGTCAAAGCCGCGTGTGGGGCAAACAATGAGCGCAGTTTATAAATAAATGCATGCACACACACACACACACAGAGAACGACGAGTGCAACTCCAGTGTTAAGTTGCTTACTCTGCCTCCGCTTCCGACCGCTATCAGAGAAGTATTACGCCTACAATTTGACGTTTCAAGCGCAGCAGCAGCAACACAAAGTAAGGGTTGGCGTCGACATCGCCGTCTGCGTCGAAACCAAACGAAGCTCAAAACGAACAGCAACTGAAGACTGACGTGGGTTGCTCTCGCTGCAGCCCAAGCAACGGCAACAAAAACAATACCACAAAAAAAACAAACAAAACAGAGATGCAAAATACACACCAGCAATATGCATGGATTTGTGTGTGTGTGCAATTGAAATGCAGAAGAATATCTGATCCGAGAAAATAAGCAAGAAGCAAAGAATCCATGTAAATAAATAGCTCTTGTATTCTTTGGGTTCAAAAATATATTTGGTTTCCAAACTGCACAGGAATCTTTTTTATGTTTAAACAAATTTAGTCTAAAAACTAAATATTATTTTAAAGTTCAGTAGAAGAAGCCACAAAAATGTAATGCTAAAAAAAATAATTTAAAGATATCCATTAAGAACCCAGGGTACTAGCTAGTCTGGACATATCTAATTCACTGTTGTTATCGAACAAAGTCGTGCTATTTTTGATATTTAGAAAGATTTTTCTAGGAACCTTAATGAACGAATTTCTAATAATACTCATTATTTGTGCGCATTTTTTCCGCAAGATCAAATCTTCAAAGAAATTATAGTGACTTTCTTCTTTGAAAGATCAAGCCTCGAATTGTAGTTTTAGAGGCAAAAGCGAATTTAGTGATCCTCTAGGAACTAGTCACAAAAAAAGAGAAAACAAGAAAAAGAGCTTTTAAAATAAAACAAAGCTGGAAATTAAGAAACAAGAATTTAAAATTTCTATTTGAGTTGAGAAAACATTTATAAATCGTGAACAATTTGGAATGAAATTAATTCAATTTATGAAAAGCTGAAATTCATATTATTGAAATATTTTTCTTAGGATTGAATTCAAATTCAAAAGTAAAATTGCTATTTGAGTTGCGATAATATTTATAAATTCTGAACAATTCAGAATGTAATGAACTCAATTTATGGCGAGTTGATAAGATTATGCATAATTTAAATGCGATATTTGACGATCAATTAATTGTTGATCTCGCTTGAATTAAAATAGACAACTGAGGATCAAATTTCAGTTGATTTCCTGTCATTATTTTTGTTGTGACACATATATCGACCACTGTACTCCACTTAGTGCATGTGTGTGTGTGCGTGTTAGGGCAACAATGTGTGTGTGATCGTGTGAGTGTTGCAAAGCGTCAGCGTTGGTGTCTGGCAAACGATGTCGACTCAAGTTTTAAGATAAGATTAAAAAAAATGAAACTCAACTGAATCGCGCAGTCACACTTAAGTTGTGTGTGTGTGTGTGTGTGTGTTATCTATGAAATCCAGCCACTGATGGTCACAACAGGCAGCGGCTTTCTGCTGAGCAATGCAAACACACACACACATACAGTGTCAACTGCACTGCGAATGCGAGATACTTAAGTCTATGTACATATGTAACACAACTGCAAGCGGTGGCTCACAAAAGATACAAATGTATCTTGAACTACATATATGTATATATTTGTGTGTTTGTATATGAAGTGCATATCTCACTAAATCCCCAACTTTTTGTCGCTCTCTTTCTGTCTCTCTGTCTGTAAAGTAAGCGCTGCTTCTGAAAGCAGAAGCTTCAAAGCGACACCTGACTGGAGTTATCTCTACACACAAACACACACACACACTCTCTCTCTTTCTCTCTCTCATACTTAAGCGCTACTCCAAACAGAGCAACCCGTCCACCCAACCCAACCCAACCCAACTCAACCCAACCTAAGGCCTCTTGAACACCCTCTGCTTCACCCCTTTGGCAAGAGCATGTCGACGAAGCAACTGCACAACAGGTGGAATTATTTACTGATAAGCCGCTGATAAAAATGCGAGCCCGAGTACTGTGCGCGGGTTTTGGGGCAAAAAAAAAATAACAAAAACCAAAAAATTTGCTGCTCTGACTGTTGCCCCGCTGAACAGTCGCTTGATTCAATGCGTAAAGCGCTCACATTAGAGATGCGCGCGTGACACGACGTGACACGCATTTGAATATACAAATATATTCATATAGATATTTTAAGTTAGATACAGATATATAGAATTCGATTTAGAAAATAACAGAATTCAAAAATATACGATCCGCAATCGGATATTTTAAATCACGCAAATCTTGAAAAACTTAAAATCTCTGTAAATCAAATCATCAAAAATATGTGACTCCAAAAAAATAAATTGAAAATTAAAAAATTATTTAATTTAAACTAAAATTATATTCATATAGATATTTTAAGTTAGATACAGATATATAGAATTCGATTTAGAAAATAACAAAATTCTAAAATATACGATTCGCAATTGGATATTTTAAATCACGCAAATCTTGAAAAACTTAAAATCTCTGTAAATCAAATCATCAAAAATATGTGACTCCAAAAAACTAAATTGAAAATTAAAAAATTATTTAATTTAAACTAAAATTATATTCATTTAGATACTTTAAGTTAGATACAGATATATAGAATTCGATTTATAAAATAACAGAATTCAAAAATATACGATTCGCTATCGGATATTTCAAATCACGCAAATCTTGAAAAACTTAAAATCTCAGTAAATCAAATCATCAAAAATATGTGACTCCAAAAAACAAAATTGAAAATTAAAAAATTATTTAATTTAAACTAAAATTATATTCATATAGATATTTTAAGTTAGATACAGATATATAGAATTCGATTTAGAAAATAACAAAATTCAAAAATGTACGATTTGCAATTGAATATTTAAAATTACCCAAATTTTGATCGAAAATATGAAAGAAAAGCTTAAAATCTCAGTAAATCTAATAAAAATTATAACTTTAATATAATTGAAATACACACACAAATTTGTACAATCAAATTTTTAGTTTGTAAATTTGTAATTTAAAAAAAAGCAAGTCAATAATATATGATTCGAATAAAATATTTAAATTGCGCAAATCTTGAGGTAATATCAACGAAAAGCTTAAAACCTCAGTAAATCTAATAATAATCAAGAAACTTGGAACTTTAACATAATCAAAATTCACATTCAAATTAATAAAAGCAACATTTTAAATGGTAATAGGCTCTTACTTAAAAACAAAAAAGATAAGCGAAAATATGCGATTCGATTGAAATATTTAAGTTGCCCAAATCTTAAGCGAAAATATAAAATATTTATAAAAACCTACATGACATTTTTAGATCGTAGTAAATGTTTGATTTTGGATTTATTTTAAGAATGCACTATAATTATACCACCTATAGATTTGCCTTTTTATATAATTAGTTACATTTTACAATTACATTTTAAAATATTTAAATTATACAAAAATTGTTAAAAAAAATATATAAAATAATCCTTTTTATTATCATTGAATTTCATTTTAACTTTTCTTAAAATTGAAAACATTGAGCGAAGACAGCAACGAATAAATTGAATTTCTTTTCAAAAGTCGAAAATTTAACACAGTCTTACTAAGAAATTCATTTGTTGCAAATTCACGTTGTTTAGACATAAATTTTAGTGCAAAGCAAGGTTTTTTATTTTGATTCTCGGCAATCAATTTGTTTCGTAGTTTAATCAAATTAACCCAAATCGTTTAAACTCAGTTCGTGTCACGACTTATGCGCATCTCTAGCCACACACACACACACACACGTGTCTTATAAGTTGTGTCTGTGTGTGTGTGTATAGATTTGAAATTTTCAATTGTTCTGGGCCTGTGGGTTGAGCAAGTTTTAAGTTCTAACTGTTTGTTGGCTCTTTGATAAGACTGGCCGAAACTAGCAACTGACAGGCCTTGGTCACGGGTCTTCACCGCGGTTGTATTGGTTCGTATACGTGTGCTTAAGTGTGCGTCTGTCTGTGTCTGTGTCTTTGTGTAAGTGTATGATGAGCTGTTGAAGTGGCGAGCTGTTGAGCAGCCGATGATGATGATGAGGCCTGAACGCCACTTGGGACCACATTGCCTGGCATTTTTTGTGTACGTGAGTTTGCCTTCACTTCACAGTCTCGAGCCCCTTCTTACCCTTAGACGACTCTCGAGTTCAACCTCCAGTCTGTCCTGAGAAAGGCCGTGACTATTCAGGTCATATCCTGAGATTAGGAGCAGAGTTTATTGTGCGCTTATGCTCTCTTTTTTTTACTCTCCAATAAGCTCAATATTTGCTTTTGAGCGCTTTTCATTTTACAAATAATGATTTAATGACATTTCATGTTATACTTTTGATCGAATGTTTGCCACAAAAGGTTTTCAGCATTTGGAACTCTCCCAAGACATTTTTAAAATTCTCCAAAAAAAAACCTATAATATATATATGTGTATATATATATTACACTTGCAAAAAATTCTCAAAGAAACTTTTGCAAACTTATCAAGTTCAAATTCTAAGTCTGTTCAAAAGTCTACATACATTATCACCCCAACGTAGTTGGTTGATTAAACAAAATTTATATATTTAAAATTCAATTCTAATCAAAAGCGTAGAAGTCTCTACGCGTGGATCATTACAATGAAGAGCTTAAAAACAGTTATAATTTGACAACTCTCCAAAGCATAAAGCTTTCTTTAAGTGCCGTCTGAGAAGTCTACAATTTTAAAAAACACAAAATCTTTGTCACAGTTTTAAGCTTTCACAGAAATCTACATCTAGTTTGCTAAGTTTCTCATAGAGGGAATACAAGATATCTTTGGAAAATCTCTCCAAAGTATAAAATAGTATACAGATCTCTTCTACAAATTAAAATGTATATGTACACAAAAGCTCTGTCACAGTGTTAAGCTTTCGCAGAAATCTCTACACGTAACTTGTCAAATAATATTTCAACTATATCATTTTAGAGAGTATACAAGATATCATTGGAGAATCTCTCCAAAGTATAAAATAGAGCACAGCTCTTTTCAATCGAAAAAATGATTGGCAAAAGAGTCTACAATTTAATATTTATATCACCTAATGCTTACTTATAGAGGGCATACAAAATATGAAGTATTTAAAAGTATACAACTCTCTTCACATATGTTTCTATAGAAGAATTCATGGTCTACAATTCAATATTGATTTCTACACAAAAGCTTTGTCACAAAAAAACAAAATTCGACATCGATCTTGACAAGTATTGTTGCAATGTATAATAATATAAATGTCTCCAAAATATAGAATAGTACACAGCTCACTTAATATATAGTATATATACATATATATGTATAGCAATATACAGATTAAAGGTCTGCAATTCAATATATATTCAAATCTAAACAAAAGCTTTGTCCCAGAAATCTCTACATGAAACTTGTCAAGTATTGTTTCAATGTTTAATAGAGAAGAAATCATTGGTAAATCCCTCCAAAATATAGAATAATATACAGTTCACTTTAAATAGCAATTAAAGGTCTACAATCCAATATTAATTTCTACACAAAAGCATTGTCCCAGAAATCTCTACATGAAACTTGTCAAGTATTGTTTCAATGTATAATAGAGAAGAAATCATTGGTAAATCTCTCCAAAAAATATAATAATATACAGTTCACTTTAAATAGCAATATACAGATTAAAGGTCTACAATCCAATATTAATTTCTACACAAAAACATTGTCCCAGAAATCTCTATATGAAACTTGTCAAGTATTATTTCAATGTATAATAATATAAACTCCATAGAAGAAATCATTGGAAGATCTCTCCAAAATATAGAATACTATTTCAGATTAAAGGTCTATATTCATTTCTACACAAAAAGAAAATCTACATCGAACTTGTCACGTATTGATTCAATCTGTATAGATAATTTCAATATAATTTCAATCTGTATAGATAATTCAATATATTATTCCATAGATAAATGATTGTATTATTTTCGCAGAAATCACTGCACACAATGTTTAGTTTGCTGCTCACCTGAGTTTCTAGCCGGATGCAGTTTGAAATTGTTACCACCAATGCCGATTGCACGGTGGCGATGAGGCTGTGCTTCGCCTAGTCGATGATTATCAGCGGGTGTTTTTTTGTGTGTGGAGAGAATCTCGGCAATTGGCGGCGCCGAAACTATCTGCGATTGTCAGCGATGATTAATTTCGGGAGGGGAGGCCAACAACATTGAAGAAAGAGAGTCCGTTGCTGATCCGTTCACTTTGGGGGGCGAGGCTTTGAGGGGAAGGTCTTCAAGGGGCTGAGTCAGTCAGCGGCGATCGGTTAATTGTATTATTAATCTTAACAAAAATATTGTTGCTTCTTCTTCTTCTTCTTCTTTGTTGTTGTTGTTGTTGTTGTTGTGGCTTTGTTTTGTGTTTATTTCTTTTTGGCTGCGATTGCGCTTCACACGGCGTATGCGTAATTTTTTGTATTGACCAAGCTGCCTCGCTCTCGATCGGACTCTCTCTCTCTCTCTGTCTCTCTCTGTCTGCGTTCCTCTCTGGTTCTTTAGCAATGTTGTCTCTCGTGATTGGAGACTTTGTTGTGCGCTTCTTTGTTGCTTTGATTACGTTTATAGTTGTTGTTCTCCGCGTCGTCGTCTTCTTCTGCTTTACACTAGTTGTTGTTCTTGTTGTTGTTTCAAACCTTGGACTAAAATTAAAAATACACAGCAGTGAATTTGTTAGTATGAGAAATAACAAAAATCTACGCCAAATCGTAAACACACCAACACAAACACACCGACATATATGTATATATTATATATATAGTGAGAGAGTGAGAGAGAGAGGGAAAGAGTGGCGCGTTCTATTAGATACATACACATACAATATGGAAAATTCATGAAAATTATAAGGAAAATTGAAAGCGGTGACGTCGCTGCTGCTGCTGCTGCGTATTGAATTAAAACTGTGTGACAACAAAACTGCGAGTATTCCGAATTTTAGTGTTTTTTGTGGAAACGTGTTTAAGCCTCAGAGCTGATTGCTTAACTAGTCCAGAGTAATTGAAGATAATGCCCATAACGCGCCGTGGGCCGAGGCTTTCAAACAACTCATGCTTTGGGGGGCGTCGCGACTCGCGAGTAAAAGTTCTAATATCTAATCTGTGTGCGTATGTGTGTGTGTGTGTGTGTGTGTGTGTCCCGTCCGCCGCAGCTTTATCTTATCGCTTTAAAGGTGAGCTTGCGGCTCCATGGTTATAACTGTATTAACTGCGCGCTGCAATTTCGATTTGATACCAGCAACCTCTTCCCCCCACCACCCCTCTCCACCTTGCCCAACGCTCACTCACTCGCTGAGTCACCACGCAAAAGTATGTGATGAAAAATTGGACGCTAACCAGCAGGTGTTGAACCTGTCAATAAAGCTTTGCTCTCTCTCCCGAAACTACGACAAGAAGTCACAGGAAAGAAAAAGCTTCGCTCTCTGCAGTCGAGCTGTCTCACTCTAACGCACACAACTCCTGCTGTGAAGCTGCTGTCAAGCCGAGCTTAAAGCTGCACAGTGCACAAAACAAAATGGCGAAAGCTCTGCTGCTCTTATTGTTGTGTTTACGCATATTGCAGCTATGTATGTATGTATGTATGCATGTGATGCGTAGGCATACATATGTATGCCTATGTATGCATGTATTTTGTAGCTGACTGGCTGGCGGGGCCAATTACAAAAGACAAACAAAAACAAAAACAAAAGCATCGTGAGTCTGCAAAGCCATCAGAGCTCTTTTTTAACCTCGTCGTCGTCTGTCTCTCCTTCTCTCTCTCTCTGTCTCTGTCTCGCACTCTTCGTATTCACGGCACAAACGATATTGCGGTATGCGCTATGTGATTTTCGAAATAGACACAAACACACACACACACACACACACACATACCAGGTCTCACTCACACTCACACTTAGTAGGAAAAGCGCAAAGCGCGAACACAAGCGTTTTACCTTCTCGCTCTCGCTCTCTGTGCATGTATGTTCATATGTGTGTGTGTGTGTGTGTGTTTTATTCTGGATCCGTTTGTCGGGATTTCGTTGGCCGCGTCACAAAACGAAATACAGAGACACAGCACACAGTTTGTTTCACAGTTCGCAGTTCGCAGTCGCAGTCGCAATTGAATACTGAAAACTGAATTCAGAGAAAGCAACTCGAATTGGCCACGAGCGGCCGAGCAGCCATCGCAGCCTGTTGTTGGCCGCTGCGAGATGCGCGATGCGAGCTGAGCAACAGCAGCGCATTCTCTGTTGCAGCACCCCCCTCTCTCTCTCTCTCTCTCTGTCTCTCTCGCTCTCACTCTCCTTGATCACATCCCCCCCCCCACCCCCTCACACACCTCTCCCACAACAATGTTAAAGAAAACTTTAGTCGAGCTATTGAGGTCGGACTGATCGCCGTGAGGGGTTGGCAATTTTCCAACCAAAAGTTCAAAAGAAAATATCTCTCTTTTCCTATGTCGACGCAGAGAGTGTGTGTGAGAGAGAGAACAAGAGAGAGCGCAGCTTCATGTCCGAAAATATTGGAAAAATCGTTCATTCGGTTATTCGTTTTCCTCGTTATTCTCGTACACAATATCGTTTCGAGCCAAAAGCACAAATTAACCTAAACAACATTTCGGCCACATTCCATTGGCATTATTCAATGCTCATTACATTGAAACACAAGTTGGGGATAACTTTCGATCTATTACAATCCTTGAATTCACAAATTTTTGTCAAACTTTCAAGTCATGAACAATCTGCTTAAAAAGTAAAAGCTTCTTTGGAAAGACGTTCGTTTCCAAAAGATCCTAATTCAATTAAATCACAGCGAAATATGTTGGGCTTCTTTACATATCTTTAGTCCTTACTTAAAAACATAAAAAAGATGAACAGTTTCAATTCCAAGTCTGGTTTATTGTAGATCACTTAATAAAAACGATCATAATAATACATATACAATATATTCTTCAAAGATTACTCATAAAATTCTACAGTTGCAAAAGAAGATTGCATAGAATAGAATATATGTATGTATCGAACTCCATCAAAACGGAGTCTCTTTATAAAAAAGGATTTAAAAAAAAAATGTATGTTAAAAAACGCTCAATTTTGATTTTTTTAAGTATATTCTAAAGTTTATGATATATAGAACTTTTTAATTTTTGTATGCAAATGAAAAGAGATAGTATGGCATATATCTATGGATACTTCTCAAAACTAAAACTCTTTTAACAACAAATTTTCAAGTCTCAAAATATTACTCATAAAGATTTTATGCATTTTATTAATAGATAAACAAGATCTAAAAAAATGCATGTTAACAAAAACCCTCAAAACTTGTTTTTTTTGAAAATTCTGCATTCTATGAAATATAGAACTTTTTAAGAACTAAACGACTTGGAGTATTAAAGTTAACTAGATTGGAATATGTCTAAGAAACTTTGAAAAAACTGATACAATTTTAGAAAAATGAAAAAAGACAAAAAAAAAACAATAATTATGAAAGAGATCGCTAAAAAAAAACATTTTCTTAGAACTCTGCTTAGTTATCTAATGTAATGCGAGACTAACAATCTAAAGCGCATAAATATAAATAAAATAATTTTCAAAAAGGATTAAAAATTCAAGTTCGGTAAATTTTGTCCATAATTTAAGCGTTTTTTCAGATAAATGCAATTGAAAAGTTGCTTTATACGAACCATTAAAGAAAGGAGCAAAACTTCACAGTTAAAGCTAAAGTTGATAACTTAGGATTAACTTTGAACTAGACTAGAAATCAAAAAGAACTGATCGATGGTATATGTATGTATATGGTTAGCTCAATCGAGACGTGAGCACGCAACTGTACTTTCGCTTGGGCCAACTTGGCAACTCTTGGCAACGAGTCGCTACCGATTTTGTCGACTTTATAAATAGACTCGGATGAGACAAGACGGAGACGGAGACGGAAACGTAAACGAAGGCAAGATGAGAAGAGAGCAAAGAGGATCGCTAGCTGGGGCGTCTCTGTCTGAGATTTCAGCTATATATGTATAGTGTTTGTGTGCGTGTGTGTGTGTGTGTGTGTGAGCACATCTATAACATTAGGTTAAGCTTTCTGCTTGGGAAAAGTGTTTTTCATTTCGGTTTTCTTTGTGTGCATGTTTTTTTTCTTTTTGTTTTTGGTCTTACAAAATTTGTGAAATAATTTCCCTGCTCTGATTTTGTGTTTCTTAGTTCTGTTTTGTTTTTTTTTTTTTTCGGGGAAACTCGAAACTAATGAGGTCGTCACGTACGCTTATGGGCACGTAGGCGTTGCGTCATTTTTAAGGGGGTGGGGGGGCGACTCTCTGGATTTTGGGAATGGCTTTTCCCTCCCGCCCCCAAAAGCACCGCTGCCGTGATATCTTTCGCTCTCACTTTTTGAGTTTTTCTGCGAACATACTTTGGCATAAACAAAGCGTTTCCAATCAAAAATCCCGCGAACGTCCGAATTGCATTTTTTCTTCTTCTTGCTCTCTCTCTCTCTTGCACACTTGAGCGCGCCTCGTGAGCGAGGGGGGTGGGGAGGGGGAGGCAAAAGGCGGAGAGGTTTGCATTGTATATATATAAGAAAACTGAGTTGGTTTTTTCTGCCCCTGTTGTTGTTGTTGTTGTTAGTCTTTGCACTGCGCTCTCGCCGGGCTCTTGAAGACGAAAACCAAAAAACAACAACAACAACAACAAAAAACCGAATTCATTGCGTTGGTTTTTCTTGGCACTCGAATTGGTTCCTCGCCTAGTGCTGCGATTTGAGTTCAAATTTATTTTTGGCAGCATCTTGTGATGCTCTTCTTCTTCTTCTTCTTGTTGTTGTTGTTGTTGGCGCTGGCAACGCTTGCTACCCTCACCTCGGTCTTAGGACAAACGGGGCCACGGGGCAAGCATTACAAACTGGGAAGACGAAGAAACGGAGAGCAACGAAGAACTGGGATCAGGCCTCTCTGCGCGCCTGCGTCTGTGTATGTGTGTGTGTGTGTGTGTGTGAGTTAGTGCATGCGCCGTGTTTGATATCAGAGCTGCTCGCGTCTGTTTGTATAATCCATTTAAAGGTAATTGAACTTAACTCTACGCACTCCATTCACCTATGCAGCTCTTCCCCCTCAAACTCCCTTCACTCACTCACTCACTCTCTCTCTCTCTCTCTCTCTTTCCCTCCTAATACTGCTAATAGAGCCGAGCCCAGCGCAGAGATTGATAAACACAACGACAACGAGAAACCGAGCAAGGCAGAGAGAGAGAGAGACAGAGACAGAGAGAGTGAAAAAGAGTGCGCTGAAATGAGCGCTATAAATGGCCTAGCCAAAAATAGACCGAAAGAAGCTTTGGCTACACGGCATGGGGTGAGAGTGAGACAGTGAGAGAGCGAGCGAGATCGCAACACAAGCAAAGTGTTCTAAACTTAAAGATGACGAGCGATTTGGTTTTTAATTATAGATTGAAAATGGAATTAGACAAAAGAAATAATTCAAAAGAAGTAAAATCCAAATTCAAAACACAAATCTAAGCTCGCAAGCTTTTAGGCTCAGCTTGAAGCGGTTTTTGTAGCGAGCTTTACGGCTGCAAGTACAAAAAAGAGAGATAGAGAGAGAGAAACAGATATACATATGCACTTTGTTACAAATGTGTGCTGCAACAATTAACAAAAAAAAAAAAGCAGCTGCGAGTCCAACTCAAAATGTTTCAACTGTGTGGATATTTTTAGGCAAAAGCATCATAAAAGACGAGAAAAAAAAGCAACAACCAAAAAGTTTTCCCACTCGACGCATGGAAAACGATCAAATCTCGAGTTGCGCCATAAGGCAGCAAGGTGTGTGTGTGTGTGTGTGTGTGTGTGTGTGTGAGGGGGGAGCGCAAGAGTAGGAGAGAAGAACGGAAAGGGAGAGGGAGGAGGGAGGGATCGCTGTTTGGTTTGCGCCCCAAAAGCCAAAGTTGAAAGCTACAAAATGGGCCGCGTGCAGCGATATAAATTTAGAACAACAAACACACACACACACACACACACACACACATACAAATAAATATACATGTGTGTGTGTGTGTGCACGCATTTAGATATTTGTATAAGCCACTCACATAAAGAAGCAAGTAGCAAAACTGAAATGATACAAAAATTCCATTGCAGTAAATCGATAACAATTAATTTCAGCGTCAACTGCAAGATGATTGCAAAGCAAGGGCACACACACACACAACATTCGCACACATACACGAAACCGCGCTCTAAATACAAATACAACTACAACCACAATAAGAAGAAGAAGAACGTGGCGACATTCGTAAGCACGAATCAAGCGCAGAGCCGAAGGCAAGCGCAAGCTTTAGGCAAAGGACAAAGCTCACCAACATGCGCACGTTTTTGTGTGTGTATGTGTGTGTGTGCCAAAGCGTGTGTTGATGTCATAACTAACGGCGACGAAAACGTCGCACAAAGCGCAGCCAAGGATAATGCGCCACAGCAACAGAAGCAGAGACAGCGACAAGGCGACAAAGCGACAGCAGCAGCCATAAAGCCCAAACCACACACACACACACACACATTCAAACACTCAAACACTGAGACAGACAGACAGGCAGACACACAGCTGTGAGCCACCCATTTTGAAACACGTTTTAAGACGCATTCAGGGGGGTTGAAACTAAGTAACAACAACAACAACAATTCGAATCCGGCTCAAGGGAAGCTGCGCATTAAACTGCGAGCCGGGAGCCGAGCTGTGCTGGGGTGGAAACTACAAAACCAACTCACACACACACACACACACATACACAGTTAGCGAGAAAACAATACAAAGCAACTCCAATTGGATTTTCTACAGCCAAGCAATGCTTCAAGTTTAATTCGAGTTTACAAAACCAAAAAGATAGCAGACAACACACACACACACACAACATACAGACTTTCTCACATTTGTGGTCTCTTAAGCCTGTATGCGAAATTATTTGACAGCATATTGCAGTGATTTTGAGCTAGACTTTGTCGACTTACCACACGCATGCAAGTAATCACACACACACACACACACACAAAACTCGCGCACACACACTCAAACACACGCACTGTGTTGAATGCCTGTGAAGCACGCTGCTCGCTGTTCACTGTTATTGTTTACACTCACAATGTTTTTATTACTTCACATAACATATATTAGTTATTAACAAAATAGTCGCAAGGCTTTCTCTCTCTCTCTCTCTCTGTATGAATTTATGTGTGTCGTCACATACACTGTTAGCTAGACAAACAAATATGCCGAAAAAACAAAACCACAAAAAAATACAAAATAAAATAAAACACACACACACACACGCAAGCACGCAAAAAAAAAATAGATGAAATACGTACGTTGAAAAGGGCGGCGAGCGCGATGCACAGCGAAACAACAGAATGAAACGAACGAACGAATGAACGCACCGCGTTTAATCGCTGTCGGCAAATGGCCAGAATTTTTGTTGTTGCGCCTCAGTCGCAGTCGCAGCCGCTGCTGCTGCGCTGCTCTGCTTGCCTGGCTTGCGCTCCATTTCGATTCCTTTCTCACACACACACACACAGCCATGCGCTTGTTTGGCGCGTGAATTACATTCGAATTTTGATTTCTATTCTTTTTGCACACGCGTTAGAGCGAGATGGTTGCCATGCTATACAATAAGCACTTCATGCAATTTTTGTAGTAATTTATTTATTCCCCAACAGCAACACTACGTTGCATTGCGTTAATGCAGCAGCACTGTACTGTTATCGTTATCGATAATTTGAGCAGCGCTCAAGTGTCAAGTGTTGCCACTGCTCCTCCATGCTGTGCAACACTTCCGCTAAGCTCCCTCCGCACTAGGGGTGGCAACGCTGTTTGAAACGCCTTTTTCGAAATTCGTCAGATCAAAGCCGTGAAAGTAAACAAATATTTGTTTTTTGGTTTTTGTAATCTTGTAAAAATATCATGTATTTATTCAATACAGTATTTGTTATACTTAATCAATTTGGTTGTATTTGCATTACTTGGTAACAATTACAATGATAATAGATAATAAAAAAAAACATATATATATTTATATATCTCCATTGATATTAAACTATATTTTTAGTTGCCTGTTTTCCACACTCTTTACGCATTTTTCAATTTGCAGTAATAACATTTAGCCAGTGGACAGAGGCTAGCTTAAAGTGATAAAAAAAAGAGGAATTTAAATAGTAGATGACGATCCAACCAGACATCTGGGTCAATAAACTTAAAACTATGATATAGACGACAAAGAAAAAAAAAACGGGAATTAAAAATTAAAATTACATAGTATGTTTGTTTCATTTCTATAGTTATTAGCTTCTCTCATCTCTGGTTTGACTTAACTAAAAAAATAAATACTTTTCGACATCTTAAATAACGATTTCAAATGATAATGAGATGAATAATGATAAATTGCTACAGAGAAATTTAGTTGTTCATTTGTGTGTTTGTGTGTGTGTAAAGCTTTGAATGCTAAATTTTTAACCTGCTGTTGCTTAATGCAAAATTCCAAAAAATATATGTTTGTAGTATATATTCCATGTAAATGTTATGCGCTCTTATCATTATTATTATTAGTAATTTACTCTGCACTTTTCATTAATTTCTATGCTTATCTCGATATAAATATATACACATATACACATGTTTATACAGGACTATATATATTGTGTATATGCATATGTATGCATGTATCTTAAGTAATTTGTATGTACAGTGAGTTAATGTGTGTGTGTGTGTGTGCTCTTACAAATTTTGGCTTTTGGTTTTTTTTTTTGTTGTTTGTTACAAATACAATAACAATAGTTTGAACCAATCATTGTTTTGTTCTCACTTCGCACTTTCATCTAAACTATTTGATTTCTTCTTTTTGTTTTTGTTTAGCAATTTGTACTTGAAATTTTGAATCGCCCCAAAAAAACGACAACTCTCCAGCCCTCGTATCTTGGTTGGCGCTCTCTCTCTCTCTTTTCGCTCTCGCTGCTCTCAGCGTCGGCGCGGCTGCGCAGCTGCTGCCGCTGCCGCTGTTCGACTGCGAGCACTATAACAGCTGATGGCTGTGACAAGCGATGCCATTTCACTGCTGCTGTTGTTGTTGTTGTTGGTGGTGCTGGTGTTGGTGTTGCTGCTGCTGCTGCGCAGCGACCAACGCTTGGTCAAATCGGATGCTGCTGCCATCGCTGCCGTGTAGGCGCGCGTTCCAATCGCCAGGGTCGGTATAACGGCATTCAATTTCTTTGGCGACGGCGGCGGTCGAGCTGCAATGCCGCCGCTGCACGATTGCAGACGCGTCGGTTTGCTGAACTGACTGATGCCGCTGCCGCTGCCGCTGCTGCTGCCGCTGCCGACGCTGCTGCCGCTATCGCTGTTGCCGGCACTCAATGTGCTGCGTCGCAAGCTGCGTCGCTGCTCGCGCTCTTCGTTGCTGCGTCGCAGTCGACGCGCGCTCGCTGCCTGCGCCGACGTCGTCGATGTTGTTGTTGGCGTTGCCGGCTTGTTAAAAGTGTGACTAGCTTTGCCATTGACTTTACCATTGTTGTTGTTGTTGTTGCTGCTGGGGCTATCGTTCTTCTTGTTGTTGTTGCTGTTGCTGCTACTGCTGCTGGGGCTGGCGGCGACGTTGTTGTTAGCAACTGAGGTCGCATTGCGCGTGCGCAGCGTTCGTTTGGTCAAATCCAAGTTGCCCAGCTGCGCCAACTGACAGATGCTGCTGCGCAGCTGACGCTTGTTAACGCTGCCGACGCCGCCGTTGGCCAAACCGACGCTGTGACTGCGACGCGTCATCATAACGCCGCTGCCGCCGCCGCCGCTGCTGCTGCCGCTGCTCACAACGCTGCGTCGGCGACTGTTGCTGCTGCTGCTGCCATTGGCTGTGTTGCTGTTGTTGCCAGCGTTGTTGTTGCTGTTGATGTTGCTGCTGCTGCTGCTGTTGTTATTATTGTTGTTGTGACTGCTGCTGCAATGCGGCGATGTTTCAGTGTTGTTGCTGCTGCTGTTGTTGTTGTTGTTGTTGTTGTTGTTGTTGTTGTAGGCAATAATTGCAGCTGCCGCGGCGCTAATAAACGATTTGCTTTTGCTGCTGCTGTGCTTAAACAATTGCCGACGTCGCGTTTGCATGTGCTGATGATTCTCATTGGGCACATTGCGATAGCGACGCATTTGCCGCCTCAGCTTTGGTTCGCTGTGCAACTGTTGTTGCTGCTGCTGTTGCAACGGCAACTGCTGCTGCTGCTGTGGCGCTTGCAACAGTTGCTGCTGTGGTTGCTGCTGCTCCACAGCGTTGCATGGCTGCGTTTTGTTTTCATCCGACTCCGGCTCTTGCTCCATTTCGTTGCTGCTGCTCGCCAGGGGCGTTGGCGTGGGCGTGGCAGGCAGTGTAGAGCTCACTTCGTTATCCTGCAACGTTGCCACATTGTCGCTCCAAGGTGGCGCATACACAAACTCTGGCTGCGATGAGCTCGAACTCGAGCTGGCTTCAACCAGCAACAGTTGCTGCTCGCGTTGCTGTTGTTGTTCGCGCTCCAACGCCAACTGTTGCTCCTCATCGCGCTCCTGCTGCAACAAGGCATTCAACGCCAACAACTCGGCCGGTTGCTCCACATACGTTGTTGTCTGCTGCTGCCATCTGCTGCTGCTGCTGCTATTGGCAACCTGTTGCTGCTGCTGCTGTTGTTGTTGCTGTTGTTGCTGTTGTTCGTGTCGCGTCTCGAGCTGTGTGAGCGAGTAGCCTTCTTGTTGCTGATAGCGTTGCTGCTCCTGCAGTATTTCCTGCATGCTGCTGCTGCTGTTGTGCAGCTGCTGTTGCTGCTGCTGCGATGGTTGCTGCTGCTGGTCTGTCTGATGCTGCTGCTGTTGCTGCAGCTGTTGCGATTGCTGCTGCTGTTGCTGCTGATGTGAACGCGCCGCCTGCTGTTCATTGAGCAGCGAATTGTACGATTCGGCAAAGCTATATTCCGTTGTGGCCACAACTCCAGCACTGCTCACATAACTCTCATAGCTGTGCTCCAATTCGTTGGCATACATCGATGACTCGGTCACTTCGTGCTCCGTTTCCATCATCTGCTGACGATGACGCAATGTCGCTGGCATTGGCATTGGCATTGGCGTTGATGTTGTTGCTTGCTGCTGCCAGGTTGTCATCGATTTGCGCCAGAATTTACTGTGCTCCATCACGTGTTCCATCTCATCGTCCACATCCTGCTCGTGTTCTTGTTCCTGTTCCTGCTCCTGTTCGGTCTCGTACTCGTCCTCGATGTAATAGTCAAAGTTGCGATACGGCTCCGGCGGCAAATGTCGCTTGGCCAAGGCACTGTACGGCGTCTCGTGCAGATATTCCTTCTCCTCAATGTTGGCGCACAAATCCAACTCGTGCTCCAATTCAGCAGCACTGCTCGGATACTTGTTCTCCGTATCCATTGGCTCTATACCCAACACATCTACGTCAGCCTCTTCTCCGTCTTCCTCTTCCTCTGTTGTTGGCGTCGTTGCCGTGGACTCGGCTGCTGGTGTTAGTATCACAGTTACCACGGACGTGTTGTCGGCACGCATCTTTTTGCTTGCCCACGTTTTGAGGGCTTTGTCCACAAGGGCCTTGCTGGGATTCATCACGTCCTGTTCCTGCATGCTCTCACCGATAATGTGCTTCTCGCGCACCGAATCCACCGCCTCCTGAGCTGTTATCACATTCCATAGTCCATCTGTGCCGAATATGAGGCATCTGCAATGTGAAAAGAAAGCGTTTTAGTCACGAATTCATACAAAGGCATTAATGGGAAGCCCATTAAGCTGCTACGAAGCTTTAAAGCTAGCTTTCATATGCTTTTTAAAGCTTGCAAAACAAATACCAAGTGAGCTTGAGTTGTTTTAAAGCTTGCATGCGCTTTTAAAGTGGTGTTAACAGGATTCTTAAACTGAGAAGATTTTAAGCTACCTTTAATGTGCTTTTTAAAGCAAAAAAGCTTGCAAAACAAATATCAAGTTAAAAGCTTGCAAAACAAATATCAAGTGACTTATTAAGTAACTAATTCATTTGCAAATCTTGGTCGACTGGCACAATATTTTAATGCATGAAAGAAAGCTGATCAAAAACATTTACTAAGTAAACTTTCAATCCTTTTAAAGTTGTAACATGCAAACGCAAAGCTGCTTAATCAATTAAAAATCCGTTTTGAACAATCTTAAAGCTTTCAGTGTTTGATTCAATAAAACATCTTTATCGACTAAGCTATTTATGAACAACAACTTTTAATACTCAACTCCAAAACTGCCTAACTAATCATAAACATTTACAAGCGTTCAATTGAATCGACTCAAAAGCCATTTAGGAACTTTAAAAGCTTCTGCGTACTCACCTGAATGTATTGGGATTAATTTTGACCACCTTAACATCGGGATCAGGACTAACGACAAACTCGTTGCACCGAGAATTATAACTCCAGAGATCCCCCAGTGAACGGGCAACAGCCAAAAAGGGAATATCATCGACGACAGTTCGCTGGCGAATGGGACCACGATGCATTGGATCGCGGGGACGATTCCACACGACGCGTGGCACACCCGATTTGATGGCCACCTGACCGCCGGAACGTTGGATTCGTGACTTTTCCGCCATCGATTCGGGCTTGTGATCTGTCGTCAGTTGCTTTGCGCGCCAGCGACGCTCGTTGGGATTCTGATAGCCGAGCACAATGCCTGAATCGCCCACATGACCAATGTAAATCTTTTCGCGTCTCATAAACGCAACCGTTGCTGTGGTCCCAGCGGTGCTTAAATGTCCGTTTGCAGTGCGCGGCCATTTTTCTGCAAAAAAAAAAATAATGCAAAATTAATCCATAGTCGTTAAAAACTACTTACTATAGTATTATATTTAGTGAAGTATTCAATTATGAATTCAAGTTATCGAATTTTCAAAAACCGATAGAAATTGCAAAACAAAAATTAATCGCATTAATTATCGATAGCAAAACACCAGCTGTCAGTTGACCAATGCAAAATGAGAATACAACAATAAACTGCTGCTAAAAACTGGCGCAATTTGTTGGCAATGACAAAATGAAAACATAAATAACGAATAACAAATTCATACTGTCCTCAGTCAAAAATAATCTTTAGCGTAGTGTTATATGTTCATTAAACAGCTGTTATTAGTTGGCAACGAATATTTCGAATAATACTCAAAATAGGATAAATAAATTGGCAATCTATTTTATGAAACAGCAAAATTAAATAATACTGCTTCATACAAATTAATAGTTATTTTATCGAGTGGATAAACTTTCAAAAATACTTTAAAATGGTTTTGAAATGAACGCTTACGCGCGCCTAATGTAAACAGGCTATTTTAAGAGTAAATTGTTGAGGTTGCGATTTCAATCATATCTTAAGTGGCTTGTGACGTCATGTGACTGCGAAAAGAAAGCAACCTTATAACTGACCAAATGCTTTCGTGATGTTATCTGCACCGTCAGAAGATAGAGTGGTCTCGCTCTAACACATAGCCATACCATTTATCACTGCTTAGCGGGGTTGCCATTGTGGTGGTGGTGGTGCAAAACATATGGCAAGTCTGTGGAATATTCCACACTCACACACACGCACACAACATACGCAAAGAGCGCTCCGCACAGTCAGCAATCGATAAACGATTATATGTGTTGTATATTTTTGTTATGTACAATACAACTGTGTGTTTATAGTACAACCACACACAATATGTACATATATGCATCTCGTTCACTCACCTTGCTCCCGCCACATGGCAAAATGAGTGCCAATGTAGCCTTCGCGTATGGCGCGCAACACATCCTCATCGTTATCGGACCAGAATTGTTTTTGTTTCACAATCTCCAACATGAGATGCTCCTTGGCAAAAAGTGCCGCCTCGGTGCCGCCATGTCCGTCATAGATGCCAAAAAAATGCGTATTCCAATTCATGGGTTAGCGGCGACTCTTGATACGCCACCGAAAATTGATCCTCCATATATTTGCGACCACCCTGACTACATTGTCCCGTTACTCGCATATTGACTCCCAATGTGGGAGTCGTTGGCACTGCAGCAGCTGTCTCCTTGCTGCGTTTACGGCCGCTGTTGCCGCCTCCCTTGCAGCGCGTTGTGGAAGAATTGCTGCTGCTGTTGCTGCCACTGCTGTTGCTGGAGGTAGGCGAAGGCGATGGTGATGGCGAGGATGGAGCATCCTCCTCCATTGAATCGCTGCGCGTTGCTCGCGAGTGAACAACAACATCAAGCAGTGTGTTGTTGTTGTTGGTGTTGTTGTTCACCCGGGAGCAACGCTGTTGTGGCGCTGTGGACTCGACGCCGACGCCACCAGCATCCGGATTGGAACTGGCATCGTCTGTGTAATATTTGATCACATCGTATTCCACATGCGCTACATCGCGTTCAGTTTCCACAAGACATCTGTTGTTGTTGTTGCTGCTGCTGCTGTTTGTTGTGGTCTGCATACTGGGTAACATTTTTGCATTTAGAGATGAATAGCGTGGCTGTGGGGGGTAAGGTTGTAACCGGCGCCCGCTTTGTACTTGTTTTGGTTTTGTTTATATTGCTGCTTCGTCTTCTTCTTCTGGTCGACCGTTGCTTTTGTTATTGTTGTTGCATTTGTCTTTCACAGCAGTGTTGTAATTTCTTGTGACATTTGGCACTCGCACTCCAATATTGGCTGCAACCTGCGCGTTGTCTCGCTCTCACATAGGTCGCTAGCACAATGTGTGTGAGCGGTTGCACTGCTGTCTCGCCCTTTGTTTGTCTTCGCAGGGCGTGCGTGTGTGTGTGTTTCTGTAGTATTTTTGTTGGTCGGTGTATGTGTGTGTGTGTTTGTAAGCAGCTTCTGCCTCTGACTGCTTCTTACTTTTTGGTTTTTTTTTCTCTCTCTCCTTCCTATCGCTGGTATTTTGAATTTTTGTATTGTGGCAATCACCGCCAATATAGTTTTTTCTTCTTTATACCGTCTGTTACAGTTTGATCTCCGTCGACTTGTATATATTCTGATACTTAATTACAGCAAAATGATTGAAAATAAGCACTCAATGCTAGTTGCAGTTTCACCTTGATTGGAAACTTGGATTATGCGCGCGCTTTGCAAACGAAACGCAAACAAAACTCGTTTGCAGCCTCTTATATTTTGTTGTTTTTTTTTCAAATTTGATAGATTTTGTTGTTGTCGAGTTTGTTGTTGATGCCGTTGGTGCAGCAACGATGTTCTTTCCCTTTGGATATGCAGTTCTTGTAGTCGTCGTCGAGCATTTTCATTACTTAGAATATTTTTCGAAATGAGCACGTACACACACACCACAGCAAATTGTTAATAACACAAAAAACGAAATCAAATAGAAAGCAAGCGAACGAACGAACAAACGAACGAACTGAGAGGCAGCAGAGTTGTAGCAGTAGCGTAAGTTTGACGGGAAAAAAACAACTGAACTGAGCGCGCTGCGACTTGTTTTGTGCTGCCAACTCACAAAATAAGCGGGCGCTAAACAAGCAGCAAGAAGCAGGGCAGGCAGGCCACTCTGGCTCACACACATACACATACGCATGCTCACTTGGTATATACACACATGCACACAGGGTGTATATACATACACATGCACACATCCGTTCGTATGTTTGGTTGTATGGGAACCTGGCCTGGGTTGCCAGATTACTTGAGAGTAGAAAAATTGTGAAATTGCTGCTTTAATAGACACACAGGGTTGCGGTGACGAGGCGAGATCTAGTATGCTTATGTCAGGTTTGCGTAACCCCCCACTAAGGTTGGCGCGTTGCTTTTTTAGTTCGAAGTGTCAGACATGTCACAAAATATGCGCAAAATAATTAACTTTCAAAAATATTAACTGTATTTTTAAGAATACCTTAAATACATAATATTAAAGTGAAGTTTCTTTGAAACGCAATACGAGTAAAATATACTATAATATATTAGATGGTGGTGTATGTCGCATATAATCAATATTATTTCATAATGCATACATATGTAAAAATATTATTATTTTCTATAATTGATAAAAACATTTTTTTTTTTTTGAGAAAAAATATTTTTTTTCTATTAGTTTATTGTTATCATGAATGCGTATATTCACAAATAGATCGAGGAACATTTAAAAAAAAAAAAGACAACTGCTGGCTAATGGCCACACCCTGCATAGTCACAATCTGTACGCCTATCTGGCAGCCCTGAAATATTAGTCATCGGCAGCGCGCGCTTCAATGCTCTTGTATATTGTTGCTGCTTTGCGGGTTTTATCCCACACTCGCTTACACAAACACACACACGCTCGCATTACCGCTGTATGTACTAATATATCTGACACTAATAGCTAGCAGCACACAGTATGGTGTACTCGCTCGCACTCATGAGCATAGCGCTTGTTAATGATTACGACTGGCAACTACAACTACAACTAGTAGTCATCGTCGTGCTGCTTTCGCTTGAGCCATTGTAAAATGAACAAACGAAAATTTCCAATTTTAATGTCAGACCATGCACACATGGTGGATATAACAATATACACGTATTTATATACAAACGTGTATGAAAATGCACATAAGAAGGATTATACTTGCTTTAAAAATAAATAATGTTTTACGCTCTTGGCATGGAGCAATACCTGCAGTCGTATAATCGGAAAATGCAATTTTGAATATTCGTTTTAATTTTTTGAGATCGAAGCTGGAGGGCAACACTTAAAGCGATAGCAACCCTAAAATTGATGTGCCGATTACTTTTTTTTTATTATTAGCTTATTGATACTACTCTTGTGTATGTGTGAATGCCAATGCACTAATTCTTCTCATCAAAAGAAATGATATTGTATTAAATCAGAATATGTTACATAATTTTCTGTAAAATGGGTTGCATGCATAGTTTTATTTATTTTTCTTCGAATATACAATTAGCTTGTTTGGGGTTTCATGTAACTTAATAATTAGATACGCTATTTAAGTTATTCAACATTTCAAAAAATTTCGCTTTGCAACACTAATACATGGTCAGTGTTGTAAGTTGCTTTTGTTTTCACAAAAAATTCAAATTTATCATGAAATTATAAAATATGTGATATGAATAATAGTGTTATATTTATTTAATAACAAAATAATGGATAATAGATAATCGAATTACACGAATGGTTAGGATGTTTTCACAACAATTTGAATTGTCTAATTGGCGCCATTCAGCTGTTGTCACTAAATACAACCCTGTAGCTATGGTAATCCCCAGTGATGCCAGTACTCAGTCACTCACACGTTTCAAAGTAACGAGTACACGTCACATGACTTCTTTATTTTATTTTCACACGTCATTTTTTAATATTTGTGATATTTTAATAATGCACAAATATATAACACAATTATTTAATACTTTTTCATTGAATTGAGGTGTTGTCTTTTGCGAAATGTTTGAACAAAGTTCTAGAACGTATTCGAAAAGTACTCGTTTTGCTTGCATAACTCGTTACGGGTACTTAGGCACTGACGCCAGACGCGGCCTGCCAGAAGCGGCCTGCCACACGCCGCCTCAGTTCAGCCAATCAGAAGCGAGGAATTCGAATGTTGCCTGCAACACTAAAGGCATTTATACACCTCTCGGCTGTCGGCAGCAATTTCGATCGAAACAGTTCAACACAGGCAAGCAAACAGCTCAGAACGAAGTGCGTCAACACAAATCGAAGTGTTTTATTTTTTTTTTGGTCAATTTAGTCGACGACGAGTGCGCTTAGCGGTAAACACAACTATTTTAGATAAACGGATAGTTTAGTTAATTAACAGATTCCCGAAAAAAACTGTGTGCCAACAAGAATATTTTTGTTCAAATTTTTTTTGTTAAAGTTCTTCCCTCTATGGCTAAAGTGCAAACGCGGCGGTGTCGAGTTTATTTTTTGTACTGAGTGCAAAATTGCCAAAAAGGAGCTACACACACATGCACGAATACTAACATACACATGCACACTTATACATTCCGTTCAATAGGTTAGGGCTGAGAGTATTTTGCGCATTTTTTTTTGTTTTTTGTGCTAAGATTATTTAAATTTTGGCTTAATTAGTCGACAGCTGTTGAGTTAGCGGCAAGGCCGCCAAAAACAACAACAACAAAATGCATTGTAGGAAGGGCAAAATAAAACTTTGCCTTGGCACGCGGCAAATGATCTCGCAAAAACTCCACGAGAAAGAAAGCATAGTGAATGCTCGACTAGCAGATACCCTCGTCGCGAATTGTTGTCATATGTATAATGTAACATGCCAACATACACACTTACTAGTTAAACACCTGCTACGACTTTTGACTTCGCAGCATCGTCGACTAATATACCCTTATATAGAGGGTATGACAACAACTAAGGTAAGTGAGAATTGTGTTGTGAGAAAAAGTTCTAAATGAAGTTGTGCAATAAATTACCAATGTATGTATGTCCGCATGTGTGTGTGTGTGGCCAAAACAATTGCCGAAAGCATTCCCATAGAGATTGCCGACTAAAAACTGCAACGTTGACGTCGACGTCGCAGTCGCAGTCGAAGTCGCCGCCTACGTTTGTTGCCCACGCATTGTGCGATTGAGATTTGTTATTCACTGGCCAACAACTCTATGTTATGTGCGTATGTGTGTGTGTAAGATTGTGTCTGGTTTATAATCAAATGAAAGGTCCAAGTTTTCAAGCTGACGTCATTTGTTATTTCGAATTTGTATATTTTTGGTTTGTTTTTGTTGTTGCCTAATCTGGTTCTTAATTTGCGAGCATGCCTTGATAGGTAATTATGGGGAGCTTGCAGCTTGAGAGCTTTCTAGCAACTGATTTGATAAGTTGATTGTCGTGGGAGTAATGCACAAACTCACACTCGCACACACACACATGCATTTGCATATTGTGATTGCAGAGTGTCAAATCTGTTGTTTAACTTACTCAAGAACACACGCTCCATCTCGCTCTTGCTTTCTCAAGGGCAATTTGATCATGAAATCGTTGCCTATTTATTAGCTATGCCTTATTTGCACACACACACACATATACAGTTCAGTGCCGAGAGCAGCCAAAAGTGATGCCGTCTCGTTCTAGCTTTGCCAAGCTTAATTTGATCATAGGGTAGTTGCATATTTATTAGGTGAACAGAACGTACACACGCAAATGCACTTGGTTCAAGTCTGTTGCCTTCTCGCTCGTGTTTTGGCAAGCGCACTTTGATCATTGAATCGTTGCCTATTTATTAGCTGTGCAAGAGAAGTTGTTTCAAATAATTTATTTACATTTTTACAACTTAAAACAATTAATTAAATTATTGTGGCTAAATATGGCACACATTTCAGCATATATTTTGATGTGCACGTTTAAACTTTGAAAGTGGCATCAGTCAAATTGAAATCACTCTTACACACACACATACCCACGCAGCTGTCATTCACTCACACACAGCCACATACATACATACACTCACATTGCTCAAGCTTTGCTTTCACTCACACTCATTCAGTCGCTCGGTGAGGTAGCAACAAGCTGTCTCCGTTTGTTCAACTGTCAATGCATATCTAATTGACTTAATCAGCACATCCTCCTCGTACCCTTCCCCTTCCCCCTTACCAACACTCCTGGCACGCTGCACGTCATGCTGCTGCTTACGGCTAGTTCAACTGCATTGTTACAAGCTCATAATACTGCCTCCTGTCGGCCGATTGCTGCATCCTTTTTGTGCTTAAATGAATTTCCATAATTTTATCGCAAAACGAGAAATAGCTTGGAACGCCGGCTGTAAGAGTGAGAGGGAGCGAGTAGTGCATATGGAGTAAAGTATGCGGGAGACAGGAAAACAGGATATGTAAAGTTGAGCCTCTCTGTGTGTGTGAGTGTGTGGTCACTTTTCATATTCTATAGCTGACCTACTCTACCCCCCCCCCCGCATGGCACTGTCAATGAGTCAGTCAGCAGTCAGTCAGAGTCAGAGTTAGTCAGCAAAACTATTAGTAAAGTTTCCGGTTCTATCATTTGGCTTTTCCCATTTGGCATTCAGCTCTGCAAATTGTGCCGCAAATAACTTAATCGTTGACCAAGTTTGGTAGACGGCCAAAACGGTATCGCTCACAGTCTCGATAATGCCGAATACTTAATTCTGCTATTAGACGTAAATTATTTGCGGGCTTTCAAATGAAGTTTGTTGCGTTCTGTGAAACATCAAATATCAATTTGCATAATCGGTAAGAGAAATTTGTTTGTTTTTAAAACAGTTTTTTTGTTTCATTTGTTTAGCTTGAAATTTACCTCTAATATTGAGTTCATATTAAAAGCTAGGTTTCTGCTAAAGAATGATTTGACTACGCAGAGATTAAACTAAAGATAAGATCGTAGGGAAATATTATACTAAAGATAATTTCTACTCAAGATACCTTTTGCTTAAAGATAAATATATATTAAAGAAAACTTTTCCAATTTCAAGATATACATTGCAAGTAGTATATTTTGAATTCAAAGAAAGTTGCGCATTTATATTCAAGACTAGAATCTCTTGATGTGAAATCCTTTTGCTTCGTTTTCAAGTGCCCTTATTCGATAAATTGATTTCATTAAGAGGCCAATTAAGCGGCAACTGCTGCAATAATAATACTACAACAAGAAGAAAAGTCGGCTCAAATATGAGATAGTTGCAGAAGAATGCGTAGAGAAAAATAACAAGTTAATAAGCTTCAATGGGTAATAAAGAATGCAAATGCAACGCAACAAAAGAATGCTAAATAAATCAAAGGGAAAGAAGGAGGAAAGGAGAGAGAGAGAGAGAGCAGCGAGTGCGTGAGAGAGCGAGAGATATGCTCATTGAAGGAGATGAAAAATATAAAAATTCATTTTGTATGGACAGCTCAGGTTCCCATGGAACATACACACACACACACACACACACACACACACACACACACACAGACATACGCGTACACAAATACACCCACTTGATCCATCTATTTTGAGTGAATGAGCTGAGCTGACTGTGAGATGAAGAGAGGGGAGAAAAAGGGGGGAACTAGGATTGAATTGGATTGAGTGAAAGGGGCAAATGATTTGTTCGGTTGCCATGCTTACAACTAACTGGCCTTATTCCTGGCTATCCGGGCTTTCAGCCATAGCTCTGTCTCTCTTCTTCTCTCGTTCTCTCTCTTTTGCTCCATCCAGGCCCTTTTGCTCCAACTGCAACTGTGTGTATGTGTATGTGTGTGTGTGTGTGAATGCATTTTAAAAATTGCATTTGAATGCGTGTTTTTGTTTACTTTGGTTGCACTCGCTATTAAGCCAGCAAAACAGCAGCATGAATAATAGCAATAATAATAAATAACAATAACAACAGATAACAATAACAGCAGAAAAAAGAAGCAAAGAGAGAATAAAATGGCAGCTTCTTCTGCTGCATTGAATTTGAATTAGCTGCAGCGCATTTTGCTCTCACTCACCACACACACACACACACATACATATGTATGTTTGTTGTTGCCAAGGCCATATCATGTTCTCTCTCTTCTTCGTCCCTCTTTCGCTCTCTTGGCATCTGCTGCTGTTGCTGTTGCTGCTCTTCACTCATTCATTGCTAATTGATGTTTGTGTTGGCTTTTCTCAGATTGTCTGTGTGTGCGTGCGTTTGTGTGTGTGTGTGTGTGTGGCAGTTGGCAATGTTGCTGCTGATGCTGCTCTGATATTTGATTTGCAACGTTGCGACGCGCTATTGTGGTTTATAATTAAATTGCGAGCGTGTCGCATTGTCACTCGCCCACAAAAGTATGCTACAAGTTTTATGCGCTTGCGTTATACGTGTGTTGTGTCTTCCCTTCCCTTCTATATCTTTCTATGTGTGTGAGTGTGTAACTTTATTAAGCTTTTGATTGCACTGACAGCAGCCAGCCACTGTGTTGCAGTTTGCCTGTCTATGTCTTTGGCCCGTGATTTGCATCTCTTAATTAATACTGCCATTCCTTTCGCTCGCTTTGAACTAATTCATTTCACAATTGCACAATTGCAGAGTGCAATTTTCAATTACTTTCGTTTCAGTCATCTGCCCAACAACAAAAGGACACACACAACCAAACCAAACCAAACCACAAACAACAAACTAAATAACCACAAAAATGTCTGATCGCAAAGCCGTCATCAAGAATGCTGATATGAGCGAGGAGATGCAGCAGGATGCTGTTGATTGTGCGACACAAGCCTTGGAGAAGTACAATATTGAAAAGGTAAGTGACATCGCATCAAAAGGGATAAAAAGACTTCAGAGACTTGTGTCAGCAAATATATGTTTGCTCAACTGAAGTAATGAATGCATGCATTCAAATTCAGAGTAATTCGTTGAAAACCGAAATTCCAAAATTGAAAACATCCATATTTATTAAAGTGAATATTTGGTATTTAAAATGTATTTTGTGTCGACAACAGGTGTTGCATATTGAAAAAGTAGAGGCCAATTGAATTGAATAACATTTGCATAAAACTAGAAAAAAAAATACTTAAATTGTGTCAAGTATTCTGATCGTATGCAAATTATATCAACAACTTTACATTAGCATTACACACATTTTGTAGTGTTCTCTTTTTTTTTTTTTTTGCTGTTTAATGCAATTGCAATTATGTGCTAACTAAATAAACGCAGGCAAGCGTACACAAATTGTTGCATCCACATATGTGTGGCATGAAACTCTTCTGCTTGTTTTACAGTTTCTCTCTCGCTCTTTCTGTGTGTTGTCCTTTTGCAAGTTATTCCCCACACATAGTTTCCACCAAGTTGAAGCGATTCCTGGAATTTTGTTATTGCATCTCTTCGTCTCGGTAGCAGCTTTGACCTTTTGGCATTTTGGCCAAAACACCAACTGTGCTGCTGCTGCTGCTGTTGCTGCATTGTCAATAGATAGGAGAACTTCAAGGCGAATAATGAAAAATATATATTTGCACTTGAAAGCAAAAACTATGGCCAACGGCACCTCAATATATTATATTTGACTAAACAAAAAGAAGAGGACATTTCATTTTCAAATTCAATTAAATAAGTCTTTGTGTAGTGGTGCATTGAGTATACGAAGCGTAGTTCCAATAACACGGAAAGTCGTTTAGAAAAACAATCTATTTAACAGTAATAAGGATACATTAGGTATGCGCATAGTTAAAGGAAAAAAGAACCCAAAATAGCATTCAATTTAATGAGAACAGAAATTTGTTATGGAAAAAAATAAAATAAAAAGATAGTACAGAAAATCAATCAAATTTAACAGAATTTAAACTCATACACAAATTTGTTTTAAAAAATTCATTAAAACAAAACAAAATTGAAAAGTATAAAATCTACATTAAGTATACGCAAAGAAAAAAAAAAAGAACCACAAAAAGAGCAAAAGCAAAAAAAAAACAATAAAATAACATTGAATTTAATAAAGAAACAAATTTGTTACATCAAACTAAAAGGTGAAAAAAATGTATTCAAAATGGCGAAAATAATTTCACTCAATAATAAAAAAAACTATAAACGTATATTAAAAATAAATAAATAAATAATACAAATTTGTCATAAACAAATGCTTAAGTTAGCAAAACAATCAACTTAACAGTCATGAGCGCTTATTAAGTATACGCACTGTTGAGAGAAAATAATAAAATAAACGAAAAAACACAAAAATAACAATAAAAGTCAAACGAAATAATAATACATTTAATAATAACTCAAATTTGTCATAAAAAGAATTATATTTATTTTGTGAAATTTAGTGAAATTCTTTTTGAAATTTACATAGCATACTTTTTGGGGCATGACTAAAGCGCTTCCCCCTTGAATGAAATGAAACGAGCTGAGAGATTTTAGCTGCGATTTTTGGTTAAATAATTACATACACATCATTAAATTCAGTGTCGAGGTTTTACCGCGACCTCCCCTTCACTTTTCTTCCTCTCCGTCGTCTCCCTCTCGGGGTGGGATTTTTTTTATATTCCGTGCTTTTTTTTTATGTAGTTGGTGGCCGTCAACTGTGTTGGCCCTGGCCAAGGGCAGGATTTAATATAAGCTGGCTGTGTGAGGCAATGAATGCTTAGTAGCACCAACAGCAGCAGCAGCGGCAGCAACAGTGGCAGCAAATAGAAGCAACAGAAGCAGAGAGCAGAGCAGCTATGTCAACAACAGCAGCAGTGAAATGAAGAAATAGAAATAATCAATAGACGGACGTGCGCTGTGTGTGTGTGTCGGTGTGTGTGTGTGTGTGAGTGGCGCATCATCCCATCCATTTATCCATCTATCGATGGTCGTCGATGGGTTTTTTGTGTCTTGGTCGCCGTCTGCTTTGGTCAATGTGCCGGATGCGGATTCTCTGCAGAGGTTCACATAGAAGAGAGTCAATGCCAATGGCAGGTGCTATAGCAGCAGCAGGTCCTTGAATACGTGTCCACAGTGAGTGCAAAAGAGATGGCGTCAACATAATGGCAGACTGAAAGATTGATAAGGAAAGACAAAGAGAGAAGTGCGTAAATATGAAATCACAGCAACAGGAGGAAAAAAAAAGTGACAGGAGGAATGGGGAAGGGGAGTACGTAAATATACGCTTTTACTGCGTAGCTACATTTGTATGTGTGTGCGTGTGTGTGTGTGGATGCGTTTGCTAATTGAGTAGTTAAAAGGCAGCGCAAGAAAGTATGCTACGCTTTTTTTTTTGTTTGCTCTCGTTGTCTACGCGTCCACCTGCCTGTGTCTCTGTGTGCGTGCGTATGCGTGTGCTGCTGTTGCTGCTGCTGCTGTTGCTGCCAGTGTCACTGGGAGGGAGGCAGCCACCCACTTGGTATTGCCGTTGCCGCGCCTGCCCCTCGTTGCTATAAATAAAGTATACGACACGCACACACACACGCACACACACACACACAGACAGCAGATACAAGTACGCAAATACACGAGTAGGCTCGACACTCGTTGTGTGGGCACAAATGCGCGATTGATTGCTCTTTGTTGTTGGCCCCCGTTTTCCTCCTCTTTGTTGTTGTTGTTGTTGTTGTGCTTATTGCATAATAATCATCATAGTGTCATTATTAATGTGTGTGAGAGCTAATTAAATAGGTATGTATGTGTTTGTCTCTCTTATTTTTTTCTGTTTTTTTTTTTTTAATTGCATTCAACACATGCCAAATTACATTTCCACATGGCAAACAAATCAACAATAAATTGATTTGACAAATGTTGCAATATCTTATTGAATAAATGCATTGTTTTCCCTTTCAACTTTAATGGGAAAACGTTGTCAACTTGCTGCCTAACTTGCTAAAAAACTGATTTGCTAAATTGTATTTCCATATATTTTTTTAAACCCGTTACCCATACGGAAATGTTTATGGCAAAAAACGGCTTCTGACATAGGTTCTTAGTAACTTTTGCTGATAATGGTATATTTTTTAGTATATTTATACTCTACGGTATATTTTAAATGTAGTCTTAGGTATTTACGTTTTTTCCCCGGTATATTCGATATATTTTTAAATATGGTTTTGTTTAAATGCAATCAGATCTTAGTTACTTTGAATGACAATTTGGTATATTTTATAGTCTATAGTATATTTTATACTCTGGTATATATATTTGGTATATTTTAAATATATGACTATATCGGTGTACCAAATATAGCCACCGCTATATTTTAGTATTTTTATGTTATATCTTAAAATTAATACCGCACCGTTTTGCTTCTATTCACAATGTAATTTTTTATACTTTGTATATATGTAATAGTATTTTAAAATACCAAATATATCCTTCGGTATATTTTAGTATACATTTTCGGTATATTAATTTGATATATTTTTAGAATATGGTATCGGATATCTCACAGTCGAGTCCACTTTCTTCTTTTGCTTAGTTTGTTTGCTCTTTCGCTCGTTACTGATTCAGAAAAGTGGGTTTTCATTGCAATTTGAATGTTGCATAAATACAAATCAAAAGCATGCACACAAATTGATCAGTTAATGCCCAGATCCAGATTGTGTTGTGGCATAATCGTTATGATGGAGTTTATTGCATTTTTATTTTCTGCCATAAAGAAATGTCGACAAAGTGTCAAAAGGGAAAGAAAACAATTTGGTATCCATTAGATACGCAACTAGAACAACCAATACACAAGGGTTAAACGGAAAATGCTAAAAAAAAAAAAAAAAAAATATGAGAGAAGGAGGAGAATAAATGGCAGCGAGCACAGCAAATTATGTGTTGTATATTTATAGGGGCGCTCAACCTTTCGAGAGGCTTAAATTGTATCTACCATAAGGCATTATTTGCTGTTGCTGTTGCTGTTGCTGTCGTTGTGCTGTGCCCCTGTGACTGCTTTGTGTTTGCCTTGGTTGCGGCAGCGACAGCGACAGCGATTTAAAGGCAAATCCTCAAATAAGCCTACAAGAGGCCAATAAACCAAAAACATAGCAGAAAAAGAAACAACAACAAGAACAACAACAACAAGAACAACAACAACAAAATCAAAGACAAACTAAGCAAAATGAAATCAATTTTTCAGCGCAACGTTCGCGTTTTCCAAAATAAATTTAATTAGTTTTTTTTTTGTGTGTCTTCTTGTTTTTCTTGTCCTTCTGGTTGCAGTTCATTTATTATTATTATGGTGCTCCTTGATTTGTTTTGTGTGTCGCTGAATATTGGATTGTCGTTGCCGTTGTTGTTGTTGTTGTTGTTGTGGTTGAAGCATTTTGCGTGGCCAAATGTTTAATCAATATGCGGCCAAATATATCCGTCAAGCTCAGGCAACACCAACAACTTCGACTGCGACTCGACATCGAACATTCCGCACATTTGACATATAGAGAACATGATTTGGGCCGAGACTTTTTTTACCTCACACTTTTCTCCCCCTCTCTGTCTCTGTCTCTTCGTATTGTTTCATATACCGCAAATTTAAAAGGTTCACATTTTCAATATATTATTGTCTACATATATTTAGACATGTATTCGAAGTAGTTTGAGCCCCCAAAGTCTAGTCGAAAGCGAGAGAGTAGAGTAGAGTGATAGATGGCTTAAATATTTATAGAAATGGCACGAAAATTGATGGACACTAAATGAAAATGGAATTGAAAATGAAAATGAAAATGAAAATAGCGATGGAAACGGGAATCGAAAATGGCAAGCTTTGGTTCTCTGTTCTCTGGGTTGTCTGCATAAATCAGAGAGCATTTAACATGTATCTGCTTGATAACGAAATAAATCGCGATAAATTTGCGAAAAACAAAAAGAGTTGGCTTGCAAAAGAGAAAAGATAAATAGATTAAAACTGAAAAGCAATAAAATAGTTGCAGATAAAATGTAAAAAAACAAGAAAACTACCAATATAGTTTCAGGGAAATGTTTTTTAAAATCTTACTTTAATGTGTAATACGAAATCTAAGTAAGAAAAATAAATGCAAATTAATCGCATACAATATTATTTTTTTTTTTTTTCTTCTGATTTAATTGGTTCCTTAAGAGATTTAAATTTCAATAGCTTAACATATATTAGTTAATAAGAAAAATAAATCAATAATAAACAAAAAAGTAAAAATATTCCATTCAAAAAAAATCTTTAGTACTTTTTGTGATTACATTTGTTTTTTAAGATTTAAAATTCGTTGAATAAAATTATAAAAAGAAAACAGTTTGTTTTTTGCTCGACATATTTCGAGTTATTTTAATTTAAAAGTATTTTTCCAGATTTAGTTAGTATCTAAAAGATATTTAAAATTATTGAATTTGAATAAATTGTTGAATAAGAAAGAGAAAAAAGAAAAATAAATGCAAAAGCTTACTTTTTTGTATTAATATATTAATTTTTTTTGTAGTATTATAATAATATTTGAGTATTCAGTATTTTTAGTATTTCTTCTGAATAAATTAGTATCTTGATATTTAAAATTCCTGAATTGAATACGAAACTGAAATAAGAAAAATAAATGCAGATAGATCCTATTAAATAATATTTAGATTTATTTTTTTAGTTAGTATTTCTTCTGCTTAAATTGGTTGTTTAAAGAGATTTGAAATTATTGATTTTCAATATATTGACATATATGTATGTAATAGGAAAAATAAATGCAAATTAATTTTAAAAATATTCCGTTTTATAATAGGTGTAAAGTACTTTTGCGATTAAATTTCTATTCAAATATTCTAGAGAAAAGCTTAAGCTTATAAATTTCCAAGCAACTTCTTGATTTCCAAAAACAAAAAATGGAATATTCTTGCTATATGTATTTGAGCACTACTCTTCATATTGTATGGAAATTGTGGGGCCATTAGAGAGCCAAAATGTCAGAGGTATTTAGTATATATTTCATTTCGTGTTTGGCTAAAACGCAAAGGATGTGTTTTGTTGTTGTTTTCTTTCGCTATTCTCGCTCCCCATTCTCTCTCTCTCTCTCTCTCTGAGTTCTGTGTCAGAATGTTCAATTTTTCCTTTTGTTGCTGCCGCGTTGCCAAAACAAAATGTCGGAACGTTGCTGGGCGGGTCAGAAATTATGGGGAAGTTAAGAGGTGGGGGGGGGCAAAAGCAAGAGGAAGAGCAAGGGCTGTGTGTTCACCTGCAAAACGTATAAAATTGAATATAGTATGAAACAATCAACGGAATATTGTCGTCTGACACGAAACACACGGCACACAACAGCGACTTTGCGAATTATTTAACAACGATCATGTCTATCGCTCTCCCTTTCCTCCTCCCGCACCCTCGCACAATACTGTTGTTGCTGTCTCGCTTGCTCCCAACCAAATGGCAACTGTAACAGACGCTATTGTCGCGCAGCACTCAGCGGAATAAGCTTTAGATTGTTTTTATGTGTTTGTGTTTCTTTTCGTTGTCTTCAATTCTTTAGTTTTGCTTTTTGAGGTTACTGGGTTAAGTTTATGGCTTAGCACGCATTTGCCTTGTTGTCAAGTTTGTCTAGGCAGCCAGCGACCCCACAACTTGGCTTAGACCAACTGTAAAATCTGCGCGCTCTCTTCTTTGTCCCCCAACCAACCAACCAAGCAAGCAAGCAACCAACCTTTTCCCACAAACAACACCTTAAGTATTGTAAAAGTACAGGAACTTTTTGTTGCTCACAACACTAAGTTTTGTGCACTTTGTATTTGTCGATTTTCTTGTCGCATCTTATTTAACTTTGTAGCAAAAATAACTGGCGTCCAATGACAACAATTTTTCATGTAGTTGGCCACATTTGCGAAGCTGCTATTGCCACATAAAGTCGAGAGATTTTAGAGTTGACAATTAAAAATCAATAATATGACTTAAAGTTCTTACTTGAAATTAAAATTTCATAATACATCTGGCAATTAAACAATTCTTTATTTAAATACAAAAAACAAATTTTCTTTCCAATTTAAAATTAAAAATTAGTAAATATTTAAGAACAATAATTTGATTTACTTTGAATTTTATAATTTATATGAAGCGAAATATTTTTTGTAATAATTTATTCTTTGTATTTAATTTAAGAAATAATTGTCTAAGGCAAAAACTGGCTTTTTATCCTTATATTTTGAATGTCGTAATATATTTCCATATCAAAAATATATGTACGTTTCGGTATTCTCCAGTATTTTTGGTATATTAATTCGGTATATTTTAAACAATGCCATTTTTTGAGTGATTTGCATTTAGTAAAAAAGGCAGCCTGTTTCATTCTAGTTGATACATTTTGATTGTTGTGGTATACAGTATATACCAAAAATATACCTTTTGGTACATTGTAGAATTTTTAGTATATTTTGAATATTTATATAATATATTATATATATTTTTTATTATATATTTATATATTTTTGATTGTCGAAATAAATATTCGTTTTGGTATATTAATTCAGTATGTTTTAAACAATAATACAACTTTAGCACCTTTTGTTGGTATATCCCAAATATATACCTTTTGGTATATTAATTCAGTATATTTTTAACAATAATACAACTTTTGAATTGATTTGCTTTTATTAAAAATTACAGGCTGTTTCATTCTTATTGGTATACATTGTATTTATATTGTTGTAGAATATCTATATACCAAAAATATTATTTAGTATATGAATTCAGTATATTTCAAATAATACAGTGTTTTTCTTTTGTTAAAGAATTAACACGCTTAATTTAAATAGTGAAATGTTTTCATAAAGTTCTCTCGTCCATTAAATTGTTGTTAATTTTATTACGAGTGTGCCATCCCTGAAATATGTATTTATTGGTGACTGTATACACTATACATATATGATATACATTCATATATGATATTCAATTTGAAGAGTCGCTGCCAAACGCTTTAATATTAAAGTCAACTCAATTAACGTGCAGCAAAAACAGCGAATGGAAATGCAGAATTTGTGATAATTCAACTAGCTTGATTTGCTCTTTTTGTTTTGTTACGCTCGTTTTGCTTGGCTTTGCTTTGTGCTGTTGTCCGCATTCGCATTCGCATTTGTCCTCTCTCTTTCCCCCCTCTTCTCCTTTTCCATCCCACACACTACTCGATGACACTGTGAAAGCGCCACTTGTCAAATGTTGCGGTGCTTTGTCTGCGTGTGTCTGTCTGTCTGTCTGTGTTTGTGTGTGAGTGTGTGTGTGCATTTGTGTGGTCTGTCGCTTTTTCCGTTTTCTTTTGTCTATCGGTCTGTATGTGTGTGTGTGTGTGTGACTGTGGCTGTGTCTGTGTTTGCGTAACCCTGGCTTTAACCATCAAAACGAACTGGCATTGACCTTTGGCATTTAGCAATTGCCGCTGCATTCGAAATTAGACAAGTTCATTTAATATATGCGGGTGTGTGTGTATGTGTGTGTGTGTGTGTGTGTGTGTGTGACCCAGTGCGCTACTAAGTATGCTAAAGCATCGACAAAATTACTTAATAGGCCAAGCAACAGCCAAGAATACAAGCAACAACAACAATCATAACTAACTCATTAGCACAGAAAAACTTTTGGCAACTCGCTTCTCTGCTCTTCCCCCCCTCCTCCTCGTCCTCGTCCCTCAAATCAGTTTTTTGAGGTCACACATTTTGGGTTACCCTAGTTACAGACCCCAAAAATGTGCTTGTAAACGGTGAAGAGAAGTGATGGAGGGATAAGGAGAAGGGGAAAGGAGTGTTGTTGTTGTTGTTGTTGTTTTGTGGGGAGTCTCTTTAGTATTTTATTGAATTTCCGCCTGCCGACGCTAATTTCGAAAGCAGTTAACAGGCACTTGGACATTTTGTATCCTGTATTTATAGTATAGTGTTTTTTTTCTGTTTTTTACTTGTGTGCGTTGACTAATCGTGGATTTTTGTATTATTGTTTTGTTTGCAGGATATTGCGGCTTATATCAAGAAGGAGTTCGACAAAAAATACAATCCCACATGGCATTGCATTGTGGGTCGCAACTTTGGATCGTATGTGACACACGAGACGCGCCATTTCATATACTTCTATTTGGGCCAAGTGGCCATTTTATTGTTTAAGAGCGGTTAAAGTATTGTCGAGTCGGATGAAGTGGTGGTCAGGAGGTTGGAGGAGCAACAGCAACAGCAACATCAGCATCAGCAAAAGCAGCAGCAGCAACAGTTACAATTAGAGTTGGCTGATGCGGCTGCTGTTGCTGAGGCTGAGGCTGCTGTTGCCGCCGCACAGAGGAGAGAGCAGGAGGAACAGCTGGCGGATGCGGAAGATGTTGAAATGGAGATGGATGTGGAGCATGAGGAGGAGGAGCAACAACAACAACAGCAACAGCAGCAGGCAACAACAGCAGCGGTTGTTCATCACAACGATACACAATTAACACAACAGCAACAACAGCACGAAGACATGGAACTAGATATGATGGAGGTGGAGGAGGAACAACAAGAGTTGCCGGTGTCTGGTGCTGTTGGTGCAAGTAGTCAGCAGCAGCAGCAGCAGCAGCAAGTTGTTAATGATGACGACGAGAACAACGACAACGGTGATGATGATGACGATGACGAGGATGAAGATGAAGATTATGACTTCGATGGCCCCATTGTGGAGGACAGCGATGCCACCAGTTGCAGTAGCTGTCGTCGCGCCGATCTCGAGGAAGCTGAGTATCAACAACAGCAGCACATACTGGCAATGGCAGCCGAGTCGTCATCAGCAGCAGCAACACCGCCGTCACCGCCACCAGATGTCGCTTAAAGCAACCGGAGAATGGGGTGGTCAAGTGACGTTGCACGTTGCACGTTGCAAGTTAATTGTCGTATCGTGTAAATAACAACAGCTTTTCTTTTAAGGCCGCCCAAAGTAGGAGCTAAATAACCTAATGCAATAGAGAGACACATAGAAATACACACATATAAACACACACACACACGCGTACACATACACGTTTATACAACTGCTAGGCATTACCATTGTATGAATCGACTTAAGCAACAGTTGGACCAACGCTGTTTAGTTACTATTATATTTCATCAGTTTTCCTTAAGCCAATTCCAAATTCCTTTCCCCACCCCCATCCATCCCCTCCACGTCCCATTTATACGCTTTAGGTTATATTTTTCTATTGCATTTTTTTATTATTTTTTTTTTTTTTTGTTTGTTTCTTCCCTCCCTAAGTTTTTGACATACCAATTGCAGAAATGTAAATTGTAGTTGTTTTAGCACGTGAAGAACATTAAAAAACAAAAAAAAGAAAAAACAAAACCAACAAAATGTAACATACATAAAAATGGAAACAAAAAAAAAAAAAAAGAAAAACACATACAATTATGCATTTTGATTTGATTGTTTTATTTGTTCGATTATTTTCATTCATATTAAATTGCGTCTCGTTTTTCTAATTCGCCCAATGGTTTTGCACACGTTGGTTTGAGTCTTGGCTTAGCAAGCGCAACAACCATATTAACGAGCAGCTACACAATATACATACATATGAACACTAGCATACATAGCACAGGCAACAACCACCACTGCAACCGAACGAATAAAAGCAAAACCAAAAACATAAACAATTTAAATGAGACAAGACAAAGAACATAAATATTTGACAGCAACAACAACAACAACAAATGGAATACAAAACGAACTGTTTTCTTTTCTCTTGGTTTGGACTCAAACTAATTTGTCGAACACACCGAAGTACACGAGGAAATAAAAGCAAGCAAATGCTTAGCAAATTGTTTTTGTGCTAATAAATTGGCAACCAATATTTTTGTTTGTACAATATACGATAAAAATGTATATTTGAATTACTCTGGAGAAACGATCCTCATGAACCAAATATTGTTGTTGGATTCGAGGAACTTTCCAAGAACTCATTTTTTTTTGCAGCTACCAAAACTGTACGACGTCGACGGTTTAGGCAGCACTGATGATCGGACAGATCGAAGTTGGCCAATTGTTTGAACAATTGTTGTTTTTGCGTGTGTTTTTGTATTGGTTAATTTTGTGAATCTCAATGGGCTAAATTGAGCAAATATTATATAAGAAATAAATAAAAGATTTCCATCCACAATAGACATTTGCAAATCAGAAAGTAAACAAATAAATGCAAAATGAAAATAAATATCAATTAAAGAAAAAACGAAAAAAAAAACAACATTATAATTGTCATCTTGTCGTTATATAAATGTGTGCTCTATGTATGTTCTTAAATACTTGATTTATTCATCAGCAAAATATGCAAACTATGTGGTGAACCCAAAAAGTAAAAACAAACGAAAAAAGAAAAACAAAATGGAAGCAAAACAAACAAATACAATGAGAATATATTCAAAGCAAATTAAATTGGTGTAAATTATGCAAAAGAAAGAACATGAAATAAGTAAAAGTAAAAACAAAAACTACTAAACAGCTTAAGCATAACAAAAGATACAACTACAATACATACGTAATTTCCTAATCATACAACCACAGCAACAGCAAGAACAACAGCAACAATAATAAGAATGTGCCGGCATTTTACAACACAGACAAATGGAAATCACACACACATACAGACACACACACGCAACACAAACAAACAAACAAACATGATATTGTATTTGCCGTGACTTTTTCGTACACCGCACCTCTGCTATAATATATTTACGTTTTAGATTTTTGCTGCACGTTTTCACACAACTATTTATGCTAACGGCTACACACATCCACACACACACACACACCCAAACACACACTCGGGAAATATTACCAAACTAGAAACAACAAAAACAAAAAGAACAAGAACGAAATGTATGTTTTCTTTAAATGACTATACATATACATACATATTAAATCCCCTTCCCCCCTCCAACAGACATACGAGGACTTCTAATAAGTGTTTATATATACATACAATACATATTAAAAGATAAAAGAGCATAATTTTTTTGTCATAAAGCAAAATATTTGTGTGCTAAAAAAAAATACAAAAACAAAAGAAGAAGAAGCATAAGAAACCAATTTTTGATGTAAAACTTCAACGGAAAACAGGACAAAGCCCGAAAGGGAGTGAAGTGAAATGAATTGTATTGTAATGCTAAGGAGTGAGAGGGAGACAGACAGTTGGTCAGCGGGTGAGATTCATTTTAGTTAGGTTCCGTATTCGTTGATTTTTTGTGCGTTAGGCAACACTGTATTCTTTGTTTCCTTCCTCAAAACTCAAAGCTTGTAGCTGCCATTTCTTTTTGAGTAAACACAACCAAAAAAAAAAAAAAAAAGAAAACTCTAGTTTAAAGCTTAGTTTATAACTATAATTTCGTAAAACTGTTTAACATACATAATTTATGTACTTGTTTCTTTTTTGTATTCAACTGGCTCTGTAAATTTAATTGATTTTTTTGTGCATGGAACGAAAATTACATAAGTTTTTGTAAGAATTAGTAAATTATATGAAGACAAGTGGAGAAATGGAAAATTTAAAAGTAAATACGAGTAAGAAGACAAGAGAATGATAAACAAAAACAAAAATGAGATCTTTAATGTGAAATAAAAGTACTTCTTGAAACCAAAGTGCATTTTTATTCAGAAAGCTAATTAACAATTTTTTTCAGATTTTGAATAAAAGTTTTATGTTTATTAAAAACAATTTTAAATTATTAAAATAGGTCCTGCAAATGACTCCCAATGTGTGACCACATTATCTAAAATATACTGCTATGTTATCGATAACTCCGCATTTGATTTGGTATTTTTCTTCAAATTTGATATTTTTTAGTGCTGTTTGACATGAAAAACGCGTATTTTTATGGCGATTGGCCAGCAGCTGTTACGCGAACGAGAGAGAATAGTCGAAACCGAAAGCCGTCGAAATGTTGCGTACATTATCACGCGTTAGCGAATTGCCAATTGTTGTAAGGCAATTGCAAAAAGTACGTAACTGTAATGCAGCCATTGCTGTCACTAACAAAACAATTGTCACTGTAACTAATACAAAGCGATCACAACATACAACTTCAACAAGCAATCGCAGCAATATTAGGACTAACAACAACAGCAACAACACCCACAGCAGCAACACAGGCAGCAGCAGCACCAACAACTATTATCAGTGGACAACGCGACAGCAACAACTACAACAGCAAATAAGAATTGGAAGCAGACGCAGTTATTCATCGTCATTTTTCGGTTTATTCCAGAATGCAGCACAGGCTGGTGTCGCAAAGACCAACAACTATGCCACGGAAGCGACCGTGCAGGTGAATCGAGTAAGTAGACACACACACACCACCCCCCACCACCTAAGAGCTCCTTCTCCCACCAACGCAGTAGTGAAAAGAAAAATACCGATTACATAATGTGTGTGAATATGTGTGCTTGCTTGCTTGTTAACCAATCAGGTCAGAGTTGCATTTTGCGTGAGTGTCGTTCGTCTGGCGGTCATTTCAAAAATTACCGGCCGTCAAGGTCACACCGTGACGCGCGTGACCGACGTCGGCAGCGTCAACGCCGACGACACGCACTTTCTTATCAGCAGCAACAACACTTTCCACGGCGATCGACAGGTTATGCAAAAAAAAAGAGTGCACTTCAGTGTTGATCTCTCGCTGTGTGCGTGCTGTGCTCTCACTCTCGTGTGACGTCATCGAAGCAGAACGAAAGTATACAAAACAAAAAAACAGTTACAGATTAATGTTTATTTTGCGATACAACTAATCGATTATAGTTAAACAAAAATACAAATGAAATAGGTATTAAATTAGCATTGCAACTTTTATTGCTGCAGAATAAACCATTGCGTATCTATCTCTCTCTCTCTCTCTCTCTCTCTCTCTCTCTGTCTATCGAAATGCTTACTCGCTTACTTACACGTTTCTTCTTTTTCATGCATTCTATCTCTGTCGCTGCCGTGTGATGTGTGCTCTGTGCTGTGTGCTCCTCAGCCATTCAAGCTGCATCGCTTGGACGAGGGACCCGAGACCACAGTGCAACTGACCAAGGATGAGGCGCTCAAATACTACACACAAATGCAGACGATACGTCGCATTGAGACCGCTGCCGGCAATCTGTACAAGGAGAAGATCATTCGTGGCTTCTGTCATCTGTATTCGGGCCAAGAAGCCTGCGCCGTTGGCATGAAGGCCGCCATGCGTGATGTCGACAACATCATCTCGGCCTATCGCGTCCATGGCTGGACCTATCTGATGGGTGTCTCGCCACTGGGCGTCCTCGCCGAATTGACGGGCATGCAGAGCGGCTGTGCTCGCGGCAAGGGCGGCTCTATGCACATGTATTCCCCCCAATTTCTATGGCGGCAACGGCATCGTTGGTGCCCAGGTGCCATTGGGCGCTGGCGTTGGTCTCGCCTGCAAGTACAAGGGCAACGGTGGCATGTGCTTGGCCCTCTATGGCGATGGTGCTGCTAACCAGGGCCAGGTATTTGAGGCCTACAACATGGCCTATCTGTGGAAGTTGCCCGTCATCTTTGTCTGCGAGAACAATAACTATGGTGAGTAGATAATTTATACGATTAATCAGCTACAGTATCTGGAAAGCATTCTACTTGTTTTTCAACGCTCTGAAAACTTTACATTTCTGTACAACTTTTTTATTAGTGATAAATAATGCCATTACAAATTTTAAAGTCATTTTAAAACTCATACTATTAATATTTCATTAATTATTATACATATTAAATAAGAATTCTAAATTATTGGGAACTCTATTATTTAATATGTACGACAAACAAAATTAAGAATAAGTTTATACTTGTATAATTCATTTTTTATTTCACAAAACTGAAAGATTTTCTTCAATTACTTCCATTCAAATGTTTTTACAATTTTTAATTTTAAAGAATTCAAACTCATGAGCTTTTGCTGCTTTTGCAAATTACGAAATTACCAATGGGAAATCGTACTCTAAAATAAAATCTTTTACATTTGGATTTGGATTAAGAAACAAATGCAAAATTTAACTTTCTTTTACTTAGTTAAAAAAAGTGAACGAAATTAAACAATCTAAAAAATATTCACTTAAATTATTTTAAAAATTGCAATTTAAATTATTGAAAAATTTGAATTTCGAAAAAATTTAATTTTGAAGTATATTTTGTAGCCGGAAATCATACTATCGATAAAACACACTATTTGTTAACTCTATGAATCATACAATCGATAAAAGATACATTGAGTGAATCGTACTATTAATCATACGATCGATAAAACATACTTACAATAATTCGTACTATCGATACAAAATACTTTGAGTAAATCATACTTTCAATAAATTATACTATCAATATTTCCGATAAAAATACTTCGGAGTAAATCATGCTTTCAATAAATTATACTATCAGTAAATCATTCTATCGATAAAACATCCCATCAATAAATCGTACTATCGATAAAAACACTTTGAGTAAATCATACTATCAAAAAATCATACTATCGATAAAAATACTTTGGAGTAAATCATACAATCAATAAATTACACTATCAGTAATTCATGCTATCACGCTAACCAATACTATAAATTACCATACTACAACTAAACTTATCTTGTTCTGTTGTCTACTGATAGGCATGGGCACCAGTGCGGAGCGTGCTTCGTGCAACACGGACTACTACACGCGTGGCGATGCTCTGCCTGGCATTTGGGTCGATGGCATGGATGTGCTGGCTGTGCGCAGTGCCACAGAGTTTGCCATCAAGTATGTGAACACGCATGGACCGCTGGTGATGGAAACGAATACTTATAGATATTCGGGTCATTCCATGTCCGATCCGGGAACCTCGTATCGTACACGCGAGGAAATCCAGGAGGTGCGTCAGAAGCGTGATCCCATCACATCCTTCAAGGAGCTGTGCATTGAGCTGGGTCTCATCACCACCGATGAGATTAAGGTAAGTATTCTGACAGTCGAACTCAAGGAACACTCCATTAACATTACGTTTATATCAGGCCATCGACATGAAGGTGCGCAAGGAGGTGGATGAGGCCACCGCAATTGCCAAGACCGATACCGAGCTGCCATTGCCCCATTTGTGGACCGATGTCTACTCGAACAACTTGGAGCGCAAGATTCGCGGCACTATTGCCTATGATATTGATCACATCCAGGAGCGCAAGGGTGTCAATCATTAAACAATGATTTTACAACGATTTGATCAACCCAAACATACATACACATTTAATACACACACACACACACAAAGATAACAAGCGAAATCTCTAGATGTTAAGCCCAAAAAGTGAAAGTTAGAAAATTTTTGTTTATGCGATATGCTTAATTATGTAGAGCTTCGTGTAAACACACGTAAACACACACACACACACACATAGACACACGCGAAAAAGACACAAAAGAACGTAGCTAACCACGAATATGGATACTCTTTCTACCCATACCCATAATCGACATACACAATCAACACTCAACATGGGCCAGGGCCAGTGGCAAATAGCAACAGGAAAAGCAACGGATATTATTGCATATGAACGTGTTCAATATGGTTTAAAGCGAGGTGTAAATTTGTTGAAATATAAACTACAAACATACGCAATCTAGTTTTTATTTCACAAACGGGATTATTAAGCTAAATAACATTTATAAGAATTGCGTTTAAAAAAGGTTGGAATGTAAGAAACTGAAACCGATTTATAAAGGAAATGTCAATTGATTCGAATTTTAAGCTCTACCAAAATGTTTAAAACTTAGTAAACATTGCATTACATTTGTAAATGTTTAGTTTAGTTTGTTTTTACACTCAGATCACATTGGCATCTAGCTCGATAAGTCATATTTTTTTCGAGTATTTTTCGGCAAACGTTTATTCACTCATTTCATTTTTTATATAATTAGAATTTCTGTTTTATTTGTCCTCATGCGGTTTTAATACTTACAAAAAGAGCAAATTTAAGGTTAAATTTATTATTCCTTTAATACCATACCGAGACAATTTTAGTGGTCCCTTTCACACTGGACACTTTAGGGGACCGTAAAACAATTGTGTATCGTCAGCATAGTTGAATATTTTGTGAACTAGCCACTGACACAAGATGATGCAACGGACGGCGCCCGGATGTCATTCGATGATGCGATTACGATTACGATTACTGCGAAACCTGATGCATGAACAGTGCATGGAACGCAATGTGTGGCGAATCCAAAGACGCTTCAATTCCGATTGCTCAACGTTAACGCTAGAGAATGTAAGTAGGAGAACTCTTTGGAGATTTATATGTATATATATTGTATATCAATCCATACTACTTTATTTATTTATTTTAGTTTATTCTATACTGCATAGTTGTAAGCAGTTGGATATATGTACATAGAGCATATCAATACATATAACATTATATATTTATTTTATTTTGTTTATAGTTAAGTAATAATATAAAATTACTGGCATTAGTTTAGGATAGACCATCGCTGACTATATAAGTCTCTGACTACAATATTGTGGTTATTAATTATGCAAATTAAGTAACTGCACATATAGAAAAAGATTTATGTGATGGTCATGAAGATGCAACTATGGACTATATACAAATTCGTGTTATATAATATATGCTTATAATATATGTATATACTGAACAAAAGTATATTCATTACTTCGCTTTTAATTGGATAATTTTAATTTACAAGGAAAAATAATGTTGGCACGATTAACACATATAACATATTTAGTAGAATTATTCATATAATTTTCATTTTTAAAATCAGCGTATTGTTTTCATGGCTTTATGTTTTATGTTTAATGTTTATTATTTAAAACGTTTTATTTGAGAGCTATAAATTTAAGAATTTTTACTAAAACAGAAATTAAAGAAAAGCAATGTAAAGAACATATTATAATAGGTTTTATGGGGAAAGGTATCCACAAGAAACGCTTAGAAATTGTTATTAATAAATAAGCTCAGAATCTAGTAAATTAAATAAAAGGGGCTTAAAGTTCAGTAATTTAAATGCAATTATATGTCAAATTAATTTATTTTCATTGTACTTCTTTCTTAAATTGATTTGTAACTTTTTCTATTATTTCTACTATTATTTAACTTCTAATTATTTTGTAATGGGATTTTTATATTATTTTATTTGAATAATATTTCGAAATTTTGTTATATATTCATTGTACATTATGTTTCTTACATTGTTATTTTAAATTGAATCGAATCTCAAAATTTTGCTGCTGATGTTTATTCTATATTTACATATATACATTTATTCTCTTAACTATTCCTCTTTTATGTCTATTATAATATAAAATACCTTTATTTGCAACTGTTTTTATTATTCCTACTATTATTATTTTATTTGAATACTATTTTGAAATTTTGGTATATACTCATTGTATATTATGTTTTTTACATTGTTATTTAAATTGAATGGAATCTCGAAATTTTATCTATTCTATGTGTATATACATTTATTTTTACTATACCTCTGTAAATTATGCATTGTTTTTTTTTACGTAGCCTATAGTCCTTAGTCTATAGTAATATAAAATCGCCTCATTTACAAATCCTCTTGTTATTACTACTATTATTCCAATTCTAATTACTTTTCTCGATATTCTCGACCACAGACATTCAAGTGCTACGAACTGGAGAAAGGCCCGCCCACAGATGTTGAATTGTCGCGCGAGGACGCGGTCAAATTGTACCGTCAAATGGTGGAGGTGCGTCGCCTCGAGGTCGTCTCGGGGAACATGTACAAGGCGAAGCAGATCCGAGGCTTCTGTCATCTGTACATCGGCCAGGAGGCCGTCGCCGTGGGCATGTGCGCCAGCCTGAGGAAGCAGGACAGTGTGATCACCGCATATCGTGCCCATGCCTGGACCTATTTGATGGGCGTGACGGCGCATGGAATGATTGGGGAATTGGTTGGAGTGCGCAGCGGATGCAGTCGAGGCAAAGGCGGATCGATGCACACGTATGCCGATAACTTTTATGGCGGCAATGGGATCGTTGGTGCCCAGGTGCCGTTGGGCGCTGGCGTTGCGTTGGCCCATCGCTATAAGGGCGATGGGGGCGTCTGTGTGGCGTGTTATGGCGATGGGGCTGCCAATCAGGGTCAGGTCTTTGAGGCGTACAACATTGCCAAGCTGAAGTGCTTGCCGTGCATATTTGTGTGCGAGAACAATCACTATGGCATGGGCACCCACATCAGTCGCCATGCGGCGCTCACCGATTTCTATATGCGTGGACAGTATGTTCCGGGACTGTGGGTCGATGGCAATCAGGTGCTGGCGGTGCGCAGTGCCACTCAATTTGCCATCGAGCATGCACTGAATAATGGCCCCATTGTTCTGGAGATGAATACGTATCGCTATGAGGGACATTCCATGTCCGATCCGGGCTTGGCGTATCGCACACGCAAGGAGGTGCAAGAGGTGCGCAAGCAGCGCGATCCCATCGAGAGCTTCCGCAAGCAGATACTCTCGCTGGGTCTCACCGACGAGGCCGAACTGAAGGCCATCGATGTGGCGGTGCGCAAGGAAATGTCTGCCGTCTCCAAGAAGGTGGTGGCCGATCGTGAGGTTGGCATCGACGAACTCGCCGCCGACATATATGCCAAGAACGTGGAGCCGAAGATTCGCGGCGTTTCTGGTTACAATCTGACGCACAAGAAGATTGCCGAGGTGTGCTTTGGCAAACCGAAGCCAACGCCGGCCAATGAGATGAAGAATGTGCCCATTGGTGATGCGGCCTTGATTGCCGCTCAGCTGGAGGCCAAGAAGAAGAACGACGAAAAGAAGGCTGCCGAGGCGAAGGCTAAAGCCAAAGATGTCAAGCCCAAGAAGGACGATGATGACGACGATGACGATGATCCACCAGCACCGCCAGCAGCAGCAGCAGCAGCGCCACCGGCTGCAGCTCCACCTGCAGCTGCCCCACCTGCAGCTGCCCCACCAGCAGCAGCTCCGCCTGCAGCAGCTCCACCTGCAGCTGCTCCACCAGCGGCAGCTAACCCCAAGTAAGCTGAGAGCCAACAATGCACCCACTTGACAAGATTAACCAATACATTGCATATATCAATTTGCCCTACACTCAACTCTTCACATAAGAAATATATATCCTATCCGAAGGTAATAAAGTCTTTCGTGTTTAAGTGAAAAAAATTAAAGTAAATTACATCACCTGTCTTTTATTTTCCAAAAATTGCCTTTCAGATATTATGCAATCAAAATTTAGTAATAGTTGAAGAAAGTCAATTTTTTTATATTGGGGATTGCCAAGATACTTATCATATAAATATTCACTGCGCCTGTCTCAAAAGCAATACGAAGCACAATTTTGAAACTACGATCTGATTTAGATTAGATGTTAGATGTTATCAGATAAAAACGGCTGTTGCAATCGGGTAAAGTTGCTTGGTTGACAAAATGGTTACATTTTAAACTACATATATGCTATATTTTTAACCAAATGAAGTTTTCGGTATATTTGACTATTTTTGATTATATTTATTTTGTATATTTTAAGAGTAATACTTCACTGTCTTGCTTTTATTCTTAATAGATAGAGAGTAACTAACAGCCGAGCACACTTTACTTTAGCTTTCTTATTAGTTTCGGATTCCAGAGATACTCATAATATTAATAATCTTGACTTTTCTCAAATAGACAAATAGTGTACAATTTATTGAACGTGATCTGTTTCAAAAATACAAAAAAAAAAATTAAAATCATCTAATCATTATTTAACGACATTTTTTTCAACCATATTTAGGCGACCATTAAGATATTTGATTTTCCATAATATAATTATTTTACCTCGGTTTTTTGCAAGGCTATTCTTGAAAATTATTAAATGAAAAATTTTCTTTTTAAGGGGTAATACCACTGTAACTCTTGTTTTTGGAGCGTTATTTTGCGTTTTTTTTCGTTTTGAAGGAATGAGGGTAAATGAATAAAATTTTGTTATGTTGTTAAACATATATTTAAAAGTATATAATAAATTTTTTCATATAAAAACATCCCCTGATAGAATAGTTGAACTATCTTTTAAGGCAAGAAAATTTGTTTGATTTTTTGAATATTGCACAGTGGTGTTACCCCTTTATTTAGGTAATTGGTAAGATTATATTTTAAAATAATCCAATACCCAAATGTTTTTTTTTTATAAATTTCAAACGTACGAACGGACAAATAAGATATATTTTTTGTTGTTTAACATATTTGGATTTCTTTTCAACTGGGTATTAATAAGTTTGGTATTGCATGCTTATTACCAATTAAAAGGTTTCTGTAAGCTACATTTGTCGCTATGTATTTAACAGCGGACTCGTAAAATTGCTATCGAAAGTTGCATCTTGATAAGAATAACAGTGAAAGAAAACTGCAAGAAAGAAAAAAAGAAAGAAAGTTTTTCGAATGCAGAAGCTCGTCAACTGCCGCAACATAGCCAAATTTTGCATTATGCAAAGTTATTGCTGAGCTTTCCGCATCGAAAGTTCTTGCGCACACTGAATGAAAGCTTGAAGCTTTAAGCAGCCTTGCTTGGAAGCTTTATTGCATTGACACCTGTGCACAAATCGAAAGCTTTCGCTGTCATGCTCTGAGCGCTTTCTGCTTCCTTCTCGTTCTCTCGCACTCTCTCTTGCTCCACATCGTTTTGTTTCTGTTTCTGTTGCGCTCTGTTAAAATTGTCGCAAATCGTGTGCGACGCGTTCCATTCATTTATCAAGCCGTTAAATGTCCGTTGCCCACGCGCACACTGTTTCCCCCTTCCCACCGCACGCCTCGGCTGCTCCTCCCCCTCTACAGCGACACGAACACCCGCACCTGTAAGCGAAGACCTCACCGCACTGTTTGGCGCGACACCCTTAAAGTCGATCGGCCGGCCTGTTGCCTGTTTTGCGAGGCGGCATTCGATCATCTGGGCGCGCTATTCAGTCTCTTCGCGATGCTCTGGCGTTGATCTTCACGTGCGCTGCGATCGGTTCTCGTGGCTCGTCAGTCAGCTCATCATCTCATCATCGTTTCGGTTTCGTTTTGCCTCGTGGTGTGTTTTTGTTATTGTTGCTGTTGTTGTTGTGTGGTGCGTGGCGTGGTTGCTTCTGCTTCGTGTTGTGCGATTTTCTTTCATATGCCGCAAAATTTTCTACATTTTTGCTAAACATTGAATAATATTCTTTTCTATACTGAGCTATTATCATTATCATTTCGATTTGTATTCTAATTATTTTCTGCAATTGCTTTGAATTTTCAATATTTATTATTTTAACCATTTAAAGTTTATTGAATTCAATTAGCGATTGTTTATTTGAGGATATATCGCATTGAAATCATTTTAGTAAATTTCAATGTTTTTAGAATTTCAAAAGGTTTTAAGCTTTGTGAAAATATTTTCTAATTTTTAATTAATCTATTTTTTGCATAAAGAAGCTTTTGAAAATATATTCACCAATTTTTTAAATTTATATTTTCAATGAAATTGCTTTAGTTTTAGTCCTAACTCATAATGTCAAAAATTTGTGTTTTAAATCATATGTTAACATCCTCCACAATTTGATTCTAAATTTTCGTTTTCTTTCATTTATTTGATTTATATTTTGATATCATTTCTTTAAAGATTGTGTTATAAGTTAGTTCGTGTTTTTTGATTTTTTTTATATTGTTTTTTTTGTTGTATATCTTTTTTTTTTTTTGCAGATTTGTGTTTTGAATCTCATTTTCGCCTGTCGGAAGTGAAAAGCGCCAGCAGCGGCGGGTGCCAAATATTTTCAACGTTTTCATTTGAATTTTATTTTATTTTTACCCATTCTGCATTTCTATTTTTTACATTTCATTTCTCCGCTATTCTATTCTCTGCTTTGCTTTCCTTATTTATTTTATTTGATTTCATGCTGGCGCATACTTAGCACACATATTAACGACTCGTGTTCCATTATTATCATTATTATTACTCATTTTTTTTTGCTGTTTTTTTGGTTTCGCGGTTCCACAAAAATAGTGAAAAATACTAAAATTACTTCTTATAACTGTGCTGTGTAATGTAATAAATAAAACGTAGCCAAATAAAGTGTGCACGCGTCGAATTAAAGTGCGGTTCAAATATATTCATATGTACATATATATATATGAAAGGAATACATATATAGTTTGTTGTGAATAATCATCATACATTTGTGAGAACAACGCAAATAAATATTTCAAGGTAATAACATTTGCTATGCATAATTTAGTTTTGTTTATTTATAATTCTCAATGCCCAAATTATTAAGCAATTGAAGTTTGGAGTCAAGTGTTTTGACAAATACGAAAACATAGCATATGTATATGTATACTATATATGTTTTTCTCTATCGATATATGTGCATATAGTATATAAAATATATGTATTCTTCATTATATACAAGTGTGTGTATGCTTCGAGTGACACACTTGAGTGGCATCTAAGAGCAAGCAAAAGCGGTCATCAGCATTGCGGAAACTTGTATACGCTACAAAATAGCATATCAACTGCAAACAAACATATCTACACATATCTATGTATGATTTTAATAACATTTAAAGATTAGATTGAAAATTTCCTTGCATATTGAGTATTTCTGCAATTTTTGTAAATATGCGAGAATATTAAAACATAAAATAAATCAACTACTTTACAGATATTTTTCTTAACTATTTTGACACCTTGAATTTCTATATAATACTCCAAGTATCTACTTGTACCTTTTATTTTCTTTTTTTTTTTGTCACATGTTCTCCACTCGATCGAGTGTGTGTGTGTGTGTGTGTGTGTGTTTTTTTTCATTTGGTTTCCGCTACATTTGCATAGCCGAATTTGAAAACTGTCCCATGATGGTGAGAGCATGAGAGATCAACTGAGCGATTTAAGAGACATCGCCGTCGTCTGAAGGGGGTTGTGATACTTGTACCCATTAAAATAATGCTAAGAAGCACAGCAACAACAACGTTCAAAGCGTTTCGTTTCAATTGAAATTGTAATTTACACTACTCGCTGAACAATTTCGTAACATTGACGAGCCTACATTTCATTTTCGGGTGAGCTTAGCTAATGCGAAACACAGAAACCGATTTTACTTTTAATTTAGCAAGTGTGCAAGGCGACCATTGAAATTTAAGTATTTCAAAATTATTATATATACAAAACAACTAAGAAATTAAGGTATTTTTTTTAGTATTTTTGTGGTATATTAATTTCGAGTATCTCACAGTCGAGCACACTCGACTGTAGTGTATGACTGTGAGATACCCGTAACTCATTCGTAATAAAAGTAAAACCAAATAGTTGCAAATTAATATACCACAATAATACTAAAAATACCAAATACCAAATGGTATATATGATATACTGATAAAGTACTGCATTGCAAATATGCCAGATTGTTAATCAACGCCCATGTATATAACAAATATACCAAAAAAATACTAAAAATAAACGACAATATTTGGTATATTGGTATAATACTATATTCAAATATACATTATAGTTGAAAATATACCAGATTGTCAATCAAAGCATCTATGTATATCCTCTCGGTTGTTGTCGCTGATCAAGAATATGCATACATAACATATATATGTACGTATATACATTATACTTTCTTGCCGGTACAAATAAAATACCTTTCTACCCTAAGGGTAGCGGGTATAAAAATATACCACAAAAATACTGAAATATACCGAACACTATATATTTATGTAGTTCTACATTCAAATATATTATAGATCACAAAATATACCAGATTTACGCTGATCAAGAATATATATTCTTTATTACATTCATTTCCTGTTGGCACAGAGTTATAATACCCTTCTATCCTATGGGCAGTGGGTATAATTACAAATAACATATATGTAGATAAAGCAAAATTTCTGAAAAAAATATAAAAATGAATTTTAGCTTGAGTTAATGGTAAACTGTGAAACAGATTTTATTTTTAATTAATAGTTCACTTTTTGGAGTTGTGCAAATTTTAAATTGAAACTAAAATATTAACAACTTATAATATCATGAGATTTTAATTTTAAAAAATTATAAATGTGGGGTTTTTATTAATAATGTACTTATAAATTTAAGGGTGAAAATGTACTTTGAATATGAACATATATTATACTAATGTAACATATACTAATGTTTATAGTACATATACTTATGTAATGCGGTCGCGTAACCAACTCGCTGTTCCTCTCAACAGCTCGCTGCTCCTTACTTCAGTTAAAATGAACCAGATCCCATCAATGCCTGTAATTAATAAATGTATTAAATAAATATATAATATAAAAAACTTTCTAGAGTTCATTTCATAACACAATTTTATAAAAGGTTTATTTTTTGGTGAGCGTAGCTAAATCGAAACTGCGGACTTGATTTTATTTTCTATTGAGCGTTTACGTTTCACAAGCAGGTGTTTAGAATGCAATGTGCAAGGCCTAAATCGTAGAATAATCTAGATTATAAACAAAATGTTTAAACTGGAATACAAAGAATATAATAGAGACTATTTATACTTTGTGCTGGCAGCAAATGTATGTAACAGGCAGATGGAGTCATCGTCGATCCCATAAAGTAAATATATTCTTGATCAGCCGAGACAATATAGCTGTGTCCATTTGTCTGTAAAATTATTGCACGCAGATCAAGTGAGCTTAATTTTCGGAACATACAATCAAAACTACAGTCTTTGTAATTCTAAACATTTTGTTGCGATCAGCCAAAAAATTCCCAAAGTTATTTAAGAAATAATTGTATTTTTCGAAATTCAGGTTTTAGTTGACAATATAACATATTTCTTAAACTTTAGTGTGATTTAAATATATTAGTATATAAATATACCAAATGTATACTTTATTATCTTTCAGTATATTAATTTAGTATATTTTAAGAATAATACCGAAATGTTTTGCATTTATTAAAAGTATGTAAAGAAGATTTGACTTCACCTTTCTTTTTTGTTGATTATAATTTTATTAAGCTGGAAATTTTGCTGTAAAACTTGAAACGCAGCGAGGTCATAAAGACTATTTTACTTTACTTTTCAAAGTGAAAAATAAATTTAACAAACCACAATTTTACTAAGAATTATTGTTAGAGCACAATTTTTTACAAAATTTCAAATTTTTTTTAAGTTACTAATTTATTTTAGCATAATCTTATTAATCAGGATATTTTGGGTTACGACTTATAAGTATTAATAGGAAGTGAAATAATAAATACTTATTTAATGTACTTCTTAAAGATTTTCAAAAACTAAAAATAAATGATGCATTTTTTTTATTTATTATTTTATTAAACTACACACACAAATATATGTATATTTACTGCTAAAGTTTTTTATTTTATTGAATTATTATCTGAGTAAACCTAAAATTTTTGCTGATGCATAAATATTTACCAAAATGTTAATTGGAATCGCAATTCTAAAGATTGATTTATGGAACATACAAATACAACTACAGTCTTTTTAACTCTAAACATTTAATAATCATCATATAAAAATGCTAAGATATTTAAGAAATAATTGTATTTTACAAACAAAACTGGTTTTAGTTGCTCTGGTTGACAATCTGGTATATTTTGTACACTTCAGTATATTTTAAATGTAGTAGTATATCAATATACCAACCACACTTAGTTTGAATATATATTTATTGGTAATTTTTTGGTATTGATCTTCGATTATTATCTGGATAAGCCTAAAATTTTTCTATTGTTTGCTGTTCTTTGCTCTGTAGAAACAAAACTACAGTATTTTTAACTGTAAACATTTAAAAGCGATAAAATAAAATGCTATTTTGAGAAAGAAGAAATTAATTGTATTTGAAAAAAAAAACTGGTTTTAGTTGCTTTGATAATATGGTATATTTTGTACACCTTAGTATATTTTAAATGTAGTAGTATATCAATATACCAACTACACTTAGTTTGAATATATATTTATTGGTAATTTTTTTTTGTATTAATTTTTAATTATTATCTGTATGACCCTAAACCTAAATATTTAGCAGCATATTTATTACCGAACTTCACAATTGTCATAGAATATTGCACTACACAATGGAACAACAATGGATTCAATAGGCTTAGTGAGTTACAGTTACAGTCTTAATGATTTTGGATGCCGAAAAGTCTTCGTAATGAAGTTCTCTTTTTGTTGGCGGTCCAAGTTACGACAGCTGACGTGGGTAATTGTCGCATGTAATCAAGCGCACATTGCGTATACGCAACTTTTAATAGATAGATATTGAGAGTGTGTGTGTTGGTGTGCGACAGAGTGTGTATTACCACAATGCTTGGCGGGTGTTATACTCGCACTTATAAGCGACACTCACTTTAATGCTGCACACTCAAATTACACAAATGCTTTCAATTTCTCCCGTCGCCCAGCGAAAAGTGCTGCTTGCCTAAGGGAGATGGTCGGCATGAGACAGAGAGAAAGGGAGAAGAAGAGGGGGGACTGTCAAGGAAACGGCAACCGACAGCTAATCCGGCATCTAATAAATATACATAGTCACATCATTGTGCAATTGAATAATTGAACAATAATGTGACTTGTTTCGTCTTTTGTGCAATATTTCTCCAATTGAATTGATGTTAGCAATGTGAGGGAGAGGAGAGGGGCGAGCTGTCATTCATTTTAATGTATATTTATCATGTCTTGGACAATTGATAACGACAACTTTGCAACGATCTGTGTGTGTGTGTGTCTGCAACGCAACAAACACATCAAGTATATCAAGTTCAAATAATTTATAAATTCTTCTTCTTATTGTTGTTGTTGTTGCTGTGGAATTTGCCTCAATTTCTACAATTTGTACAACTATAACAAAAACTGATGACGCGACCTTGAATTAAAATAGATTTTTATGCGCGACGCTCGCCGATCTCCGCACGTCACCAAATGCCATCCCCAACGACCAAAAAAACCCCAAACCAAATGAATATTTCGGACCGGCTCTCATTGCTTTTATTTTGATTTTTAATATTTTAAATTTTTGTATTTGTGTGTGTGTGTGTGTTTTTTTTTTAAATTTTCCAAGTATTTCTGTTAGCCAAAAATGCAGTTGCCATAAAATTGGAATGCCTTTTGCTCCAGATAAGACAGTTTCGAACTCAAGTGGCGCACACAAAAGAAATAGATTTATATTCGCCGTAAATGGAAATCAAATGAACCACGAAATTGAATTGTATGCTATGTAAATTTTAATGGAACAAATAAGAAAGTTGCCCCAGGCGAATGCACATGGCACGACTATCTGATGCTCAGTAAATAAATAATAAAATTCATTATTTTTAATGATTCATTTTAAAATGAAATGTAATGAAATTAATATAGACTTCTTTTACTTACATTTTGGAGTTTTTCAAAAATGACTGATCAATTCTTATATTTAATTAAGACTTTTAAATGTTGTCTTCAATTGAAGCCTTGAATTTGTTATTTCATAAATTTTATTATGATTATTATTTATAAATCTATTTAAATTTGAAGAATAGGTTTCTATAATTTAGATTTTCAATTTACTTGACTTTATAGTACATTTAAAGCTTAATAATTTTTATAAGAAGATATAGATTATATGTTTTTGTTTCAAGGACATTAGATTAGAAAAATTCAAGTTTTTTTTTTAATTTTTAAGACAGAACATTTGTAAATGTTTGTACATGATTTTCTGGTCTGAAATGTTACTTTGGATTTTTTTTTGAATTTAACAATTTTATTTATTATATCAAAAATTTATATTTAATTATATACATAAAAAAAATTACTTCAACAATTGTGGAACATATTATATTGAATTTTCTAAGTTATTCATTAAAACCGATCTTTATTAGACTTGAGGTTATAATTCTTTAATTTATTAAAGATTTTAAAATTTTCTAAAATAAAAATAAAAATCAGCTGCATTTGAAGCTTCTTAATAAAAAATTATATGATATGTGATAGTAAGAGATAATTAAAAAACCTGTTGCTCACTTTGGATTTCAATTAACATATTCAAAACAAGTTCGGCTGGAATAATTATTTTTGTTATTAAATTAGTACGATTTTTTTTATGAAATTTCTTGGAAATGAATTTGTTCACAATTTTGAATAGCAGCTAAAGCAATTTAGAATTAAAAGATAATTTATATTTACCCCATATAACGTGATAATGTAAAGCAATCAGCTGGCATTTCTAGTAATTAACAAAGTTCAAAGTTATGTACGAAATATATATAAATATGTATGTATATATAACACATCTGTGCATAAACAGATGTATGTATATTTATGTAAATGCATATTGTATATTGTTAGTATTTGGTTGAAATTTATGCATTGCCATTACCAAAAATGTTTAACACTAAATCAACTTTTATATAGGAACATGCGGTTTTATTTGCACTACAAACGCTTTTGTTGTTATATGCAATTAAATATTGTTGTTGTTGTTGTTGTTGCTTTAGTTGTTGTGATTGCTGTTGCCTGCCATGTCTTGTAAATATTGCACACAAAAATGCATACAGTCATCGCGTGTATGCAATCAATTTTATATTGAATTTTAATTGAACGCTGTCCCGGTTAACTTTGCAGTTTATACATGGTCCATTAATTGCTTGGGGATGGTCACCAAAAACTAAAACAAATCCCTTCCTCCTCACCACAAAAAAAAACAAGTTGAGAGCTTCAGTCGAGTGTGCTCGACTGTGGGATACCCACCAAACAGTGCGGTATTATTCTTCAAATATACCGAAAAAATACTAAAATATAATAATTTTATAAAACCAATATCTATATTTGGTATTATAATATACCAAGTCGTTCAAAATGTACAAAATTGTCAACACATTTTAACTAAAGTAAGACATTGCATTTGACTCAAAATATACTGAAAAAATAATAAAATATACCGATTAGACTTAGGCATTTTATTCGGTTCAATATTTAATAAGTAAGACATTGCGATATTATTTTCAAAATATACCAAAAAATACTAAAATATACCGAAGTCTATATTTGGTATTTCAATATACAATAACGTTCAAAGTTTACCAGATTGTCAACGCTTTTTATTTGGTAAAATATTGAGGTATTATTCCTGAAATATGCCGAAAAGCTAAAGCTATAGTCAAGTGTGCTCGACTATGAGATACCCGCTCCCCATTTTAAATAATAGTAATACTATTTTAAATATGTATGAAATTAATATTTAAAAAAAATTCTAAAATATATCAAAGGTTTGGTATATCGATTTAGTATACCAATGTATTATTACATTCAAAATAAAGCATATAGTACAAAATATACTAGATATGTTGTGAGATGCCTGTTCCATACATTTGCTGCACGCACAAACTTATAATACCTTTCTTCCGTATCGGTATCGGGTATAAACAAACAAGTAAGAAAGCTACAGTCGAGTGTACTCGACTGTGAGATACCCGCTACCCATTTTGAATAAAAATAATATATTTTGCAGTATTATTCTCAAAATATACCAAATATACTGCAAAAATACTAAAAATGTACCAAATGGTATATGTGGTATATCGATATAGTACCGCATTCAAAATATACCATAGACGGCACAATATACCAGATTTTCAGCCAAAGCAACTCAGACCCCTAGTAAGTAGGCGTTTTTGCCCATACAAAAGTATTTCTTTAATTACTTCCACAATTTTTTTTCTGATCGCAACTAAATTTTCAGGGATCATAACTACTACAGCTATTACTGTATATACCAAAATTCGTAACTCTAGCTTTAAAATTACGCTTGTTATTCGATTTTCTTGATTTGCAGGGGCGGAAGTGGGCGTGGCAAAAATTTGAAACAAACTTGATCTGCGTGCAAACATAACAAATGCTGTCGAAAAAAAATTATAGCTCTATCTCTTATAGTCTCTGAGATCTAGGTGTTCATACGGACAGACGGACAGACGGACGGACGGACAGACGGACATGGCTGTATCGTCTCGGCTGTTGACGCTGATCAAGAATATATATACTTTATAGGGTCGGAGATGCCTCCTTCTACCTGTTACATACATTTCCTGCCGGCACAAAGTTATAATACCCTTCTACCCTATGGGTAGCGGGTATAAAAACCAACAACAATAATGAAACCTAAGACTGGGCAAACAAAATCTATGAAAAATCCATAGACCTCTAAAATAAACTTTAACGAAATGTGACAGCCAGAATGAGTGAGAAAGAGCTTTTTAAACTTAAAACTGGGAATTCGTTTTGAATTTTTACGTAAATTAAAAAGTATGTACATATGTACATAATAATATGTTCATTTTGTTTACTGCTTTCAAACGCTGAACATCATAAAATGTGCAAAACTAAAATATTTTTGTGAATAGCGTTAAACCATGTGCTGGCATATATTCGTACGTTAACGAGTTCAAGTAATAATTTTTATGAGTACGAGTAATAAAAAAGCAATAGTAATTTATGACGATTTAAATTAATGCTAAGCACAGTAAACAATAAAATAAAACCAAAAAAAAAAAAAATAATAATGATATTTGTGTTCAACTTTAAATTGAGCGTGCAACAGATGCTATTGGTAATTAAAATAGGAATAAAATATTAATTTCAAACGTATTTATGAGATGGAGAAGCACTTTTTGTGTGCTCGACCAGTTGCAATTAGAATTAAAATCGAATTGGCTCGTGTCACAAAACGACAAAACTCAAAGCGATTCCTCAAAACCATAATAATAACAACAATAATAACAATAATATTACTACGACGACGAAAGCGAATTCGAGAGAACAGAGAACAGATGTCAAAAGCGACAAAAACTGGTAAAATGTGGTCAATGCACAATATGCGGACAACGTAATAGCCCACGTATTATTTATTTTATGTTATAAATAGAAGTCAAACGGGAAACAAAACCAAAAATCAAAATAAAACCAAAAACAAAAACAATAACAAGCAACAGAAACAGAAGCAGAGACCAAAAATGAAAATGAAAATGTGAAGCGCATGCAAACGGCACAAAACAGAGGAGGGAGGACTAATAGCAAAGAGAGAAAGAAAGACACAGAAAGAGAGGGAGAGAGAGAGAGGAAGAGAGCGGGAATAAGCTAAGCAAATAGCAGCTTGCAGATAAGACTAATTCAAATGAAGTGTTTTCTTCTTCTTCTGCTTCGCTAACACCCTGTAGTTAGGGCATGAAATGTCCTTATTAGCACAGTTCACTGAATTTGTTAATATTTCAATTTAGTGCAATTGCGGTATTTAGATGTTAATATATTTTTACTGCATCCATAGCAATTGCATTAAATAAAGTTATAAAACTTATTTAAGTTTATATTTAGAATACGCAAGGTACTACAAGGTATTCGAATGTCGACTACGCTCAGCTGAAATACATTCACTTGTTTTTGTTTTTAGTGGTTTTTTGTGTTGAATTCTTTTTGGTTTTGCTTGCTTTTTTTGAGAACCGTAACAAAAACATTTGAAATGCGAACGAAACGGAACGAAACGAGATAAAACGCAACGAGACAAAACAAAATATCAAATCAAATGCAGAAGATTTCAAGGCAGGTGAAAAACAATGACAGCAGACAATGTGTGTGTGTGTGTGTGTGTTGGGCACATCCATTAGGCAGTCGACGATGATGGCCTGAATCAGCCTACAGCAACTACAACAACACTTAAAACAATACTAGCTAAAACCTAATGACGAATCTTGGGCAAGTGTGAAAACTCAAATGGAAAACGAGTCCAGTTTTGGCATTGACACTTCAATGCCGTTTTTGGAATTTTGATGGATGGCTGAATATGCGAAAGGATTGCTAAGCTTTTAGCCATCAAACTACTACGAACTGATGTGCAAAAAAAATATACGAAATACAAAATTAAATGAAATGTAAAAGTACTATTGTGTGTAGTCTAAGTAGTTGCAAATTGAGTGTACACATTGGAGTAGATGTGATTATTGGCGAGAAAAGATTTGCCACATAAGATGGAAAAGAAACATGCTCTTAAAACTTCCTTTGTTGTTGATTTAATATCCGCCAACCATATGGTAAAAGGGTTTTATAACTTATCCGGATAACCTAAAGGAAACCTACATAACAGACAGAAGGAGAAAACATCTTCGGCCCTATAAAGTATAAATATTTTTTATCTGGGTCCGTCTGTCCGTTAACCCGGATGAACACGTACATACATGTCGGTGACTATAAGAGATAGAGCTGTAATGTATTTCTCACAGGTACAACGAACATATATGTCTTTGGTATATTTTAATATATTTTCAGTATATTTCAAAAAGAATACTGCAATTAAAAATGTGTTAAGAATCTGGTAAATTTTTAACATTATGGTATATTGAAATACCAAATATAGACATCGGTATAGATCAGTATTTTGTCGGTATATTTTAAGAGTAATACAGTAAACATGTATATTTTGAACGTTATGATATATTTAAATACCAAATATAGACATCAGTATATTTTAGTATTTTCTGTGTTTTTTATGAATTATACCGCAATTGAAAATGTGTTGACAATCAGGTATTTTTTCTGTATATTTTAAGAATAATACTGCAATTAAAAATGTGTTAAGAAATGGTAAATTTTTAACGTTATGGTATATTGAAATACCAAATGTAGACCACAGTGTATTTTAGTATTTTTTGTGTGCTTTAAAGAATTATACCGCAATTGAAAATGTGTTGACAATCTGGTATTTTTATACCCGCTACCCATAGGGTAGAAGGGTATTATAACTTTGTGCCGGCAGGAAATGTATGTAACAGGTAGAAGGAGGCATCTCCGACCCTATAAAGTATATATATTCTTGATCAGCGTCAACAGCCGAGACGATCTAGCCATGTCCGTCTGTCTGTCTGTCCGTCTGTCCGTATGAACACCTAGATCTCAGAGAGTATAAGAGATAGAGCTATAATTTTTTTTCGACAGCATTTGTTATGTTTGCACGCAGATTAAGTTTGTTTCAAATTTTTGCCACGCCCACTTCCGCCCCCGCAAATCAAAAAAATCGAATAACAAGCGTAATTTTAAAGCTAGAATTTTGGTATATATGTACAATAAATACTATAGTAGTTATGATTCCTGAAAATTTGGTTGCGATTAGAAGTTATTAAAGAAATACTTTTGTATGGGCAACATACTTACAAGGGGTCTTAGTTGCTTTGGCTGACAATCTGGTATATTGTGCCGTCTATGGTATATTTTGAATGTGGTACTATATCGATATACACCATATACTATTCGGTATATTTTTAGTATTTTTGTAGTACATTTGGTATATTTTGAGAAATATACCGCAAAATATATTGCTTTTATTCAAAATGGGTAGCGGGTATCTCACAGTCGAGTACACTCGACTGTAGCTTTCTTACTTGTTTCTTTATATTTTAAGAATACTACCGCAGTTAAAATTGTGTTGACAATCTGGTAGATTTTGAATTAATATCAAATATAGATAGCGGTATATTTTTGTAATTTTTCAGTATTTTTCAAAAATAATTCTGTATTGTTTTGCTTTTATTGAAAATGAGTATCGGGTATCTCTCAGCACACTCGACTGTCGCTTATTCAACAGCGTACAAACAGCATTGGGATAATTTAACCCGCAAACGTATTTAGAACTCAATGGGAGGAATATCTAGTGTTTATTAATGCTCGTCACGTCTACGCAAAAATTTAAAGAAGAGATTACATAACAAAATCAGTAAAAAAAATATTAAAATTGGAGTGCAATAAAGCAATAAGCGCTAAATAATTGACATGTCACTCGTTTGGCAAACAAAACGCATTTTAAATTTTAAATTTAATATGCCAATATTGTCATATCAAGTGTGTGCACATAACAAACTTACATGCGATATTTACGTACATGGGACGTAATCTCATTTCAGTTGCAGTAATTAAGCCAACTGCGAGGGCGGCTTCAAACACATTTGACGATTGAAGAACTCTATTTGGGGTATCGATTACAAAGCGAAGAACATTTTGAAGATGACAAATGACAAATGACAAATGGTTGGGTCAACTCTCGCCCGTATTTGTTGGTCATGAATATGTTGATTTAAAACTCATATCGTGCATAGGCACGTCGGAGCACGTGCGCGGCTTAAAAATTGACAAAATGAAAACGGAGAACTGCAAAACGTAAATCACAAGCGCAAAATTTATGCACGTGACGAATTTGATCGCCCTCGGCTAAAGGAGTTGAAACGCACACGAAACGACTCGAATGCACTAAAAACGTAGCATTAATTGATTAATTATGCAAATTTCAATGACATGCCTGACCAAAGCAAACAAACCGAAAAAAGCAAGGAGGATAGGTACGGTCGAGTGTGCTCGACTGTGAGATACCCGCTTCCTATTTTTAATAAAAGCATTAAAATAAACCAAATTTGTATACCACAAAAATACTTAAAGTACATTAAAGGATATATATTGATATATACCAGATTGTCAGCCATAGCAACTAAAACCACGAGTGAGTAGGCCTTTTTTGCCCATTATCACATAGTATATACAAAAAATACTAGAGTATACCAAATACTATGATATAGTACTACATTCAAATATCCTAGATTGTCAGCCAAAATAACTAAAGCAAACTGATTTATATAAAGAATAAAATTATTATTGCGTGACAAAAAATTAGCTTCAAAATTTCGCTGCTTTCAATTTTTATCGTTTTGTGGGGGCGGAAGTGGGCGTGTCAAAAATTTAGAACACAATTTCTGTGATCTTGGTGTTTATAGGGCGGACAGACAGAGAGACATGCCTGTATCGTCTCGGCTGTTGACACTTAACATATTTCTAGGGTCCGAGATGCCTCTTCTGTCTATTACATACATTTCATGAAGACACTAATTTGTAATACCCTTTTACCTTATGGGCAGCGGGTATAAACACACACACACACAAAATTGAACATATGAGTAGGTGATGTCGAAAATATGAAAGCCTGACTGACTGACGCAAACTACACAACTTAAGAGCAATGAAAATGAAAAGCTGTTTGCTAAATTTGTGGCGAAATAATTCTTTATTGTAGCGGACTATAACCTAGGCAAATGGTCGCATAACTTTTGCAACTTTTAATTTGTCCTATGCTAAGTACGATAATGCACGCAGCTGATGCTTTTTCTACTACTAACTCGAGACTTTGTTATGTCTGTGCGTAAATGTAACTTCCTTTTTTAATGGCATTTGTCATGTTTTATGGCCCGCTAAATTCAGATATAAATCTGTAAAGTGCCTTTAATGCGTTGCCAGTTGTCGTGACAAAGGCTTTATGCCCCACAAGCAAACAAAACATTGCGTAGGGTATAAAAATGCAAAAAGGGAGCCAGACAATTAAACATAAACAAACAGTGGCTCACAGGCACACGCCCATGCACTCATAAATTTGAGCACATTTTCACATATACACTTTTTTTGTTCTTTACACACACCCAAACACTAATTAAGTGGCCAAAAGTCCATTGTCCACCTGTGCGTATACGTAATTAATTCCATTATAATCTCTTACGCATAATAAAACAACAACGACGACGACAGCAGCAGCAGGCATAAAACTCCAACTTGCACGATGATGATGAAGATATCTCTCAGGGTCGATCAGTCGTCGTCCCCAAGTATACAACCTGGGGTTTCAGCCGTGAAACTGTGAATATACCCAATGGGCATCTGCAATTAATTGACACTGAATTCATTTTCATTTTTGTTTTCGTTTTCGTTTGCATTGAATTAAATTATATTTGTTGGATGAGCGTGTTACAAACATCGAGTGTATACATTGCGTATACGTAATTTGTTTGATGGCGCATTAAACTTAACTGCTGTCCGCTAAAAATAATCGCGATTTTCCTTTCGCGCCCCTTTGCACCTCAACCCCGCGATATTTACTAAAGCTTGGCAATCAATATTTGTTGTTTGGCTTTTTGTGCCATTTTTATGAGGTTCTGCGAATTTTGTTTATAAACAAAAACAAAACACAACACAACAAAACTTTGATGGACACACTGGCGCAGCCAAGATGATGACTAAATAATAACAACAACAAATGCTTCAACATAGTCCCAGTCCGAAAATTAACTGTATAAATAAACACAAAGCAGCAGATACTTTCGGTGCGGGAATTATTGTAAAGCAAAAAGAAAGGCCACGACAAGCATAAAAACTTGTTGAAATAAACCATTTGTCACGGGTTCTTAATCAGTTTATTATCTTTTTTCGCTATTTTTGCCACCATCTGCAATAAATTTCTATTGGTTCCGTGTGTGTTTGTTTTGGCGCATTTCAAGTATTTTATATATCGAATCATTGATTGAATTTACAATGATATAGCTAGTTTTTCTTAATAGTTGCAACTGATTGGCTGTTAAAATTGTAACTGCAACGCAGTGGCAGACAGTGTTGCCACATTTTGGGGCAAGGAAACGAGCAACAATGTCGCTTGTTGTGTTTAGTGCGATATGAGAAAAGGAATAAGAACACCTGATAGAGTTATAATTTGTATTTGTATGTGCTGTAGTTGACAATCTGGTATATTTTGAACGTTTTATTATAGTATATTGATATACCATTGATTTACCAAATATAGACTTCGGTATATTTTAGTATTTGTTGGTATATTTAAAGATAATACCACAATGATTTTTTTTTATTTTTTGAAAATGGATAACGGGAATAATAGTAAAGCAAAAGAAAGCAATGGTTCTTAATGAGTTTATAATCTTTTTTGTGCTATTTGCCGCCATCATTTGTATTAGTTTCGTGTATTTATCTTAACACATTTTAATTATTTTATATCATATTCAATGAGAGCAATAACTTGTATTCGTAATTGTTTAAGTTGACAATCTGGTATATTTTGAACGTTTTAGTATATTGATATACCAAATATATACTTCAATATATTTTAGTATTTTTGCTTGTATAGTATATTATATGGTATTTTTTGCTTGTTTTGTTCAATCGTGTAGTATATTCATGTAGCAAATATAGAATTTGGCATATTTTTGGATTTTTTGGTATATTCAAAAATAATACCGTAATGGTTTTTTGCTTTGTTGAAAATGTTTATAGGGAATTAGAATATATATTTTTTTTACAATATCTGCAATAAATTTAGATTAGTTTCGTGTGTGTTTATCTTGGCATATTTCAAGTATTTTATATGTCGAATCATTGAGTGAAATTATTACTGTGCTTCATCTCGATTTGCAAATAGTTGCAACTGGTTAGCAGTTAAAATTGCAGCAGCGCGACTATGTTGCAACATTTGGAGGCAAGGTCACAGGAAACGAAACACAATAAAACTAGCAAGAATGTCGCTTGTTGTGTTCATATGAGATTATGAGTAAGAAGACCTAATAAAGCTATAATATTTTCTCTTAGTTGCTTTGGTTGATAATTTGGCATATCTTGAAGGTTTTAGCATATTGTTATACTAAATATAGACTTTGACCTTTTTTAGTTTTTTTTTGAATATTTGAAGATAATACCACAAGGTTTTGATTTTCAAATTTCTATTAGTTTTATGTGTGTTTATCTGGCCACATTTCAAGCATTTTATACCATGTTCAATCATTGATTAAAATTATTATTCGGATACATTTAGATGTGTAAACAGTTGCAAATGGTTAACAGTTAAAATTGTAAAACGATTTGCTGCTTTTCAGATAAGTTTTCGTGGTAGGTCAAAATTAACTACAGAGCGACAGTGTTGCCACATTTTGAGGCAATGAAACGAGCAACAATGTCGCTTGTTGTGTTTAGTGCGATATGAGAATAAGAATGAGAGAAGCTTGCTTGGCCAAACATGTGCAACAATGTTTTTATTTGCCAGTGCTTATTTTTAGTTACTTTTTTATATTTTGTTCGCCCACTTTTTCGTTCTTCATTTTTGGGTTTTTCCCTCGCTCTCTCTTTCTCTCCTTTTTTGTTCTTTTATATTTATTTTGCTTGCTTCGTGAGTTGCCTGTGCGGCGTCTGGTGTGGAAATAACTTTCTAAATAAACGCATCGCGCTGTTATGTAGCAACAATAGACGCTAACCCTGCAGCTATACACACATTCACACACACACACACAGGCACACACACACACATAAGCGAGCGCAATCATAGTTCGCTGTCTGCGCATTTTCGTGACGCTTTTTGTGATGGCGCGCGGAGTTTTCGCTCCTTGTATCGTTTTCATTTTATTGCTGCGCAGATTAGAGTTGCGAAATTGTTAAATTTTCATTCCTTTGTTTTTAGAGCGTTTTGCTTTTAATTTGTTTTTGCTGTTGCTTTTCATCCTGCTGCTGCTTCTGCTGCTGCTGCTGCTTCAAGTTCTTTGTACAATTTGCGTCTCATTTTACATTCCGGCAATGTCCTTCACCCGTTACTTTTTCTTTGTCCTTTTTGCTGCTCGTCTCCCTCATCTAATTGGCAACTGCTTAAAATAATGATAAATATTCGGTTGGTTAACACGATCATTTAAAGATTTTTGCCCAAAAGCAAATGTAACAATTAATGCAATTTGCCAGAAGAAGCCAAAAAACGAAAATCATAATTGAAAAGTTAAAACTCAGTATGAAAATCACAGGGCCAAGCTTCATTAAAACTTCTTTTGACAAATGCGCAAGGCAAGAATAATGGCAAAAAAACATTCGAAAAAAATGAGAAAAACAAAATCAAATTAATAAAGTAATTTAAATATAATAACTGACAAATTGCTTATCATTTAATTTGAAAGACAAACATTATTCCATTCATGAGCAAACATTATTTGAATTGTGGCCAATTAAGTCTTCTATTTATTCTTCTTGCGTCAAGCTTTATTGACAATTTATGCATAAGTAGTGCAAAATATTATTTATGATGTATTTCCGATTGCTATTGATTAAAATATACGAGTGATGAATGGCCGTTAATTGACCTGAGCTGCTGACTTGAAAATATTTTATGATCTACAATATTATTGAAATTTTTACGACTTTTAATTTATTACCGATTGACGTATTTCATAAAGCAAAGTTATTATACCCGCTACCCATAGGGTAGAAGGGTATTATAACTTTGTGCCGGCAGGAAATGTATGTAACAGGTAGAAGGAGGCATCTCCGACCCTATAAAGTATATATATTCTTGATCAGCGTCAACAGCCGAGACGATCTAGCCATGTCCGTCTGTCCGTCTGTGTGTCTGTCCGTCTGTCCGTCTGTCCGTATGAACACCTAGATCTCAGAGACTATAAGAGATAGAGCTATAATTTTTTTTCGACAGCATTTGTTATGTTTGCACGCAAATCAAGTTTGTTTCAAATTTTTGCCACGCCCACTTCCGCCCCCGCAAATCAAAAAAATCGAATGGCAAGCGTTATTTTAAAGCTAGAGCTGCGAATTGCTTTTATTTAAAATGGGTAGCGGGTATCTCACAGTCGAGTACACTCGACTGTAGTTCTCTTCCTTGTTTTTAATTGAAATGGGGATGATATTATTTTGCAATTTATATAAATTAAATTTCAGTCCTCAAAAGTAGAAAGAATATTGGAATAAATTAGTATATTGAAGTGAATTAAATTATTGATCATATGAGCAGTATAGTTTTATACTTTTATAAGTGAGATTATTTAAGTAAATAGATAATTCTTGATAATAATTTCAATTACCAAATTAAGTTTAGTAGTAGTATAATAGTTTTTATGAAAACTATTTTATTAGTAATATACATAAATGTTTGTGATTGGAATAATATTTTATAAACTGATTTTTTGTTTTCCTTTAATCTGTATTAAAATATACTGTATGTTGACATAATGCATTTATGTTTTTATTAATCTTTGTATAGTATTCAGACCTTGTTAAATTAATGAGATTAACTAAAATTCTCTCTGAAAACTAAATTTTCGAAATTGTAAACTTGCAAATAAAAAATATTTGTCAAATATTAATAATAAACTATGCGATTTTTTAAGCAAATAATACATTTTTTAAGTAATATACTAAATAAATGTTTAATATTTGAATTAAATGAAGTTCCAAAATATTATATGCAATATTTATTGTCAATTTTAATGAGTTTTAATGAAATGATAAAAAATACAATTTTTAAAATTAATATTTGAAGGATATTAATTGGAAAAATATTTTAAAATATTTGGATTAGTTATGCGTAATTCTTTTAATCATTTTTAAATATATTTAAACGTAGTTGATTACATAAAGTCATAAAAAAACATTTTGTAAATTTATGAATCGATGAAATGGATACACAAAATGTTTACAAATATTTATTTGATTTATTCAATCTATTATACACGGAAGTAATCTTTTTGGAGTGTATTTAAAGCATAGTTAATGTATTGAAATATTTATTCTCGATTTAGACAACACTCAAGTAATTTTATTTTAAGTGTATTTAATGCGTAGTTAATTAAATTATTCGATAATAATCAGTAAAGTGTTGGGTTCTTTGATTAGTAATCTGTCGATTAAAGTTCCATGGCTGACAATTCTCGTTGTTGCAACGTTGAGGTGGCAAAGGTGCCAAAACACCGGGTTCTAAGCTGTTAAGGATGCGATGATGCAGCAGCTGAGCTGAGTGTGTTGACAGCGGGATGCAGACGCAGACAGCAGCAGGTAGACGGCGAAATTTTACCGTAAAATTCTAAACGTTGTGTGCCGCCGACGGCAATGGCGTCGCCGTCGCTGTTGACGTCGGCAAATTATGCGATGCGCTTGCAATTTGCCGCTTGCTGTGTCACGTGTTAATATTTCACACACACACACAGGCACACACACACACACACACGTCTGCATGTCGACGGTGGCGTTATAAAATTTAATTAATGTGCATGTAGACGTTGCCGTTGTAGTTGGAGGCGCTGTAACTGGGGCTAAAACCGGTAAACTGCAAACCGGCAAGCTGGGAAACTAGGAAACTGTGAAACTGGGAAACAGGCAACAGGCTGAAGGCTGAAGGCTGAAGGTTTGGTTAAGCCGCGATGCGACGCGACGCGACGCGTTGCTCGCCTAAGGGCTTTGCTTATTGCATCTAGAGGTAGATGAAACTTGTGTTCGCGCTCTCTCTCTCTCTCTCTCTCTTGCGCTGTAAAGTGCTTTGTTAATTAGCCAACTGGCGTTGTTGCTATCCAGCAATAATTTGCGCCCGCAAGTATGCAACACATTTGGTGCCAACATGCGTTGGCCTCTGAACGTGTAAACGAGCTGCGTGTGAGTGTGAGTGTGAGTGTGAAAGCCTGCATTGTATTTCGCACACTATTTGTCAATGTCAGGACACAAAAAACACACACACACACACACACATGCACGCACACACTTGGATGCCAACTGCTTGGCAGTCAACAACTACTTTAGCTATGGCCGCAGCTGCGTCGCTTTTGCGCTAAATGTTAATGCAGCCAAAGCTGGGCAAACGCCGTGGGGACCCGGGGGGCGACGGGAGGGGGTCAATTGCCAGTCGTTGTAGCGACCCGCGCTTTACTCACTTCATTACTCAATGGGCACGCTACTTCTCCCCGCCTCCCTCTCTGCTCTGCAAAAACAGTTGCCACAACGTGTTAATCAAAAGCAACGCTCAAAGTCTCGCTCATTTGGTTTTTTCCATGAGCAGCAGCGACAGCAGCAGCAGCAGCAGCAGCAGCATTTTGGTCATTGGCATTTGCCATGTGTTGGCCAGATTTAGTAGTCAGCGAGCAGCGCATAAAGGGCGTAACTGCAATGCCTTTGGCAGCCATCAATGATGCATCAATCAGGTCCAAAACAACAAATGCCCCAAAACCATTTACGCCATTGCAACCAGCAGCAGCAGCAGCAGCAACCATCAACCAACAACCAGCAACCAAAAACAGCAGCAGCAGCAGCAGCGACACTGACAGAGTCATGGCCATGTTAGCCATGATTAGCTAGTTTGAATCATGTTAAACGTCTCGTCTGACTGAAACTGAATAGCGAAAATGGTTGTCAAATTATTTACGGCACAATAACTTTGCCATTGCATTCAATGCAGGCAACTGCACTGAACAAAATATTCCATATCGAAATATTATAGTAAATTAAATAATAATAAATACTTTGCTAAGTTTCACATAGTGCACGATATAAATATATTTTGCTATAGAAATATATCAAAACTAGTCATTACCCTAAATATCTTTGAAAAATCCTTCGCAAAGATTATTTTAGTTCGTTATAGGATTACAAATTGTAATGAGCTCAAATATCTTTGAAGAGTGTCAAATTTAGTAAATTTCAAGATTATTATTTAAAAATAGGAAAACAAATTTTAATCAGCAGAAATAAATTTAAACCAAATAATGTATTATTAATAATATTTTAAGTTTCGCGTAATTAAGGATATAAATATATAGTATTTTGTTTGTACGGATTCTACACTTCAATAAAAAGAAAATATAAAATATAAATAAAATAGAAATATATCTAAAAAAAAAAAATGAACTCAAATATCTTTAGAAAATCCTTTGTAAAGATTATTTTAAATAAAAACAGAAGTACAAATTAAAGCCTATATAGTTTTCAAAGAATCCTTTGTTAAGCTTCATAAATTTCTTCAATAAAAAATCAATTAATAGTAAAATAGTAATGAAATATAGTAATGAAATATATTGTATTTTGTGTTAAAAGTAGTATATTAGAGATAGGCAGTAAATTAGAGCACAAATAAATCTCCTTTGAATATCTTGTTTGCACTTTTAAATACTTTAAATTGCTGTCTTTGATACAAATTTTAACTATTTAAGTACAATCTTCAAATTCTGTGTAGGTAATTTTTTAGTAAAAGTAATTTTTAGAATAAAACCAATGAAAAATGTTCATAAGCTATTATGTGAATATTTCTCTAAAAAATTAAAAAAAGGTAAGCTGAGTTTACATAAATTTCTAAAAGTTTATGCATGACTGGGAAGTTTAATCTACAGCATTGCTCGTTGTTTCATAAAAATTTACTGTTCGGATAACACGATTAATTAGTTGAAATTTGGGAATACTAGTATACTGCAAAATAGCACATTGAAATTGTGCATTGACAGTTCAGTTAAGGCAAAGCATGTGGTAAACTTTGTAAAGAGAATTGAAGAATGGAAAAAAATTGACAAAGCAAATTGCTGTTAATCAGATAAAATTGCAGAAGTAATTTAAGAAATAATTTTATAAGGCTAAAAATGGTAACTGCAGTCGGCACATAGTTTTTTTTTTTGGGAAAATTCGGTATATTTTGTACTCTATGGTGTATTTGGAATTTGTATACAAGTACCTTTGTATATTTTGTATTATATTGTATATTTTGAATGTAATTGTACAACAATTCGGTATATTTTCAACTCTATAGAATATTTAAAATGTACTTGTATTAAAAATGTGGTATATTTTCTACCCTATAGTATATTTTGAATGTATTTGTATCAAAATTCGGAATATTTCGTAGTTGTAACATATATTGATGTAGCACTTATACCATTCGGTGTTTTAAAATTAGTTTTTCATTATATTAATTTGGCATATTTCAAGAATACTCTTCGTTTTTTTAAATGTTTTTTTTAAGGTATATTGATTTGGTACTCTATGGTATATTTTGAATGTAGTTGTATAACAAGTTGTTTATCGATGTACCAATTATACCATTAGGATTTTTCTAAAAATATTTTCTTTATAATATTTTTGCTATATTTTAAGAATACTCTTAGTGTAAAAAAGTAATTTTTCAGCATATTCAGTTGGTATATTTTGTAAATGTATATCGATATATCAATAATATCCTTTTCTTTTTAAAAGTATTTTCCGTATATTTATTTGGTATATATTAAGAATTAAACCGCAATGTTTTGCTTTAATTGAACTATTGAAAATTCTTACCAAATTATTATTGAACACACTACATTGGGTATTGAATTTATAAGAAATTCAAATTTAAATATCTATATTTTACTCAAATATATTTGTGACGGAATGAGCGAGTGTTCATCAAAAATGAGCAGCACTAGCAGCATGAGCAGTGCATAAATTTCGAGTTTGAGTCGATATATGAGTCACTTTATGTGTTTTTTAGACCAATAACGTTTAGTGACACTTTGCACTACTTTGGCTTAAGATAAATCTACGAATCATTCTTATGTGTAGTATACGTATTACGTATACGTAACATTCACATAACTCAACTTAAGTTTAGTTTGATTTTAACGGTGGGAGTATTAATTTTATATTCTGTCCGCCATTAAACAATTTTATTGAGTAATAAAAAAAAGTGCTTTAAGCGCTGGACAGGCTCAAATCGTTGCGTAGTTTAACGACGCTTAAAGACAGTACAGGAAAAAAATGGAATAAAATCTGTGCGTTGTCCACGCCGAAAACGAAGTTGAAAATGCATTTGAAAATGTGTGTTGTAAGCATTTTTTAATATATATTTGCTAGCTAAGTACTTACATATATATCAAGTTAATATGGCACTCACACACGCACTTGCAAAAGAGGGAAATGTGTTTTGATTGGGTGGAGCAAAGCGCCGTAAACTATGCAACACATTTCGTTTGCATGTTTGTGCGGCGCGTTTTTCTTTTTTTCTTTTCGCTCTCTCACTCTCTCTCTCTCTCTCTCTCTCTCTCCATCTGCACCTTGGCAACGAGATGGGAGAAAGGCAAAGCGCAGCGCTGTGCCCAGAAATGTATGCGAATTTGCATAGAAAATAGACAGTTTGGAAAATTGCATTCCATGTTGATAACTTAAGGCCAAAGCAGGCGTTGTCGAGCACTCTGACGTTCCATGCAGTTCTCTCTCTCTCTCTCTCTCTGCACTCGTGTGTGTTCTGAATCTGATTCAACCGTCGTCGCCGTCGCCGTCGCCGTCGCCGACAGCAGCTGTAAGTGAAAGAGCTTGAAGCACGCAATGCATGTGCATAAATAACTTGTTTAAGTTTTATGGCAATGGCCCGCACGGACGTGGTCCACCTTTAGTTAAGTTCCACTTTAGCCTCGTGTCACCAAAAATTTATAAACGCCTCACACTTATAACTGGCCAACACCTTGCGCCAAATGCAATTTTGTACACATGCAACTCCACTTGATATGCTGTCAGTGAGTCAACTCTCTCTCTCTCTCTCTCTCTCTCTCTCTTTATTCCTTGCAGTCACCTACTGGACAAAGCTGCACACTTTGAAATCAAATTCACAAATACCTTAACTACAACTATTTTCGTTTGTTTTTTGTCTTTTTTTGCATAATGCGCATATTAAACTGCCTTGGTTAGGGCATGACGAAGAGTTTGTTTACTTCGTTCGTTGAAAAGATTCGCATTTATTGACTGCCTTTGGATCAACAGCAATCTACTCTACTTTAGTCTCTTTTCTCGGAAATCGTTCTCAAGTTAATAGAACAATATTCCAAGAAGATTCTTAGAATTGGATACAAAATTTTATTCCTTCTGAGAAAATTGTCATGCATAAAATATATCAAAACACAATTGTCAATATAGTTACTCTAATAAGTTGCTTAATGTCTTAACTGACTTTGACTTTTCCATAAAAATGATATATTATATTATTTTATGTTGTTTTGCTATTTGTATCTATTTAAGTTGCAAAAATCAATTTGGTCAGTACTATAGAATATTAAGTGGAATTGAACAATGTATGGAGTATGCTCGATTGTGAGATACCCGCACAGCAAAAATACTACAAATTTACCAAGGGCCATATTTGAAATATACAATTGAGTGTAAAATATACCAGATTGTCAGTCAAGGAAGCTAAGACTCGTAGTAAGTGCTTTTGCCCATACAAAAGTATTTCTTAAATAACTTCTACAATTTTCATCTGATGGAAATCAAATTAAGGAATCTTAAGTACTACAGTTATCATTGTATGTTTAATAAATCGCCGCTATAGCTTCAAAATTGCGGTTCTTATTTGATTTTTGGGTATTGGCGGAAGTGGGCGAGGCAAAAAAAAAGGGTAGCGGATATAAAAAATATACTTTCTTCTGAAAGTTATATATTATATTCCTAATATTTATCTGTATAAGCAGAAAAAGGCAAATCGACATGCTAAATAGAATTTTCAGTTTTTTCCTTCACATGTTGTCACAATCATTTTGTAATAAATTAAAATTATTCTGTGTTTTCATACCAAAGTGATGACAGATATGTTAAGTGAGTGTATTACTAAATTTTGTAATTTCTAATTTGGCATAAATTCTTCTTGAAATTTGTCCTGTATAGCATATTCTATATTCGCATTTGGCTGCGGTCTTTCGAGTTCAGTCTGCTGCGTGCCACAAAGTGCACTGTGTCCTGTGGTTTAGGAATGCAGAATGAAGCGAAACTAGCAGCAGAAATATTCCAAGGGACGACTCAGCTGTTTGTTTGGAAATGTCTGAATGAATGCTCCGACTGACTCGCCAGTTGCCTGGGCTTGTCGTATCTGTCTGTCTGCCTGTCTGCCTGTCTGTCTGTTATACTGTCTGACCGTCAGGTTGACTTTCTGTCTGACTGGAAGACTAGTCAGGTTTTGCTCGACATGATACGCCTGTAACTATTTGACTTTATCTTGTTGCCGCTGTTGCTGCTGCTGCTGGTCGTGTAAACACCGAGACAGTCAAAAGCGGAAAAGGGCGCAGCAGCAACAGCAAACGATAAACAAAACTCCACACAAACACGAAAAAAGAAAGACGAAAACAAAAAAAAAAATGCTAAAAAAAATAAGCAGCGATAAACGACAAGAGTGATGCTCTATACAAAATAAATGTAACGATGTATTTTATAGTTTAATTTTGATAAAATATCAATAGCAATGTAATTACAACATAAATTATACTCGATCCAAGAACATATGCTGTATTACGAATTTATATAGATTTCCATACAAGTAATTAAAATGCAAAAAACACATTTTTTTTTTAAGAACATAGAAAGATAAACACAACATAATTAATGTAGAATATATACAAATTTGTTACTGATTGGTATCATAATAATTAACAATCCTACACCACTTGAAAGAATATAAATAAATACAAAACACAAAGAAATATGTAATATATAGTTTTTATTCAAATTGAATTAAACACAAAATATTCATGAAACATTGTTTTTTTTTTGTACATTTTATCAGTAATAATCTTCATTAAAATTTTGTAATGATAAAAGTATATAAAAAGTTAAAAACTATATCTATATAAATAAATAATAATATAAATAGTGCTCTTTCTATATATATCCAATAAAGCACATAGAAGAATATAATAAATTAAAGAATGTTTATAAATATAGTCTTAATTCTATTTTAATACAATTAAAAGAATCCTATATTTATTTTCCATTTTATTAGACCTACAATTGAATTAATTAATTTAAAAACACTTAAAATGAATATATATATATCATATGTATAGTAGTCTTCTTCATATTTAAATTCAATTTAAGCAAGCCAAAAAATGTTATGGAATTTTTACATTTCAGTGGCAATTCTTTCCCTTAAATTTGGTTATCCAGTAAGTCAAACAAAAATTAATATTGGTGGACAACAATTTTATTGATAGGGTATGTAAAATAGCGTTGAGTAGCTTCAGCAAGTGCGCTACGTGGATTTCTATATGAAGTTAAGTCAACTTCAATCGACTCGCTTGGCCTCAACTCGACAGGACTTGACTTGACTTGCGACTGGCTTTGGCTCATTTTCAATTTAAAGCTAGCATCTAAATGATGTTTAAATGTTGGCTTATCAGGCAAAGCAAAGCTGCTTGGCTGGCTGCCTGGCAACTTTAAGGTAATGCAAACTGTCAGGCCATTTGGTTGCAAAGTGGCGAGTGGCAAGTGGCAAGTGGCAAGTGGCAAGTGGCAGGAGACAAGGCGAGGCAACGTGCGTTTTGGGTTTTTGGCTTGAGAAAATGGAACAGCACACTTGACTTGTTGTTTTCCCTGCTGTTGTTGTTGTTGTTGTTGTTTTTGTTGTTGTAACCACTGAGCCACTCACTAATTATGCAAAAATTAGTTGCAAGCAGAAAAATGAGAGAAACTAAACTGGAACGCGGCCCGGCACAGCGACACATAAAAAGCTAAAGCTGACAATTCAGCTCCATCCTGCAGTTGTAGTCGCTGCTTCTCTCGTATCTTCATCGCATTCTCCTTTTGCCTTCTGTCACTTCTTTATTTCGTGTATATATATACATTTTTATACCCGATACCGATATGTTAGCAGGGTATATAACCTTCCATGATATTTGGTGCATAAAATAGTAACTATAATATTTATGGCAGATTGTATCGTATCTTAGTTGATTGGTTAACAATCTTGTGTATTTATACTCTATGGTATATTCTATAAATAAACGTAACAGTATTTCGATATACCAAATATAGTCTTGATATATTGCTATAGTCTTACGTATATTTTTAGAATAGCACAATATAGTATATTTGTATATTAACATATAGTATATTATTATAGTAGTTATAGTTATTTTTTATCAATATACCATTATTGTCTTTGGTACACATTTTTAGTTTTCGGTATATTTTTTAAACTATACAATCTGGTATATTTCGTAACGTAATGTAACAGTATTTTGAATATCAATTTGGCTTATTTTGGGAAGAATGCAATCTCGTATATTTTGTATTCTAAGCTATATTTTGTAACATAAAGTATTTAGTATTTTTGGTATCTTTTAGAATAATGCAATCTGAAAATGTATAATTTAATTTAATTTAATTTTTATTTTTATTTTAATCTGGTATAATTTGTAACCTAATGTAATAGTATATCGATTTGCCAAAAATTATCTTTGTTATATTTTGGTATTTTTTGGAATATAAATATTAAATATTCCTAAAATAATACAATCTGGCAAATTGTGTACTCTATGGTATATTAAGTAACGTAACGTAATAATATTTTGATATACCAAATAAAGTGTTTGGTATATTTAGTCATTATTCGGTATATTTTTAGAATTATACAATCTCGTATATTTTATAATCTATGGTATATTTAGTAATGTGACGTAATGGTATATTGATATACCAAATATAGACTTCTGTATATTTTGTTATTTTTTGTATATGAATTTGGTATATTTTCAAAGGATAGCACTTAATAGTGCATCGATATACCCAAAATAGTCTTCGCCATATTTTAGTATTTCAGGTATATTCATATATGTATATATTAAGTCGGTATATACATATGTATATTAAGAATAATACTGCATTGTCGTTAGTGGGTATCTTACAGTCGAGCACACTCGACTATAGCTTTCTTAGTTGTGTTTTTTTTAGCACGTACTTGCAAACCGCGTGGGCGTATGTGTGTGCTAATTTAGGCGTCTTTTGTCGTCTCTTGCCTGCATGCCAGGCGTGGGAACAACACACACAAAAAAAAATGGCCGCCTGTCATTTGTTGCTGCTGTCGTGCAATGGCAGCTCCCAAAAAGAGAGAAAAAAGCGATGCTTAAAAAAGATGATAATAATAAACAACAATGGGACTTTGCCAGTGAGTGGGCCATGCGGTTGCACGCGGCAGCTGCAGCTGCAACAGTTACTGCAACAGAATTGTAAATAGCACAGCAGAGACACGAGCTGCAAAATCCCACCTTCATTCGCATCTTCCCCCGCGCTGGATGCATTGCCCCAAAGGTAGCTATGAGGGGTGTGGAGGGGAGGTCCCGTTCATGCATTCATTCACATTCATTCAGTCGCTTACTCATTGATAACCAAGTTGCTGTTGCTGTTGCTTTTGCTGTTGCTGTTGCTGTTGGCGCAGCTTAAGCTCTGGCTTAAGAATTCACACCAAAAGAAAAAAGAAGAAAAACCAACCAGCTATGATATGGCTGGCTAATGAGCTATTTATAAGCGCTGGCTCACGGTGCGTATGGATAATGGATGCGGATGTTTGATTTGCATAAAGTCTGACGACTTTTCAACATTGTTTAAATACACGACTTTTAAATTAAATAAACGTTGCGTTTGAGTTGTTATTAGAAAATAAACGATTAACTTTAACTCTTAAATAGTACCAAAATATTGTAGGGAAATTCAAATTGTTAAAGTTGATTGCAACAATTGAACAGAAATCTAAGGAAGTAGTAATGTTTGATGGGAAACAAAAGAAACTGAAAAGTTGCACACAAATGACTTTCTCAGACATCGTAAAGATACTCAAGTAGCTGTTAGATGCTATAAGTATCCAAGATACAAAATTAATTGCAAAAGGTGCTACAAGAAATATGACTTGAAAGCATTTCAAGCACTCTTGGTGGCTTAAGTAACTTTGAAATGAAGATGTAGCTAAGATACAAAAGTAGCTGTGGAAAAGCAACTTCGATATAAAACATATGCAAAAGTATCTGAAATATTGCTGAAAATCGATGGCGTTAAAGAAAAGTAATTTGAATAGAAAAGCAATTGCATTGTGAGTAATAACGAGGATTTTATGCAAGATATTAATGGCACTTTTTATACTCGTTTTCCGTAGGGTAAAAGGGTATTATAACTTTATGCCTCCATTGATGAAGTTGTTTAGGAAATAAATTATATGACATAAAGAGGTAGTCAGATCTTTGTTGCTTTGATGTTTTTTGTAGTCTGTGGTATATTTTCAATATAGTAAAATATCGACACACACATTATAGACATTGGAATATTTTAGTATTTTAAGTCGTTATTTGGTATATTTTCAATGTAATGAAATATCGATGAACCAATTATTGACTCTGTAATATTTTAGTATTTTAAGTCGTTATTTGGTATATTTTCAATGTAATGAAATATCGATACCCACATTATAGACTTTGGAATATTTCAGAATTTTAAGTAGTTATTTGGTATATTTTTAATGTAATGAAATATCGATAAACCAATTATTGACTCTGTAATATTTTCGTATTTTAAGTAGTTATTTGGTATATTTGTAATGTAATGAAATATCGATACACCAATTATTGACTCTGGAATATTTTAGTATTTTAAGTAGTTATTTGATATATTTTTAATGTAATGAAATATCGATAAACCAATTATTGACTCTGTAATATTTTAGTATTTTAAGTAGTTATTTGGTATATTTTTAATGTAATGAAATATCGATACACCAATTATTGACTCTGGAATATTTTAGTATTTTAAGTAGTTATTTGGTATATTTTCAATCTAATGAAATATCGATACACACATTATAGACTTTGGAATATTTTAGTATTTTTACGGTATATTCATTCGATATATTTTTAATGTGTATCGATACTCTACGTTAAATTTAAACTTTGGTATATTTCAGTATTTTTTCGGTATATTCATTTGGTATATTTATATTACCTCAGTATTTTGCGTTTATTGAAAATGGGCAGCGAGTATCGCACAGTCAAGCACACTCGATTGTAGCTTTCTTACTTGTTTTAAGAAGGTTTTTGTGTGTTAAATCCTTTGAAAGAAAATTACGAATGTATCATTAGCGTCATTTTAAAGTCAGTTTTGTCATATATCTTATTCGACCATTAAGTTGCATAATCATAGTTGTTGTTGCTCTTTTCGATTTTATGTGAGGTGGCAGAGGGAGAGAGAGAGAAACAGAGAGAAAAAGAGAAAACAATGGCAACTGCTTTATTGCTCGCTAATCATCGTCTGTATCGGAAGCTTCTATCTTGGCTCCAAATGATTTATGGGCCCCGCATGGATTGGCATTGATACAATGCCGAAGATGAAGAAGAAGCAGCAGCATAGCAGTAGCCCAAGGCGCATTGATTGAGTGTGTGAGTGTGTGTACGTGTGGGTGTGTAAGCGGGTGTAAATGTGTGTCTTTGTTTGTATTTGTTATCTGGGATCTGGGTTGCTAGCTCGGAAAATGCTTGCCGATTTTGCAACTGCCACTCGGCTATTTGTCTTGAATTACTTTTAGACTTGCACTTTACACTTTACACTTCACACATACACATACACATAGAGAAAGAGAGAGAGAAGAAGACTTACACTTACATACATACATATAGTATATACGATGTTGCACTTATTTATTTGGTTTTCAATTTTGGTTTTCGGCTTTTGCCTTTGTATATTGCAGGCAAAATGTTATTGGACAACGCCACGCTGGCTCCATTCTCAACCTCTAGCTCAAGCTCAAGCTCATCCTCGTCCTCGCCCTCAACCTTCTCCTCCAGTGCAGTCGACAGGCCCCGCAGCAGACAAATTGCGCGTAAAATAAAACTTCAATTGCAGCAATAACAACAAGAACAATAAGTGAATACAGCACAACACAGACCTAAACAAAAAGAACAACAAAAAAAAAAGAACGAAGAAGAAATTGAAAAGCGTTTTAAAAACAATAAAAGTGGCAAATTCACAGCCAGGCAATCCGCCCCCTAAGCATCCTTTGCTACGCAGCAAAAAAATTCGCAAATATTGCGAATACGTGTCGCTGTGTGTTGAGTGTTTGTGTTTGTGTATGTGTATGTGTAATGCATTTGAACGGTAGCAACAACAAAAACAACTACAATATCTAGAAGAAGGACGCGTGTTAATGTTGTACGTGGCAAAGTCAAAGCGATACGAGTTGTATTCGTTGCATTAAGCAACAACAACAACGCCAAGAACAACATCGAGCAACAACAGGAAAAGTCAAATTTTCCCCGTCGTTTTACCTATCCGCTGTCGCTGTCGCTGTTGTTGCTGCTGCTGCTGCACTTGATGGCGCTTTAAGGGTCAATTGCACCCCAGCGACCGAAACGTGAGTGCGATCGAGCAGCAACAAAGGGAATAAAGCGTATCGTTACACTACTCGTAAGGTAAGCGTTCCCATTACAGATTACAGTTTGCGATGCGGAGACACGAGGATTGACAGACAGACAGACACCAGACAGACAGACAAACAACAATTATTCATAAAGCACACACATGCTGTAAATTGCAATTGGCCAATCAAATTTTAAGGTGAATTCAAAGTAAAAATTATTTTTAATTTATTTACTTTTTTGTATAATAAATATACAATTTACTTCAACGCGAATGAAATATAAAACGGAATAAAAATATTATAAGCAAAAAAAAAAAATATTCAAAAAATCTTAAACCGTAATATTATTATTTATTACGATTGAAGATTCTCTGAATTATTTATTTTGCCTATATTATTATTAATTGCGATTTAAATTACTTAAAATTACATTCGCTTTGACGTGAATTTTAAGTAAACATTAATTTTAAATTAAATGTGAGATTTTTTGGAATTTATTTTATTTTATATATACTTACGAACTAAGATTTAATTTTAAATTTAGTTATTGTCCAGGAATTCACAAAGCAAAATTTCTAACGATCTTAGTTTTTGTGTTAGAATATTTTGATTAACATGCAATAAAATAAATATACATTATTTAATGACATACATAAATGTAAAAAATAGATATTAAATTATATTATATATTATTATTATTATATATTTTATTTATTTGTATTATATTATTTTTATTACAATTTTTAAGCTTGAAAAAAAGTTTAATGAAACTTTGTGATAAAAATAAGAAAATGTTCAAGGAATTTGTGATTTGTCTTAGCATTTTTATGAGTTTTATTTAAAATCGGCTGCTTGAAAATTAGTCGCAGTAATAGCCAAAATATACATTGACAATTAAATGACATAATTTTATAACTTGATTTTAAAATTAAATATTCATATCGTAATTTTGTTTATTATATTTTTATTACTATTTACTGGATTTTAAATGTCCGTCTGTCTGTCCGTCTGCCCGTATGCATACATACATAGATCTCAGAAACTAGAAGAGCTAGCGAAATAATTTTCTTCATGTTTTATGTTTCCACGCAGATATTATTTTCCAAATTTTTGTCAGGCAAACTGCCGACATACAAATTAACAAAAATCGAATAGAAAGCGCAATTTTGAAGCTAACGTCGCAATTTTTAGGACATAAAATAACAACTACAGCATTTATGATTCCTGAAAATTTGGTTGGAAGTTTAGTTAAGAAATACTTTGTAGCTGGTAGTTTTGTTAATTGCTTAATTTACATTTATGTGGATGTGTTTTCCAAATAAGATATTGTTAAAGAATTGTCGGTGCAATTTTACGTTCTACTTTTTGTTGTTAAAATAAATATTTAAAAACATAAAATATATAAATATATTTTGGAATGTGTATTTAACACGTACAAGTCATAAATGTAGATTTTCCATTTTGTACTTTTAGATGTTAAGTATTTTTGTAATTAGTCTCAGTTACAGCAAGTTGTGCGAAAGCTGTTTAAAGCTCAGGCAACGGCACTTTAGTTTAACTTAATTGAAAAATGCAAAATAGTCGGGTTAAAAGATTTCAACGGTAAAAATGGGCAAACATTTGTGTGTTGTGCGCAGTTCATAAACTGACCAAATCAGTTGCATTTGGCAATGTAATCTGTTCTTCAGAAAGTCTCATTTACGACGAACAGCATCGCACTCATCGGCATGGGAATTAAGCAGGAATTTGATTTTTAATTATCATTGTCTGTCTTCTCTGTGTGTTGTTGCAGTTGCATTTGCACTTGGATGTGGTGTGGATGTGGATGTGGGAGGCTGGCACAAGTCGACAAGTGAAATTGGAAACTGTATTTGGAATCAAGAAGCTTAAGTGTTCCTCCTGAAAAATAGAGAGAGAGAGAGAGCTCCTCAGCTGTGGAAACGGTTGAGGAGAAAAATGACGACGTCATTGCCACTGCCACTGCCTCTGCTGGCGATAGCAGCGACGTCAGCAGCGGCGTCAGCAGCGGCAGCATCAACGTCGTTGCCAGAGGAGGCAAAAACGTTTTCGGATGCGGATGTGGCGGAAGTGCGGCGCGTTGTGCAACGCATTTTGGTGCCGTGCGTTTTTGTTATTGGACTATTGGGAAATGCAGTGAGCATTTGTGTTTTGACGCGGTAAGTGCACTTGTATGCGTTGCTCTCGTTATTCCTGCTGCTATCGTTGTTGTTGTTGTTGTTGCTGTTGCTGTTTGACTGTTATTGTTGCTGGATTACGGCCGAGCGGGCAACTTGATTCAAATGGCACAAGTGCTTCTCTGTGTCTGTGTCTGTGTCCGTGTCCGTGTCCAATGTGGAGCATTACTATTTTATGCATTTTATGTTTATGTTGCGTGTTGCATGGCCAAAAACAGAAACTGAAACTCAAACTGAAAACAGGTACGCAGCAGCAGCAGCACATTACACGAGGCATTTAATTGTTGCCATCTAGCCAGCACTCTAAAATCATTTCATCGCCACAGCAACAACAATAATAGCAGCGACAGTAACAACAATAGTAACAACATCCACAATTTTATGTGCCAAATGCAAATGGCTCACAGATAAGATACAATTGGCAGAAACTGCTGCGGTGTTTTTAATAGCTGAAATTGTTCAAACTATGCGACAAACGGAGACGCTGCAAGCGATATTTAATTAGAGATATATTAATATATAATATATTATCAATTATTATCAATTATTAATCAAGAAAAAACAAAGTTTACTCTTTGATTACAAATATTTTCCTTAAGATTTATTTGAACTAACACAGACATACACAATCATACATTTGATACATTTTTGTGATTTTTTATAGGCGAGAAGGAATGAGGTTAAATGAACGAAATTTGGATATGTTGTTAAACATACATTTAAAAGTACAACAACAATTTATTTGTATAAAATACGAAAACTGAGACGAGTTTTGTCTGAGCGGCACCCAACACAAGCATTGTAAATTTGAACCTACTAGACAGAAAAAAACTCTTAATCTAAATCGTTATATCAAGAGAATGTCGTAAGGATTTTTGAAAATATTGAATTTTGTCATTTTTGGTGCACTTTTGAAGAAAACAGTCAAAACTTTTACAAATTTGGTCAGTTCTTCGACAGCTAAAAATCGACCAATCAATTATTTAAAAACCATTGCGTATTCGCGGCTTAAGGATATGGTCAATATTTCAAACAAATGTGTGAAGAATTGTTCGAGTTATGCTATGTTTGAATTTAAAAACTGTGATTCGAGTAAAACGCGTTCAAAGTTTTGAAACGCGATTACAATACATGTGGCGGTCCCCTCACTAAATTGGAATTGAGGGTCACAAAAAGTTTTTGATTAATGTATTCTATGAAATTTAAACTACCTTGTAGCAAAAAAAATAGTTTTTTCTTTAAATTCTGCAGTGGTGTTACTTCTTAAATTACTTTATACAATTATAGAAACTATAATATACATTTTCGGTAATGCGTTAAAGATAAATTATTAATCACGAAAAAAACAAAGTTAAGTTTTTTGACTAAATATTTATTTTCCTTGATTTTATACTGGTTAACAACTAAACACAAAATAATATATTCCACATCAATTATAGATTATTATTTCGTTAAAAGTTAGGAATACGGAAATAATTCAACTTTGCTTTAACTCGTTTTTTGGAAGGAAATATAATATTTTGGTTTTGATTACAAGTATTTTTCTTTTTATTTTAAATTAGTTACATATATACATTAACTATTTAAATGAAACTTGGAGACAAACTAAGACACTGCAAGGGATATTTAATAATATTTATAGAAATTATTAAATCCCTTTCGGCTAGTTTAGTTATACAATGACTCTTCATTAAAAAAAAAAAATGATTATAAAGTTGTCGAAAAAATTATTTTTTTACTTTAAATTTACTTAACACTAACAAGAAATGAAAAAATGTATTTTATCATTGTTAAAAGAGAAGAATGGAAGAGTAAAATAGATAACTAAAATTCAGAATCATATGATAATGATGTGATATGGTGATGCTTAGTTTTATCACTATGATTTTATCATTTTGAGTTTTTGTTTTTATTTTTCATACTTCACTTTCATTTATTAAACCTTTTCTTTCTACACTGATAAAATTTGAATTCATTTCATTTTATTGGCGATGGACAGAAACTGAACTGGAGAAGAGTGTAAAACAAAGAAATCTAAAATTAAAAAATCTCTAATAATGATATAATATGGCGATGTTCAGTTATATCACAATGCTTGTATTATTTTGAGGTTTTGTTTTCGTTTTCTAATAATAATATCATTATCTAATAATGATATAATATGGTGATGTTCAGTTATATCACAATGCTTGTATTATTTTGAGGTTTTGTATTCTAATAATAATATCATTATCTAATAATGATATAATATGGTGATGTTCAGTTATATCACAATGCTTGTATTATTTTGAGGTTTTGTTTTCGTTTTGCTTTCTACAATGACCAAGTCATTTTATTGTCGATAGATAGAAGATTCAGCTGAAGAGGAGTGTTCTCTCTGAAGCAAACATATTTATGTAGTCAAGTGGCCAGTGTTGGTCAATTTTTGGTTGAGGTCATTTAAGCATCGTGCTGGCCCATTGCACAACGCGCAAACACACACACTCACATACACTCACACACACTCACATACACTAACACACACACACACTCACACACACACACACACACATTACGTAAAAGCCAAAAACTAAATATGAACAGTTAGGTTTTATTGTGCATTTGTCGGTTTTATGACTCTCTGTCGACATTTGCGACTTTTTCGGCATTCTCGCCGACTTCGCGCTTCCATCGCTAGGTGGCGGGTCAACGGCACCCTCCCCACATATTCCCCGCACACTCCAGGGCCATTTGGTTATTCAATTATTGTTGCATTTGGCACAGTCCCATTGTGTCCTCAACGCCAGCTGACCAGATTTCCCCAAAAACACACACACACTTACCCACTAAATACACAAATTGTTTGCTTTTATTCTTATTTTATTTTATTGCCCTTCTCGTTGTTGTTTTCTTTCTGTATTTTTTGTTTTTATTTTTATTTTTATTTTTATTTTTTTTGGCTGTGTGGCAATTTAGGAAGCGCATGAGGTGCACCACAAACATTTATCTAACGGCTCTGGCAATTACGGACATTGCGTACCTGACCTTTGTATTAATATTATCATTTCAACACTACGATTATTTCAAATACCAATGCGAGCTCTACTGGAAGCTTTATGGGCTTATGATGTGGCTCTGTGATGCATGTGGTAAGTAAATGCCATGCAAGATTATGGCTAACATCTCGAGTAAATGGCTAACTTAAGCTTGGAAAGATGAGAGAAATGGGGACTTGAGCTAAATGGAAATTTCTTTTATATACATATTTATTATTTTTCTGTTTAAACTTGTATATTTTGAATGTAGTACTAAATCGATGTACCAAATATAGCCTTCAGTATATTTAGAATTTCGTCAGTACATTTAGTTGGTATATTTTGTTAATAATATTGCCATGCTTTATATCATGTGGTATATTTTGGATATAGTACTATATCGATATACCAAATATAGTCTTCAGTATATTTTAGAATTTATTCAGTACAATTAATTATTTTATTTTGAGAATAATACCGCAATAATTTATCCTATGTGAAATATTTTAGATGTAGTACTATATCGATATACCAAATATAGTCTTCAGTATATTTAAGAATATCGTCAGTACATTTACTTGGTACTTGGTATATTTTGATAATAATATGGTCATGTTTTATATCATGTGGTATATTTTGAATGTAGAATTTTTTCAGTACATTGAATTGTTTTATATTGAGAATAATATCACAATATTTTATAATATATGATATATTTTGAATGTAGTACTATATCTATATACCAAATATAGCCTTCAGTATATTTAGAATTTCGTCAGTACATTTAGTTGGTATATTTTGATAATAATATTGCCATGCTTTATATCATGTGGTATATTTTGGATATAGTACTATATCGATATACCAAATATAGCCTTCAGTATATTTTAGAATATCGTCAGTACATTTACTTGGTACTTGGTATATTTTGATAATAATATGGTCATGTTTTATATCATGTGGTATATTTTGAATGTAGAATTTTTTCAGTACATTGAATTGTTTTATATTGAGAATAATATCACAATATTTTATAATATATGATATATTTTGAATGTAGTACTATATCGATATATCAAATATAACATTCTGCATATTTTTAGTATATTTGTAGTATATGAATTGGGTATATTTAAAAATATACAGCATTGCTTTGGCTTTACTCAATATGGGTAGCATGTATCTCACAGTCCATCACATTCGACAGTAGATTTCTTACTTGTTTGTATTCATTAGATTGCCTATGTTTTAGTAAACAGCTAACATCTTTAGTTCAATCAATATACATCCATAAATAAACAAAAATAAATTAAAGAATAAGACGCATAAGCTGAAGGACAGCTAACATTTAGTTAATTAAAGCTAAAAGGTCAAAATATGCTAAGACCTCGATATTAAGTTCTTTGCATTCCTCGGCGAATAGTTTGCAACATAATTAATGAATATTCACGTAATATACTTGAATAGCGTGCAGAGATTAAGCTGGCCAATGCATGTAGATGAATCCTCCAGAGACCTCAGCGTGGTCTTGTCTTTGTCTGCGGAAGGGGGAGGGATGGAGGTAGGGAATGAATGGAGATGGGAAGAGCATTATTAATAGTTGGCTAGCATGCGTTCATGTTCAACGAAGAGATACTGATATTTGCTTGTTTCACACACACTCACACACACATATAGCGTACATCTCAATTTACATAGCCGTGTGCTTCACCATCGAGCGATTTATAGCGATACGCTATCCGCTCAAAAGACAAACATTCTGCACCGAGTCGCTGGCCAAGAAGGTAATAGCAGGTGAGTGTGGTCATCGATACGATGCGATGCGATTCGATGCTGTGTGCCATGTGCCATGTGTTTGGGGCCTGGGATAAGCAAGCAAAACTGAGGTCCCTTTGTATTGTTTTGACAGCCGTTGCTCTCTTCTGCCTGCTGACCACGCTCTTAACGGCATTCGAGCACACATACAAAATCAATTGGCAATTGATGGATGACGCCAACCGGCCCTGCAATCAGACCCTGGCAAATGTGTCGCCCACGCCCAATCCAATCCAGACGACGTCCAGCACGCCGCCTCCGACCACAGCATTGCTGCAGCCGAATGAGCAGCAGCAACCAACAGCAACTACAGCAACCAATCGCAGCGGCAGCGCCAACACACTCCGCTATTTCGAGCACTTTGATTTGGGCAGCGATCCTGGCAGCGGCAGCGGCAGCAACAATGGTAAGTGATAAAGAAAATATGTTACATCAAAGAACTTCATTTACTGCACAGAAAAATAGGTTCTAAGATCAAGAAAAAAATCTTGAATTAAGATTATGTGCTGTCAAAACTCAACCAAGTTGATAAATTCTTAAATAAAGTTCAGATTTAAGATTATATTCTTGTTTCAAGAATGGAACACAGAATCAAAATTATGTGATGTCAGAATTGAACGCAGAAGTTAAATTCTTGAATAACAATCTAATTTCTACAAATATTAGATTCTAGAGATATTAGATTTGAAATTCAAAATTATATTCTTGTTTTAACAATGGAACAGAAAAAAAAGTGCTTAAATCAAGAATAAGCTTTGAATTAAGATTATGCAAAGTAAAAATTGAACCAAATTGGTAAATTCATAAATATAGTTCAAAGTTCTACGTAAATTCTAGATTCCTCATTCCTAAAATTCAAGAATATATTGCTATAAAGTACTAAAATCAAGAAAGAACGTTTGAATCAAGATTATGTGAAGTCAACAGTGAACCTAGAAGTTAGATTCTTAAATCATGATCCAAGTTTTACGAAAGTTCTTAATGCCTCATTCTTGAAATTCAAGATTACATTCTTATTTCAACAATGAATCACAAAAAAAAGTGCTAAGATCAAGAAAAAATTTTAACTCAAGATTATCTGATGTCAAATTTGAACCAATGTGCCAAATTCGTAATTCAGGATCAGAGTGCTACAAAAATTAGATTCTAGAGTGGAACACAAAAAAGTGCTAAAACCAAGAAGGTAAAGTCTTAAATCAACATTCAAGATTACATTCTTGTTTAAATAATGGAACACAAAAAATTGCTAAAAAAATATTAAAATCTTGAATGAAGATTATGTGATTTCAAAGTTGAACCAAAAAGGTGAATTTTTAATTCAGGATCAAAGTTCTACAAATAAGTTTCTACATTCCTCATTCTCGAAATTCTTGCTAAAAAGATTAAAAAAATGTCAAATTAAACCAAGAAACCAAAATCTCAAAATCAAATCTTCTCAAATATAGATTTTTTAAACTCACAACTAATCATTTTTCAATCTGAAATTTCTATTTCAAAAGTAGTTGACTTAAGATTTGTAATCCTCTTTTTAATATATGTAGATATTTTTTCTCTGTGTATGGAAATTAAATGCTGGTTTTTAAATACTTTAGTATGCAACTTCATTGCTGTTTTTTTTTTCGGTCTCGGGCAGAGCACATTCCAAGTAGGCAGCAACGCTTAAGCAGAACAACATCTGACGGCGAAGAGGTGAATGCGCCAGCCACTGAGCCGACTACAGCGACCACGGACAGTTTGTTGCAGTTGTCACGTGCCAGACGCAGATTCAGACGCAGCAAGGACAACGACATCGACATCGCCATCGACATCCACAGCGACAGCGACAGCGATGTCAATTTCAACTACAACTACAACAACATCAACAGCAACAGCAACAGCAACAGCATCGACAGCGCATTCGAATTTAACATTACGCATATGTGTGAAAACGTAAGTGAAAAATTAATCGTGGTAATAATAATTAGTGGAGAGAAAATTTCAAGTGAAATATGAGTTAACGCACAAGAAATAATTGGTGTAAGTACACAACAGAAGATATCTGAGAGATTACAAGAAAATACAGATGCAATCCTACAAATTGCACCAACTTTTATTGTTAATTTTTTTTATGCTCATCATATATGGAACTAACGATTATTGTGATAAATATTCGCAACAATTTTTTGTATATAAATATAATTTCATCATGATGTAATAGTAACAGTGTTTATTATTCCTGGATGCGTTCTGATAATAAGTGTATTAGTTATATGAAAGAGAAAAGTCGGGTTTTTGTTGGCAAACTGGTATATACTTTATATGGTATACTTTGAACGTAATAAAACAAGTAAGAAAGGTACAGCCTGTTACCTGTTACCTATTTTTAATAAATATTGCGGTATTTTCTTCAAAATATACCAAAATACTAAAAAATACTAAAAATATACCAAAAGGTATATTTGTCATATCGATATAGTATCACATTCAAAATATACCATAGACGACACAATATACCAAATTGTCGGCCAAAGCACCTAAGTAAGTAGGCGTTTTTGACAATACAAAAGTATTTCTTTAATAACTTTCACAATTTTTATCTGATCACAATCAAATCAATCAGAAATCATAAATACTATAGTTATTATTGTATACACCAAAATTCGCAGCTGTAGCTTGAAAATTATTCCAATTTATTGATTTGCGGGGGCGGAAGTGGGCGTGGCAAAAATTTGAAACAAACTTGATCTGCGTGCAAACATAACAAATGCTGTCGAAAAAAGATTATAGCTCTATCTCTTATAGTCTCTGAGATCTAGGTGTTCATACGGACAGACGGACATGGCTAGATCGTCTCGGCTGTTGATGCTGATCAAGAATATATATACTTTATAGGGTCGCCTCCTTGCCTCCTGTTACATACATTTCCTGCCGGCACAAAGTTATAATACCCTTCTACCCTATGGGTTGTGGGTATACAAAATATAAATACTTTTATATGAAAAAGAAAACGGTTGTTGCAATCGCATCTTGGTTGTTTTGCTTGACAATCTGGTATATTAAGTACATGGTATATTGTATTTTTTTAACGTAATAGCATATCGATATATGAAACCGCGTTTAGTATATTTTAAAATTTTAGTTTATTAATTTGGTATATTTATAGAATAATACCACACTGTTTTGGTTTTAGTGAAAATGGGTAGCGGGAATTTCAGGATCGAGCACACTCGGTTAAAGAGTTCTTTTTATGTCATATAACTAATGCTTCTTAGAAGAGAAACGTTCGTCTCTTTATATAAACTAGTTATCCCCTAATTCAATAAAAGTTAACTTGACAATTTACAAAAGTGGTATAGTGCTATTTCGCAGCTGCATAGATTTTGATTTTATTTTATTTATTAAAGAGTTCCATCAAATATGAAGGAAACGAAGATGAAAAGAAAATGTATATATAATATAATAATCTTTATTATATATAGATATATATAAGTTTTTAATATTTAACTATACAAATGGAATGTATGTATTATATAATGTCATATTTATTTATATTTAGTATTTGTAAACAAAAAACTGTATTTATATTATATAATTTGACTGTTTATCGTCCTTTAGAGAACTGTATACAACAACATATACTCGGATCTGGGCAACAATGAGCTGTACATTACCATCTGGAGTCTCTACTCGATGGTTGTGTTTGTGCTGCTGCCACTTTTGTTGCTTGCCACCTTCAACTGTTTCCTCATCCTGCTCGTGCATCGCTCAAAGAATGTGCGCGGAGATCTGACCAATGCCAGCAGCATACGTCGCACCAAGGTGAGAAGAGAGAGAGTCAAGGAGAATTCTTTTCGATGATAATTAATCGAAATTCTTGTTTTGTGTTTGTTCTTTTTTCTTTACGTATGTTAGCGGAAATCGAGTTCGGGCCTCAAGGGAAGCGTTTCGCAAGAGAATCGTGTGACAATCACACTGATTGCCGTTGTGCTGCTGTTCATCGTCTGCCAGCTGCCATGGGCAATTTATTTGATACTCACACAGTATGTGAAAATTGAGATGAACATCCAGAGGATTGCTGGGAATATTTTGAATTTTCTGGTTGCCATCAATGCGGCAGCGAATTTTTTCTTATATTGCGTGCTGTCGGACAAGTATCGGAAGACGGTCCGTGAGCTGATCACCGGCTATCGTTATCGTCATCGGCATGCACGCAACAATATCAGTCTCTATGTGCCCCACACAACAACCACACTCAATGGCGATGGACACAGTTCGGCTGCTGCTGCTGCTGCTGGTGGTGGTGGCAACTCAACCACATACAACCACAATGCGAGCAGTCGACGGTGTCGCGGCAAAGCTGCGGCCACAGGGCGTTTGATTGCGTGAGCGGGGATTTGTAATAGATTTGGTATCGACATCGATATCGATATCGATTGTATAGTCAGTGCTGCAGTGAAGTGGCTGTGTGTGGCTTTGTTATTTCATTACTCTCTACATATACATACATAAAAATCTCTCTCTCTTCTTCTGTTAGCTTTTAAGTCAATACTGTATAATAACTACTCGTATATACAATAGATATACAATATATCCATTTATTTTTGTGCCATAATGTGATGATTATAGTCTTTATGCTAGTTATCCTAATCGTAATTGTTGTTTGTCCTAAGTGTCATAAATGTAGTTTAAATCAAATACATATAAAGCATGTGCAAATCGATTGCTTCGATTGGTCTTTACACGCTTGGGACCGCGGCCTTTACCTGTATTATTTGCATTTCAGACATTTTAATCGGCGGTCTCATGCAACGAATGCTTTGGGAAATTCGTTTGAATTTCGACAGTGGCTGTGGCAAAAGCGTTGCGAGTATCGAAACGAATCTATACAAAAAGCCTGCAGACACAACTTAAGCCCAACGGGGTAGCATAATAGGGCCAGTCACGGCACACACACACGCACACACACATACACTCGAACACACATTGCTGGGAACGTAATGGAGTAACAAACATTTGCGGTTTACTGCATTTGCTGTCATGTGTGCGAGTGCACACCACAAAAAAGAAAAAGAAAACAAAGTAAGCAAGCTACAGGCGAGTGTGTTCGACAGTGAGATACCCGCTACCACTAATACTAAAATCGTTAAATACCCAAAAATCTAAAATACTGAAATCGACAATAAATAAAATTTGGAAATAATACTAAAATTATTAAATACCAAAAGTCCAAAATATTATAAATTAATATACCGAAATAGAATAATATAGGAAGATAATACTAAAATAGATAAATACCAACGTTCTAAAATATACTAAATAATACAACAACTGGCTAATAATAATTCCGTAAAATAATACAAAAATCGATAAATACCAAAAGTGTAAATTATACTAAATTAATATACCAAAACATACTAATATATGATATATATAAGTAATAAAATCGTAAAATATAACAAACTAATATACCGAAAAAATACAATGTCACGTGCGACAGTATCTAAAGTAATTTAAAGATATACCAAAACTTTTTTTTAATTTTGAGTAAAGATGAATCTTTTGGAACTTGAATAACACTTTAATTAGAGCTAAGAAAGATTTTGAACTTATTTTTTATGTTTTAAGATAGTTGCAAAAGATAGCGAATTCGTACGCAAACTTAGAAATGAACGATTTTTTATATTTTATCGTAAAACAGAAAAAGTTCCTAAACTCAATCTTAACTTTAAATGTAGAGCTAGTCCAGAGCTATAAAAAAATCTTGACTCATTTTTAAAATTGTTTCAGTTTATGTTTTTTCTTCCTGTAAATAGTATTATGGCACGACAAGTTTGGTCAGAAAATCACGCAAATATCTTTGCTTTTTCGGTATATTAGTTTGGTATATTTTAAGAATAATAACGCGCTATTTTACTACATTTCGTATGTCCACATACTTATTACCTTTTAATTTACTATAGAATAGAAAATATATCAGATTGCTAACCAAAGTCTCCAGGCCAGATTTGGCATATCAAATTATTTCTTAAATAACTTCTACAATGTTTATCTGATTATTATCACATTTGTAGGAATCATAAATCATACTCTGACTTACAAATTACGGTTGCGGAAGTGGACTTTGCAGAAATCTTAAACTATTTTATCTTCATGCAACAATAATAAGTACAGTCGAAACATTATAATTGCAGTTCCTTAAGGTCTAGGTGCTCATACGGATGGACAGATGGCTATATCGTCTCGGCTGTTGACGCTGATCAAGAATATATAAGCTAAATGTGGTCGGAGATGCCTTCGTTTGCTTATTACATACATTTCCCGAAGGTACAAATGTAAAATACCCTTCTAGCTTATGGGTAGCGGGTATGAAAAAGAATTGCTAACATATACAGACATACAATATAGATTTGTACATACATACATACATTCATATCATATACATAGTAACATAGCCAGTAACACACATACACACACACACACACACACAGATAGAGTAACAGCCATAAGTACTTTGTAAATACACTTGCAGTGATGAGCCGAAAAAGAAAGCAACTACAACAATTGCGCGTGTGTGTGCGTGTGTGCATTGAGAGTGTCAGTTGCCAATCTTCACAAGCTTTCCCCGCTCGCCCGCTCTCGCATCCAACACCTCTTTGCCTGGTGTTCATGAAAAATTACAAGTCAGCGTCACAATTGAAATATTTCCGCCTCAACGCACAGAAATGCGCAATCGAAAATAGTTATCTTGCCATTGGAATTTGCCCAGAAATATGCAATGGCAACAGCCGGCAAGTTGGTAACTGGTAACGGGTATCGGGTAACGGGTTACTGGCAAGGGGTAACTGGTTACTGGTAACAGTTAGCTTGCTCGTATGCAGACTGGCTGGTGGTAGTTGGATGAGCACAGTCGGATATGGCAACGACAGCCGAGAGAACTCGCCGCTTCCACTGAGGACAGAGGACACAGGACATTTGCCGGCGTCAACCATGTGTGGCACACACACATATGTGAAATATCTCCCTCCCTCTCTCTCTCTCTCTCTCTCTCTTTCTGTGTATGTGTGTGCTTGTGTGTGTTTGTGTGCCGCAAGCCTCTTTACTCGACCAACCAGCGATTGCAAACGCCCAACTGCAAAAGTGCCAAACTGCCGACTACCGTCTACCGACTGCCAACGACTGCTTTTGGCCTGGTCCGAAAAATTTCCATATTTGATTGTTTTTGGAGCGGCTGTAGCGGGCAACAAAAGGAATTAAAGATCGAAACGCATCGCAGCAGCAGCGGCACCGACAGCGACGTCTGTTTATTGAAAATGGCACATAAAAATCGAGCTGCCCAACCGATTGCTGAATGCAATGTGGCATACTTTTGGGCGCACCATAAAAACCCAACAGCTGGGCATGCTCAACTTGCTTAGACCCTGTACGAGTTTGTGCCGAGAATTAATACCAGTCAGTTGAATTATTAAATATATGTTGGCACTTTGTGAACTTGATTTTGATTTGAATATGATAATTTATTGTTTTCTTGTAATAATTGTTATAATAAGTTTGAGTTGAATATGAAAATATACTGTATTTATGTAATAATTTATAATTAATACTACAACAAATGCCAAATAAAAATAATCTTAAGTTACAATAAAGCAACTTAAAAGAAGTTGACAATTGAGATTCCGAAATTCAATAATGTTAGTTTGATTAGTTAATATATATTCTCATATTGTAAGATTGAGGTTTGGATTGAATATGATAATATAATCTGTTGTTGTAATAATCTAGAATTAGTACTATAAAAAATGCTAAATAATAAAAAACCTGAAATTACAAAAAGGCAATTTAAAAGAAGTTGAAAAGTGAGATTCAGAAATTTAATAAAGTTAGTTTGATTGAGGTTTGGCTTGAATATGATAATACAAAGTTTTGTTGCAATAATTGTTATAATAAGTTTGGCTTGAATATGAAAGTATTAGAATATATTGTTGCAAAATGTAACAAGTAAGAAAACTACAGTCGAGTGCTCATACAAAAGTATTTCTTTAATAACTTCGACAATTTTTATCTGATCACAACCAAAGTTTCAGGAATTTTTGTATATACCAAACTCTAGCTTGAAAATTACGCTTGTTATTCGATTTTTTTGAATTGCGGGGGCGGAAGTGGGCGTGGCAAGAATTTGAAACAAACTTGATATGCTGTCGAACATAACAAATGCTGTCGAAAAAAGATTATAGCTCTATCTCTTCTAGCCTCTGAGATCCAGTGTTTCATATGGACGGACGGACAGACGGACATGGCTAGATTATCTGGGCTGTTGACGGTGATCGGAGATGCCTTCTTCTACCTGTTACATACATTTCCTGCCGGCACAAAGTTATAATACCCTTCTACCCTATGGGTAGCGGGTATAAATATACATATGTATATGATAAAGCCATACTAAATATTTGTTCTGTGAGAGCACACATTAGTCAAGTTATTAGAGTTAATTGGAGTTAAAGTTTTTTTTTTAAATATAAGAGTTAATAAGTAATATTAAACATATTAAGAACAATTTATTTGTTATTAAATTTATTTACTTTGGAAGTTTTCAACAGTTTCATAATTTGATTATTGAACTAGTCTGCATTAAGAAAGTTAAAGAGTTCGCTTTCATAAAAATCATATAAACTGTTAATTTGTTTATTTCTTCATAGAAATTTGTTGTTTATTTATTTTATATTATAGCTAAAACTCAAAACGTAAAAACTCATTTTTTTGTATTTAATGTATCTATTTTCTTTAGAAGTTCTTCGAAGTTTGTCATTAAAATGTTAGAAACTGTTTAATATTATTGAAATTAATTTAGTTTAGAAGTTTGCAGCGATTCGCATTGATTGCCATTCTAAAAAATCTATAGATTGACCAATTTTTTGTGGCATACACTCATTCACTTTCAGACAATGCAAAAATATGCAGTGCTATAATGTACACACAACAAATGCAAAACAATAGCTGCAAGTACCGAAAAAAATGAGAAAATACCAAAAAAAGGGAAAAGGGAATTTTAAGTACGCTTGAAAAAGCGAAATGCGGATAATGCTGTACTGTAATAATACCAACAACAGAAACAACAGACGATGACAACAACAACAACAACGACTACAACAACTGGGAAAAGTATCAACAACGAAATGTTCATGTAGCTGTCAAAAAGTTGTTGCAACAATAACTTTTTCATATGCAAAGCCGTCGCTGATATGTGTCTAATGGAAAGAGAGAGAGAGAGAGAGAGAGAAAGAGAGAAAGCGAATTGCGAACCAGCAATGAGAGAAGAAAGAACGAAAATGAAAGAGACAGAAACGAGAATCATTTATCGGTTTGTTAAAGGCACAAATCCTACAGAAAGTGATATTATAATTAATGCAATAACAACGAAGAAACCATTTAATTAACATTTGTTTCATTTAATGAAAAGTATTGCTTTAATTTGTCCAGTTTTGTGTTACAAACTAATTACAGCATTTTGGCAACATTTAAATGAATGCAAAGTTTACGGCATTTATTTAAAAATGCAATGGATTATTTCATTGCTGTCTAAGCCCTAATTAAAATTGCTTTCGACCACCACATTTGAAGCCGCTGTGACAACGTTATTAGCGATAATGTTGTGCTCCATCCGAAATACATAATTAAGTCACATTTACATTCACATTCACCATTCACATCACAACTACTCGTATTTACTTTGTTGTATTTGTCGCCAGATCATCGATTTATCGCATATAAATATTTAATTATTTTATAAGGTTTTATGTGCTCTATGTTCTCTCTTTCACTATTTTATGGCAAATAAATTGTGAAATCTATTTTATTCACTGATTCGCATTGAAAAGTTGCAATAGTTTATTGGAGTTTTATGCATATAAAAATGTGACTAACATTGCCACTGCCACTGCGTGTATTCTCTGGCCCAATTTATTTATTTATTTAAAGCGATTTGGCGATTTATTTTTATGCAGCAGGTTGAAATGTTTTGACCAGCAAAGTCATAAAATGTGCATGGCAAATTTTACAATTGAGCCTCGTAAAATTTTACGTAAATTGCCAAAGCGTCAAATACGTTTTGCAAAAGTCAAAGCAAAGAGCAATAACAACATCAACCACCAACCACCAACAACAACAACTACAAAAAAAGGGAGCAACGTGAAGACTTTGGGCTGTTAAGTGGCGAAGGGGAATGATTTGGGTTGGTAGTAGAGGAGGGGTGGGGTGGGGAGGGAAGGGGAGGAAGGGAGGCTGGTAAAACATTTTGCGGTTGAAGGCAGTTAGCCAAATAAATGTACAACTAGATAAACAAGCCGTTGAAACGATTTCCAGTTGTAGTTGTGCACACTCCCACACTCCCACACTCCCACACACACGGACACACACGAACATACATACATACGTAGGCAGTCAGTCAGTGTTGGCAAATAATATGTGGCCCAGCCTGAAAGTAGGCAACAAAAATCGTATGTGGCCCAGCCTGAAAGTAGGCAACAAAAACGACGCTCACTGCTTAGACCCCTTTTATCATGCGTTGCTTTTGCGTGTTTGCTTTTCATTTTATAGTATTAGCCAGTTTGTGGTTACGTGTGTGTTAGTGTGTGTCTATGTGTGTGCTTCATCGGTGTGTTTTCGAACATTTTCTTTGCTTACACTTGTGCATTTCAATTGAATGAGACCATTTTGTTTCATTAGTTGTGCATTGCGGGCCCAGCCCATAAATAAGTTACAAATTTGTTTGTTTTACTTAAGCACACATACACACACACACACACACACGCAAACTAGGTATTTGTGCATGTATTGTCCAGTTTTGACTGCCATAAAATATTTTTAATTAACAATATGTTTCTAAACATGCCCTCAAACCATTTTTAATCTTCCACACATAGACCCTCTCACACACACAAAGAGAGACACACGCATGTGCACTTATTGTGCGTATATTTTTAAGTGTGCTACTAGTTGTTTTCTTATGTTTGTGCCGAAAATTTGCTTAATTAAAAATAACAAGCAACAACAGCAACAACATCAACAGCAATCCAGCCCAAAAGCAGCATCAACATGAAGGAAGGAAGGAAGAAGAGCACAACCGCAGAGCTACAAGCAAAACTTTGTTTAATGGTTAGTTAAGCGTTTAATTTGCACAGAGCCTTCAGCTTCTTTTTGGCGGCGAATGGTCTATATGCATACCTATTGGCAGCGGAGCAGAGGCGAAGGCGGGAGTTGGGGAGTTGTAGGGGATGCGACCTTTCCCATCCCTCGACACTAGTCTCTGTGTCGACGACTTTTTAAAAGCTTCCATAAGTCTCATGTGAGGGGTGGGAGAATTACTGCTGTTGTTGTTGTTGTTGTAGTCGGTTTTCTGTTTTGTGAACTGATCCCTTTGCCTTTTTGACAGCGGCTCAAATTTTCTTTTAATGTATTCTTATTTATTTACTTTTGCTTTTTTGTACTTGTATTCGTATTCGTATTCGTTTTCATTTCCATTTTGGTTGTTGCTATTGTTGTAGCTGCTTTGAGCTGGGAGCTTTGCTATTGACTAATTGGCATGCTTCGTCGATTGATCCGTGTGCTTGCTCATGTACTTCTAACTAATGCAATTTCGAAAATATATCCTCAGTGATGAAACAAAACTTGAGCAGCATATGCTTCAATATTTTATTGCCTCTTACCACGATCTAAATATTTGTTAAATTGACAATTACGATACAGTTTACTTGACAGATCATCTAAAAGGAAAATGTTTAAATTTGTTAACACATAATATGTACACATATGTATGTATGTAAGTATGAAAGCTACAGTCAAATTCGCTCCATACTATAATATACCGATATTTGCTATATATCAAAATATACAATATACTAAAAATACTAAATTATGCCGATATTTGGTATACTTATATTAATACATTCAAAATATACCGGATTGCCAACTAAAGCAACTGTCATATAATATATGATTAAAATATTCCAAAATTTGGTATATAAATATACTACCACACACAAAATATACCAAATAGTTTGAAATAGTTGGTATATAAAAATACTATATTCGTAAATATATAAATACACTAATACATTCAAAATATACTAGATTACCATAAAATACTAAAAATATCCGTAATTAGTATATACTTGTATGTACATATATTATATTAAAAATATACAGAGTAGTAGCAGATTAACAAAGATTACTTAAAATACATTTCAAAAGATTGTAACAATTTATAGTTGAATATTATTAATATAAGAAACTAACTTCGACTTGGAAGTATTCAAAAGACTTTGCAATGATTGACAGATCTGTTTATATCAAATGGAGTTTGTCAAAAGTCATGTTAACTGTCAAATTACGATTAGTTGTCGCTTGTTGATCAGAGTCGTAAATCGATTGTGTCTACTCAAAAAAAAAAAAGAAAAAGAAAAGTTCTGAAAGCCTCAAAGTCAATGACGTTGATGACGATGACAATGACTATGTATATGATAATGATAATGACAATGCTGATGATGATGATGATAGTAATGATGGTGGAGATTGTTTGTGTGTGTGCAAACAAAATTGGCATGGGGAAAAAGTTTGTGTTTTTCTGTTTGCTATGCGTTGGATGCTGGAGCTTGTGGCACTTATTGTTGTTGTTGTTGTAGTTGTTGTTGCTGGTTGAATGCAAGCAAAAAGCCAAATTGAAATGGTGTTTGGGGCAAAAGCATAAGCGGCTTAAAGTTGCCCCGCACTAAAATAATTTCTGTGTTAATTTTGTTTAAAATGCTGAAAGCTGCTGCTGCTGGAAAAACTTTCGCCAGCAGCAATGACAGCCAACCGAATCAGAATCTGAATCAGAATCAGAATCAGAATCTAAATCCAAATCAGAGTCAGAGTCAGAGTTAGAGTAATGCCAATTAGAGGCGAATGTTTTACTGTCTAAGAGGGAGCGATGTACGATGATGAGTTTGGTGGCGACCGCAAAACATTTGCCGATTAGCCACGCTGATTATGCAATTCTCTTTAATCTTTTCGAGCCAGAAAATATACAGATTCCCGACTGTCAAAAATACAGACAGCCAGACAGAGGCAGCAAGAGAGTGAGAGAGCGAGAAAGCAGGGAGAGAAATTATAAAATAAAAAGCAAATGATTGACAGCCTTCGGGCGATGAGTGAATATTCAACAGAAAATTATGCACTTTAAATAAGTTTTTGCGTTTAGTCATTATTCAATTAAAATTCACAAGGACAAAAAGTACGCAAGCGAGGAGTGCGGCCCACAGGGCAACAGCAAAACGGGCTGGCTGGATGGCTGGCCACTGTCTGTCCCGCTGTCCCGCTGTTCTGCTGTCCCGTTGCCCTTCTGGCTGTATCCTTATACTTTACACAATTTCCAGCTTTTTGCTTCATAATATAATTTCTTGCTATAGGAGCCGCAGGTCCCAAAAATGTTATTGGCTGACAAAAGAGCTTCACAATGTGCTGATGTTCATGTCGATGAGGCAGGCTGCTAAAGATGCCACGGGGTATGGCGGCAGGGGGGTGGGGTATGGTAACACTAACTGTCTCCGGTTGACAGCTAACAACGTTAGCAACAAGCAACAGCGGCAAGTTTTTCGGCCAAAACTGAAGTTTCACCAGCCATGTCAAGTTTAGCTTGCCAAAAGCGGATCTTATGCCCCGCCTCTGTATAAATTGCAAAAGATTTACCATTACCGCCCTCCCCAACAAAACAAAAATAAAAAAAACCCAAAACGCAACCAAGTCCGAGTCGTCGACCCCATTCTGGGCATGCTTGAGTTGTTTGTGTTGTGGCTCTGCGTGTACAAAACTTTCATAGGCCAGGCAGCCAGGCAGCCAGTCAGCGAGTCAGCCCGTCAGCCAGCCGGCAGTGGCACAAATTTAACTTTTTAATTAAAGCAACGCAATTGTTTTTGGACAATGTTTGCCGCCCAGACATGTACCAGACAAAAGATGCCACACAATGCACTACTACTACAATAAAAAGGCGGCCAAAAACACACACACACACACAGACGCGACTCGCGAGTCTGAGGGTCTTCGAGTCTGAGAGTCGTTGTTGGCTGCCAGCTGCCGCAGTTGCAAGTGCAACAGGCAAACTTGACACACAAACAAAGAAAAAAAAACCAACGAGCGAGCGAGTGAAACAAAAAGGGCAGAAGGAGAATTACGTTCAAAAGGCGACGACGAAAGCGACACACAACAAAAAACACCGCCAACAACAGCTTAAAAGTGGCGACATTTTAGCGCTCTTCTTGTGTGTGTGTGTGTGTGCTGGCAGCCATCTTTTGGGATGGCTGAACGATAACGAAACCCAACGAGAAGTTATGTTTCTTCATGTAGACAGTAACAACGCAAAAAAAAAGGGAAAACAAAAGCTAAAATGAGATTTCAGATGCATGGAGATGAAATCTTTCAGTTGCTTGCAGCTCAACAACAATTGTAGTTACTCCTTACACCGATTTCGAGTAATATAATATAAAAGAAAAAACTATAAGTTGATTAACTAATTACTAAAATATGCAGTGATGATTGTTAAATTTATGACAATGCATTGTTGAATGCCATTAATGAATATCAAATATAGATCGATAATATTTGCATGTGTTTCCTTCTTCTTCTTGCAATCTACAAACTGGCTGTTTGTTTGAAAATATAAAATAACATAAAATAAAACATTATTAAATCATTGTTTTCATGCAACACAAATAATATTTAAGACTCATGTTCAACAGCGAGCATACTTATTTATCATTTTTGACTTCAAGATGTTGTAAAATTCGTAAAAATTAATCGCTGATAATATTATCAATTTCAACACTAAAAAAAATGTTAAGTTATGATTTGGGTCTTAGTCTTTTTAGTCTAAAAAGTGCATAAAGAATATAAAAATCTTAAGATTAGGAAACCCATCTTGATGGTACGTACATATGATGTAAGACCCAAGTGCTTATCAATAAGAAGCAAAAAAACTTATAGTTTTCAGATCAAAAAATATTATATTTTTCTTTTTTTTAAACTATTTATTTATCAATTATGTATATAATTATATTCAGTGGTATGCCACTAACTTTAACTTATGAAATACTTATCATCGATTAGCGCAGCATTTTGAACTCTTCGATTGACACACATGTCTGAATGTTGTGAGCAATTGGAAGAGGTTTATTTAATAATGATGTATTAGACGCTCTTTGAAAAATACTACAATTTTTTATATCACAAAAGCGTTTGACGGTTGCAATTTGTACACAGTTCGTGTTTTTTTATGACCTGAATTGGTGTTTTTGACAGAAACCACGCTTTAACCACATCGGGAAGCAGCAGAAAATGCATTGAAAACGACAATAGAAAATGTACTGGAAAAATCACAGAGAAGGGAACGCAAAAAATGCCAGAAAATGCATCGAAAAAAGAACCCGCAAAAGGTAGTAGAAAAAGTAAATTTTTATACCGGTTACCCATGTTGTAGAAGGGTATCATAGATGTGTGCTAATTTTAAATGAAGTAGAATATCGATATACCAAGTATGGGCTTTAGTATGTTTTAGTATACATGTGGAATATTTTTGGTATATTTTTAGAATAGGGGATTATTACTTATTTCCATTTTTTTTTTTAGAATATACAGGGTATCATCTTCATATCTTCAGTATATTTCAGTATTTTTGGTATATTTTTAAAATATTCTTTATTACTCATTTTTAATAAAAACATTTTTAAATATACCAAAAATATACCACAAAATACAAATATATACCAAAGCCTATACTTAGAATATTGAGTATCTCACAGTCGTAGATTTTTAACTTGTTCTTTTTTTTATACTTTATTAGGGATCTCCCAGTTAGTCATATAAATATTTTGGGTAGCGGGTATATTATTGTCATTTCATTTCATTGATGCAAAAATATTAATTATTTTTTATGAATAAATGACAAACAAAATGACAAATTTATTTCTACCACATTCGTGGTTTCCAACAATTTCTTTTTTCAACTTTTCCTAGCATTACGCTGTACTAAAGATTTAACTTCGTTCGTTGAATTTTTTAATAACACATGTTGATTTTAAACCTCGAATGGAAAACGCAGTAAACTGTGCTAGTATTGTTGGCAGGCATATAACTTTTCAACCATTATCTCAGACAATGCGTAATGAAATTGCGGACGTATAAAAATAATTAAATATTTTTCTGCAAATTGTGAATAACTTGAAAGAAATACAATAACCAAAATAAAGGTAATAAAAAATTAAAATATTTAAAGTGGAAACCGAAATGGATTCAAGCGATTTAAGTGATTTGAATGATTCGAGTGATTCCAGCAAATCGAGTAATTCATCGAATGAGAGTATAGTTTCGATTATATGGAGTGCACCTAAAATAAAAGTAGCTGAATCAAGCGATTTAATTGATGAAATAACTTCTGAAGGATCTGAAACGACTGACGACTGCGATATTGAAGAGCTTAGTAAAGAAGCTCTAGAAATGAAAATAACTGCTTCATCAGTAACAATTGCGACAGCGAAACCGAATAGATGAAAACCCAATTAAAGTATCTGCAATAATTGATGATATAAACGTAAGCACAAACCGTGAAGAAGTTCGACAAATTCCAGCAACAAAAGATATTGCAGAATCGGGAAAACAGCTAAAAATTTGTGCAGTAATCTCGATAAATGTTCCCCATATGTGGGAAGCAGGTCGTGGAATTTGTGAGGCTCTCGGTTTGGAAGTGGTAAATGAAATAGTGACGGAAAAGAAAGAAACCGTTCAATGTGATGCGGCCAAACTAGAAGCTGTAAAGTAAAAGACATTGAACTGGTCAGAACACTGGAGAAACGCGAAAGTTCGAATACATTTTATGACGCTGATGCAAGCAATTCATCTGAGAATAATTTCCCAAATGCATCTGATGCATTAGAAGTTCAGAAAGAAGATGAAACAAATAGTATGCATTCAGAAACTGATACATTGACCATGACAGACGAGGCTACGGCAATCGATACATCAACAGATACGGCATCAAATATATATTTGTCTGAAGATGACATGAGTCTCTCACTCGAAATGACGATTACGACAATTGATGAAAAAAATATTGGGGATAAATAAATCGGGAAGTTGGCCACGTTATTTCAATGAAACGAACTATAAACCCATGGAGTCGCAATCATATAAAATCATTGATTTGGCAGCAGCCCAGAAAATCTGGGAAACCTTCAAAGATGAAGACTACGTCAATGGATTTGAAAATAAAAATATTCGTGTCCCTCTTCGGCCATTTTTCACATATATGAAAGCACCTGAAGACAAGGGCCAAGTGCTAATCGCACCACCGAAAATCACATTGGAACACATTGCTAGCGAGATGGTGAAAAATAATTATGGCGCCTATATGCATGTGGAGATTGGAAAATATGTCTTCGATTGCATACCCAGACTGCTGAAGGTTTATTCGAAGTAGTTTGAAAGACTCAACAGGAACATCATTGAAGTTAAGCTCGACGAACGCGATGTGCCGCCCAAAGGTTTTCGCGCGATCTACAAATGGATGCGCACTCAGAAGACGATCAAAAAGAAACATTCGGTCAAGGCAATGCAAGGAGCCAAATATTTGCAAATCGATACACTAGAGACGGAGTTGTGGGAACTCTTGAGTGATCCCGAAATACGCGAGAGGGCGGCATTTGATCTGTTTGCGAGTGCCGGCAATCTGAGCCTTCTTGATGATTTCCGTCCTCTGATGGCGGGTCGCGTTCGCAACTATTTCTTACCTCTTGTCGCCAGCGAGGATTTCGTGAAACTTCAGCCACAACAGTTGATTGTTTTGCTTAAGGCAACCACACTTGGTGTCAATTCGGAAATTGAAGTGCTGTATGCGGCAGTGCGTTGGATACTCCACAGAACCCAAGATCGTCTGCCTCATATGCAAGAAGTCATGCAGTCGCTGCGATTCATCTATATGCCAATGGGATTTTTGTTTTCTCTACGCGGAGGTACGCTAGGGAAGGCTACCGATGACATCAATACGCCAGACTATGTGCTCTTGGAGTTTAGCAAGGATCGCATCTTACAAAATCGTTTATCTGAAGCCATGTCCTTTATAGGCATGGATATGCAGGGTGACGAGGAGACGGACACGGATAGCGAGGGCTTTGGGAAGCGAGCACTGGTCAGGAAACAGGAGTCACCTCGTCGCTGGATTTACTTCCCAATGTGCAAATATCATATGCCATACGTTGTCTATCCCTATGTACATCACTTCAAGTATGCTCAATTTATCGAGTTCATTAGCTCGATGCAGTTGGATTGAATGGCCGAAGCGAAGTTTGTTAATTCAGAGCATGACATTGAAGCCTGAAAAGTCCTAAAATATTGCTATGTAAAATAAAATAAAGCTTAAAAGAAATTCAAATGCCAAATTTAGTTGGTCAAGCAACCAAGTAAACATGTCGTATACGCAATGTGTTAAACGTAATTGCCTTGTGCAAGTCAAATTACACAATTATTTTCCATGGCTTCAAGTTGTGTAACACACAAAAAGCTACAATTGGTGATAAGTCAACAAATTGCAGTAAAAATTGCAACTGCAACACAACTGCTGATAGCAGTCAGAACGAGAGAGAGAGAGCGAGGGAAAGAGTGCGTGCGAATGCAAGAGGCAAATACTTTTGGCAACTAGATAGCCACACACTCGACTGCAATAGTGGGCAATACAATATGCATACATATGTATGTATGTACTATATGTTGTCTGCATCGTGTGTCTGCTTTCCCCATATTGACAGTTGATTTGCACACTAATTGCACAAAAGAAAACCAGAAATCCCGTTCATTAATTAAACCCTTCAATGAGATTATGCGAATGGCTTTTGTGTGCTTATGCCAAGCATTGACTTTGCTATCGATAGTATTTGCTTATTAATCAGAGTGTTCTTCTCATAGTTATCGTTAACTTCTTAGATCTCGTGAAGTAATACATGATAGTAGACCAGACAGCGAACAAAGTTCAAAAGCAAATACATTACTTTCAATTAATGATTTGTAACTTCGTATAGTATAACGTATAGTATACTAATATACACCAAATATAGATTTTGGTGTAATTTACCATTCATTTTGTATATTTCAAGAGTATTTCACAATCTGGTATATTCCGAAATAGGCCTTTGATATATTTAAGTATTATTCAGTATATTAATTTAGCATGTTTTAGTATTTTTGGTATATACATTTTGTACATTTCAATAATAATTAAGAATTTAGTATATTTTATAAGTATTACAATAGTGATATACCAAGTATATCCTTTGGTATAATTTAGTAATTTTGGTATACTAATTTTGAATATTTCAAGAAAATCTCCAATATGGTAGAGTGTGAAGTAATAGTTTATGAATATATCATATTTATTATTTGGTATATTTTAGTATATTTTGGTATATTAATTTTGAAAATATTTCATGAATAACTAATATAATATATAATACTATATATAGCCCTCGGTATAATATAGTACATTATTGTATCATCATATGTATTATTTTGGTAGATTTATAATCATGGAATATGGATATACCAAATATAGTCTTTGGTATTTTGAGTATTTTGTTAATTTGGTGTATTTCAAAGTATAATACCGCACTGTTTTAATTTTATTCAAAATGGGTTGGGGTTATCTCACAGTCAATTACATTCAATTGTAGCTTTCTAATATGTTTAATATAATATTACAAAAAAAATTATTTCCATTTTTCACGAGAAACAAGTTTACATAAATACAAAAACAACTACCTTTCCACAAAATAGTTATAACTCAAAGAAAAACTAATAAAATCAAACGTTAGTGACTACCACTATAATTTATAAACATTAGTTTGTGGCACATGAAAACGCATAGATAAATCAACTTTGCTATTTTTCACTGTGTATGCACGAAGGCATTGCTATTAAGTCGATTAAATCTATTCAGCTTTGTCCAAGCTGGAAGCTTTTCAACGTCTCAATAGATGTATTGACTTGGCAACCAGAAATGCTGCTGATGGAATTATGGTAAAAGTTCTTTGTGGCATTTCGAGAGTTACATATGTTATATAGAGACTTATGAGACTTAATAAGGAGGGAAATGGTTTATGACTATCGATCTGTTCTATTAGTATGATGCGTAGTTAATGCAATGTACCATACAACTCAATTAAATGATTTCCAAAGATAGAAAACAATTGAGTGACGATTAAAAAGTAAAACTCGATAAAGTTCTTGAATATTTGAACCTTTTAAATGTATTTAAAAAGTTTTATTTCATGTCTCTTTAAGGCAAAATTACCTCTTAAATGAAAACATGCATTCTTGTAATTTAATTGTTTCTTGCAATAATTATTTGCTTCAAAGGTGGGGTAAACATCTAACACACATAACTCCATCAAATATGGCACGAGTGGACAAGTGCCGTTAATTATACTATATCTTCAGCGTATATTTTATTTATTTACAAATTAATGGATTTTTGTGGAGCACAATTTATGAGTGTGACGGCGGCGTGTGGGGCATGTTTATTATTATTATTTATTGCATGCATTATAATTCATTTAAGAGACATTTGGTCTCTAGCGGGCCTCTTGACTTGTTTATCCCTTAGTTTTTTTATACCCGCTACCCAAAAGGTAGAAGGGTATTCTCATTTTATGTCTCCAGCAAATGTAACAGGCGGAAGGAGACATCTCCCCACAAAGGATATAAAAAATGTTTATTTTTTATTCGAAAAAATGGCTTTTGCAGTCAGATATTATTTGATTTTGTTGACAATCTGGTATATTTTGAACTGGATGATATATTGAAAAAATATATTTTAAAAGTAATAGTATTTTAATATAATAAATATATATTTCAGTATTTTGTCAGTATTATTTCAATACATACACAAGTAAGTATAGCATTTTTGTCTGCCAACATTTTGATTGTAATCAGATAACAATTGTAAAAGTTATTTAAGAAAATATTTAATCCTGAAAAATGGCAGCTGTAGTCGGATCTAAATTGCTATGGCTGAAAATTTGGTATATTTTTAATCCTATTACTTTAAAAATTTTGAAAGTGATACTATATTTTAAAAGTAATGGTATTTAAATATACTAAATATATGCTTTGGTATATTTGAATATGTTTTTACAATAATGATTTGGTATGTTTGCTTTTCTTAAAAATGCTAGCGGGTATTTCACAGTCGTGTACACTCGAAAGTAGCTTTCTTGTTTGATTTTTTATTTCGTCCATTAATTAACGCGTTTTGCTCGTCGAATGCTAATTAAAATTAAAAGTGCTACTTAATTGGCAGCAACAGCTGTTGTGTAGAACCTATTGCCATGACCCCAAACATACAGAATATTTGTAATGTTCAGTTCACTCTTTCAGCTGAACGCAACTCGACTCGTCCTAATTTGCCTGATTGCCTATTAAATGCTCCACTTCCATGCAATTTAAAAGCGTTTTATATAGCACAAATTAAGCATTTAACTCGACACTGTGTGCGTATATCCATGTTGTCAGTCAGTCAGTCTGTTGGTTGGTTGCCTGTTTTTGTTGTGTCTGTGTGTGTGTGTGTGTGTGTGTGTGTGTGTGTGTGTGTGTGTGTGTATGTGTTTGGTTCCCTCCCTTGTTTTTTTTGGTTTTGTTGAGTGAGCTGGTTAGCTTCAATGCATTGTCCGAATGCAACCAATCAAAATTCCTGTAATAAAATCAAATTTTCATTGCTTTTGTGAGCATTTCCTTTACATTTCATTCATGCCGCCACCCCTTTATCCCCTTGGCACTCCTTACCATACCACATTTTAGGTGATGGTCAACAGAACAGCAGAGAGAGAGAGAGAGAACAGCGGGAAGCGAGGTTTGGTTAGTCAGCTGTTTGTCAGTGCCTTAGTTTGGCATGTGGGTTTGGTTGCGTAACTGCTGCTAACTCTAACTAGGCACAAAGGCTGCCAATTTTTAGCCCAACTGTAGTTTCATCTTTCGTTTGTTTTACCAGACACACACACACACACATGCACTTGTCTCTACAACCCAGACTCGCACAAATCCAAACACAAACCAGCACACATTGCTGCATAACAGCGCTGCAATTTTTTACGCCTCACCTCAAAGAGATTTTGGCCTTGTGTGTAGAATTTTCCTCAATTTTTTTTTGGGTGTGCGAGTGTGTGTGTCTTGTTTGCAAAACTCTTGGTTTTTTCCTCGATTTTTTTTTTTTGTTAACGCTATACAAAAGTGTTGCTTCTTTGGTATCGGCCTGCATCGATTCGATGGCATTTTTAACTATGTGATTTGCGATAAGATTTGTTTCGTCTTCAATAGAGATCTTTATTAATTCAAAAGTTCTTCAATTTTGTTTGGTGGAAGCTTTAAAAGTGTTCCTTCAATGAGGAACATAATTTGTTTTTCTATTAAGGACATATTAATAAAAATGCTAAAACAATTTTTGTCGTATAATTGATAATAATTGGCCAAGTTTATGAACATTTTTGATGTTAACAATCAAAGAAAGTGCTGCGTAACTCTAGGTAGCTCAATATATATGAAATTGGCAAACAAATTGAAATACTATCCTTGAAAAAATACAAACGAGAATCAAATAGCAAGTTATCAAAAAAGTGGGACTATTGGAAAACGCCGTGATGAAAAAACTAAACGCCCTTACTAGTCTGCAATTGAAATGCATATTTTTATTAACTTTTTTTTGGATTCCACGCACAGACATATTGTGTGTGTGTGTGTGTCAGAAGCAATCGTTCGACGATTGTCGACTAGCCGCCAGACTAGACCCAACTCCAATAGAAAGTGCAAAAATTTGAAACAATAACTTTTACGCATGTCAGTGTAAACTCACATAGAAAATTTGCATGCGCCACACACACAAAAAGCATATGCAAAAGAAAAGGAAAAAAAGACGTGTAAACCCACACACTCACACACACACACACACACACTTACTTACATGCATAGAGACAAAGGAACAACAACAATAATTTCGACACAAAGTGAAAAAAGAAAACAAACAAAAAGAAAAACAACATATAACGTCGAATTAAGTTTTTCAAAGTGAAAATATTGTTTGAGCTGGTTGTAACGGAGCTTTGTTGAAATTCATTCTCATAAAGAGCGCCCTGTTCTGGCTTCCACTTTATCCATTTGTACCAAGATAAAAGGTAGATTACAGTATGTACGATAAGTATGTGTATGAATAAAAAATGCAACATCTATATTTTAATTAAATTTGCGCATTTTTGTCAGTTCATGTTCAATGTACTTCTTATCACAATTTAACACGAATTGGTTTGATAAAAACACTTCACAATGAAAGGCAGATCGCGCCGACAAAAAAATGGAAATACAAATATTCCGTTTTTTTTTCGAGCAGCTTTTTGGTTGCTACCAAGTTTTTGTTGTGGAGCATTTCGGTTAAAACAAATTGGCTTTGTGTAATTTGCACTTCATTAGAGAGGCGGAAGTTGAATCATTTAAATAATGAAATTAAAATTTGCAATATTGATGAAAGATGTTAAAGCGGTTAAATATTATACCAGATACCCTTTAAAGATAATTTGTAGATTAGCAGCATATAAAATACTACTTCAATTGAAGCTCTTATGTAAAACATCTTTTGTAATATAATTTAATTTCCAGGGACTATGAATCACTTTTCATGCAATTGTTTTTGTTCTTCTTTTTTTGTTGCCCATTCAATTTCATACAAATTACGAATGTGGGCAAGTGAAATGCATAATTTAATTATTACTTGGAACTTTTGTGTATGTTGCTTTTGTCAATATGAAATTCATTAACATATTCATAATTCATGGTAAATTATACATAGTACAGGCATTTCGCTTATTGATAATTGATAGTTGTAAGATTTGTAGGAGACGGACGAAGTTTGTGACTTTCAATGGAGTAAAGTGAAAGTGAAATGCAGTGGCAAAAATGTAATTAAATGATTTTGGAATTTAATTAATTGTTCCACATTGCGTATGTTTAATATTGTGGGCAGCACAGCATATTTTGCACATTAAATGGGATGTCTGGTCGCACTTTGTGGAACTTGCGTGCGAGTTTGTGTGTGTGTGTGTGTGTGTGGCACGCACTTAAAGTGACTTTTGTGGTCTCATTTGTGAGCTACTATTGCGGTCTATTCGCATAGATGCACACACATACACACACACACACAAAGAGTGGAAGGGACGGACTATGGGTTCATGTTTATGGGCACACAAAAACCGCATGCAGTGACCATACAAAGTCAGTTGGTTACTGCTGATAATTTATAAAGCTCAGCCAAGTGAACTGCAGTCTATTAGAAGCGCGTTAGCCAAAACATGTGGATTGAGGGCGGTACAGCCAATGCACTGTGGGCTAAATATGCATATTTCCGTAGCAAATTTAAAAGCATTTAAATTAGGTGAAAGTGCTATTACAGCTACTTTTTTTTGCATTTATTTAACCCGATAATATTTTTTCATTTGTTAAGCCTGCCATATTCGTATTAAGAACACAAGAAATTTTTATTGTATATACTTTTGTGTGTATATTATTCAGAGTACTGGATTTTGTGCTCTGAAAATTGTATAATCTATTCCTTTTTTATTAAGTCAAACTTTTTAAGTAGAAAAGTACAAATTGGCGATTTATGTGGTTCTTATCATTTAGTAAAAATTGCCTTCACTCATTAATTCATTCTTTCACTAAATTGTACAAATTAAATAGTTATCACTTTGTGTACAGAAAAGTATCCCAAAGACCATATTTGGTATATCGACACTTTACCACTTTACTTTCAAAATATACCACAAAATTCAAAGTATATCAGACTGTCAATTGATTCCTTAAAGTTAACAACTTTTATTACAATAAGTAAGAAAGCTACAGAGACTACTACTAGATGACACAAGTTTTCTGTGAATGTTAAAAAGTATGGTACATTTACCGAAAACTACAAAAAAAAACGACTATATTTGGTATATAGACATACTATGACTTTCAAAATATACAAAAGTATTCAAAACTTACCAGAATGTCAATAAACACCATATATAATGAGAGCAAAACAGTACGATATATATTCCGAAAAATATTCAAAGGACTGTATATGGTATATCGACTTATCATAAAGTTAAAAACATTCCAGATTGTCAATTTATATACGGTATGTAAATATACCGAACAAATGCAAAAATATATCAAGGACTATATTTGGTATATCGACATACTATTACTTTCAAAATATACAATAAAATTCAATAGTACGATATATATACCGAAAAATATACCAAGGACTATATATGGTATATCGACATACTATAAAGTTCAAAACATACCAGATTGTCAATTTATATACGGTATGTAAATATACCGAACAAATTCAAAAATATATCAAGGACTATATTTGGTATATCGACATACTATTACTTTCAAAATATACAATAAAATTCAATTCTTACCAGAATGTCAATAAACACCATTTAAAATGAGAGCAAAACAGTACGATATACATATATACCGAAAAATATACCAAGGATTATATATGGTATATCGACATACTATAAAGTTTAAAACATACCAGATTGTCAATTTATATACGGTATGTAAATATACCAAAAAAACTAAAAATATACTAATTTGGTATATCGATATACTATATTTTCAAAACATACTACAATATCTATTAATTCCATATCAAATTATTTCTTACACAACTTTTAAAATGTACATAGTAGTCAATAAAAGATTTATGTATTAACAAATTCTTAACAAAATAAATGTAATAGAAAATGGTCACCCACAGTGCAGTGTTGCAGCGGGTGAGCGCACGTCAGGGCCACAGTCAATAAAAGTCTGCGAAAGTCAGTGGTCCAAACAAGTTGATGATTAATGCAACTGAAATTGCGAGTAACTCTTGCTCTCAGCAATACCCAAATGAAACTTGCTCTCTTTTCCCCCTCCCCCCCCTCCGTAAACCGTGTCGTGCCGAGCCTAACCAAACAAAGTTCGTGTCTTGGAGTTGGAGTAAAAGTTTTTTGCAATACTCGTACTTCATGTTCCACCAAGCAAGTCGAGACGAAGCAGCGAGCAGCAAGCAGCAAGTAGCGAAAAGGAAAAAGGCTGACAGGAGTCAGCCAGCATCATTGGGGCAAAAGGGCGACTCAACAGTTGCATTTGTCTTTGGCCTGTGGCTTTACGAATATAATCAAATCCGTTTGCCGACTCACAACTCTCTATCTCTCTCTCTCTCTTGTTCGTTCTCTCTCTCTCTCTCTCTAGAGCAGAGAAGCGACAACCGACTGCCGGTTTTACTTGCAACGCCAACATCTTCCAACAACTCTGTGGGGAAGTGTGGCAAAGTTGTCTCCAAGTGTCTTGTCTCTCAGAGCTTTATGCCATACTTAGTTTAGAAGGCAATGGGCTGCTGTCTCCTGGCTCCTGGCTGCTTTTGCTTTTGCTGGCACACTTCCTTAGGTATCTTACTCCCCCCCTCCGTCACCACATGCACATTAAATAGAGCAAGTAACGGCGGGGAATGGAAAGGAGAGGAGAGGAAGGGTCGACACCCTTTTGCACAGTTTGCGAAAAATGATTAATGCGATTTGAACTTTAAATTTACATTGTGTTCATGATATTCAGTTGAATTTATGAGCGCTGTTTGAGTTTGTAAATGAGTTGCTCATTTAATGCCCTAACAAGCGTCTTTCCACACTTTGGCTCCGCACCACAAACTATGAGAGCAACTGGAAACTGGCAACTGGCAACAAAAGTGGCGGGAATTGCCACTTCAACTTAACATTCCTCCCAGTTGATGGGCCATGGTGGTGGCTTCCTTTTTGGGGTTTTGCCACCGGCATAACGGAATTAATGATTGTATTTCATTTCACATTGGCCCATTTTGTGTACATCATAGATTAAATGAGTTATCTGCTTCGCTTCCCCACACAGTCCACCCCTTTGACCAAAATAAATGTTATACCCTGTTAACCAAAACACTTCACTTTGCTGGTATTTTGGCTATTTACGTTCACGCGTAAATTCTATTCATTTGCAATGATAATGTTATTAAAGATTACTTTTCACACCTACGCTATTGACTTGAAGACATTGTAGACAAGGAACTTTACTAAATATGCATGCAAGATTAAAGCATAATTTAAAATAAACGTGAATACTTGAACTAGATTTGAATTTCTATCAATTTAATAGTAAATTCGCTCTTTTGTAACTTTGACAAGCTCTATTCAAGTGATTTTACCTAAGCAATGAATTCATGGAAAAACAAATTATCTTCATCTAAAATTTTTGTATGTAAAAAAAAAAAATAAAAACAAATAAGAAACCCACAGTCGAGTACACTCGCTATCCATTCTGAATAAAAGCTAAACAGTGCGATATTATTCTTAAGATATATATAAAATATACCAAAATATATACTACATTAATACTGAAATATACCAACGGATATATTTGGGATATTAAACAGTATAAAAATAAGATATATATAAAATATACCAAAATATATACTACATTAATACTAAAATATACCAACGGATATATTTGGCTTATTAAACAGTATAAAAATCAAAATAAAGCATACATACTAAAATATACCGAAAATACTGAAATATACCAAAAGCTATATTTGGTATAATCAATACTGTTACATTCAAAGTACAATATATACCAGATTGTGAGCCCAAGCAACTAGAACTCGTGTATGTAGGCGTTTTCACAATTTTGAAGAATCATAAATAATGTAGCTATTATTGTCTGTAACACAATTTACAGATTATAGCTTCAAAACTATCCACGCTCCAAAATTATAACACCCTAATACTCTATGGGTAGATGCGTATAAAAATAAAATAACTATACTCTCATAAACAAATTGTTTTTAAATGAATTAATGTGTGGAGATGTATAAAATAAAAAGCCGCATGACTATCGAAAACAATATCAAGTATTGATTTAAAGATAAATCAAAAAATTCAACACTGCAAAAGCTCAAAAGGAAGCGAATAGTTGAGTTAAAGTTGGAGTCTCTAAGTTATGTTGTCGTTGCTCGACCTATTTTATGAAAAGTGTACTACACATAAAATATCAATATATGTAATTGAACATTAAACCTTATAAAAAACGTTGTTTCTTTTATCTGAATGAGGTCATCTCTTGAAAAAGGCATAAATACAAGTATTTATTCGAACTGAACTCCATATACATATCATATATTGCAATCACAGTAAGGAAATTTACAATAAATGTAAATCACTTAATTCTTATAAATTTGGTTGAGATGCCATAAACTTCTTATCAAATTACATCGCTGCTTAATAGCTTTCATTGCAGTTCTCTTCTAAGAACTTTAACAATTGAAGCATGAATTGTGAAAGAGTTTTGCCAGCAGCTCGAATTTGCTGTTGTCGTCAAGGCTTCATTCGGAGCCCGAGCATGTCTTTGACAGTCGGACACATTGATAATTATCGCACAAAATGTGTGTGTGTGTTCGATCCTTGAGAATGGCCTGTGGCATCTGTCACCTCGACGATGCCGCTATTGCGGTTTTCTTTCACTCTTGTGTGTGCGTGTGTGCGAAAAACAAGAAAATTTACAACAAGCTCGCCCACCTCGAAACTGCCTTTCAGAGAAGCTGTGCATAAATTCATTGTCACTACGACGCCAACGCCGACGAGGACGAGGACGAGGACGAGGACATCAAATGAATGAATGACTGAATGACTGAATGAATGAATGAATGTGCCATTTGTGGGCAGAACCACAGTCGTGTGTGTCCTATCCTGTTCTGTCTTGTTCTGTCATGTCTGGCTGATGTGTTCTCTCTCGCGTTTCATGCCATGTGTGTGCCTTTTAGGCTAGCAGCGGCTCACATAAATCTTTCGAATTTTGTTTGATCGAACGCAAAAATAATGGCGCTTTGTAACACTCTGTGTTCTGTGTCGATGCCGATTCCCTTCTGGCTTCATAAATTTGTTGGCGTGCTTTGGCCAGGCGAAGTCAACAGGAAAATTGACATTTTGTGCGAGCTTCTCTCTCTCCCATCTCTTTCATCGCTCACAGTTCTGCTAATGATACAAAGCGAGCTCAACTCTTTTTTTGAGGTGTTTTTGGTTTGAGGTGCATGTTGTATTTGCCGATCACTGTGCAAATTCATCAGCTGCACAAATAAGTGCTAGCATATATGAAATGACCAACTCAACTCGAAGCTCGGACTTTACGCCACTGTGACTAACTGACTGAACTGCAGCCTGATTGCTCAATGGAGCACTTGCTAAGTGGTGACTTTACTGTTGCTGTTGCTGTTCCTGTTTTCGTTGCTGCTGCTTTTTTGGCAGCCTTCATTTTAATTGCCAAACTTTGGGGCAGGTGGGCGGCAGCTGGCTGAGCTGAGCTCAACATTTGCCATTTAAGTTTTTGATGTGCGACGCAGACGCGACAGCGTTGATTATTTTTATGTTTATGGTCGCGCATTACGCATACGACATGTGCCACCACATTCAAATTATATAATACGTAGCATACATGGGTAAGTCTGCCAGAGTTTTATGATTATGCAAAACAATTAGGCTGCAGACAACACACAAAATAAATAAAGAAACGAAAGGCAAACGAAAGAGAAAAGTAAAATGTATAAAACATATTTAAGCATATTTTCAAGCAACTGCCGTCTGGCTGGTTGGCTGGCTGGCTATCCATCTAGCCATTTGCTGATGATGGCCTGCAGCTGCCACTTTTCATGCTAAACTCAACTAACGTGCAAAAATCAAAGAATTTTATGCATGACTGGACCATACGTGTTTGTGTGTGTGTGTGTGTGTGTATGTGTGTGTGTGTGTCTATGTGTGAGTGACTGATGGAGTGTGCTTGCTTGCTGTCCAGGGGTATCCTGTCTGATGTCCTGTTTCGTTGTCCGTTTTATGTGTGCGTGTGCACTTTGAACAAATTAAAATTGCAAAATCCTCGTGCTGCATTTATGAAATACAATTTGGTTGGGCAGCATGTAGCAAACTGGCAAACTGGCAAGCGGCAAGAGGCAAGCGGCAAGTGGCAAACGGCAAGTGGCAAACGGCAAGCAAGCAAAGATCTGGCACGTAAGGCATAAGCTGTTTCTCATAACCGTAAACAATCGAAAGCTGCCATAGTTCGTTGCATGCAACACAGCATACTATATATAGTATATATAAACATATATGTATAACATATATGAGAGGGACGCACACTCCACTCCACTCCACTCAACTGTCATGTCCAAGTGTGCGTGTGTGCATGTAGAGTGTCATATCTTAATTGCTGCAACTCTACGGTATCTGTGACACTGTGGCAACAACTGGCAGCCTGCGGCACTCGGCCTGCCCGGAATACACAGCAAAAAAACAGTGAGAGAGACAGAGAGAGAGAGAGAGAGAGAGAGAGTCACACAGCAAACGTCTGTGAGAAATGATATTCATAAAATGCATATTTCGTTCATTTTATTATTCTTGTTGCAATTGTTGTTGCATTTATTCACCCCAATCAATTAAGCGGCACATAAAGTGCCGAATCAATTGGCAAAGTTGCAACACACACAAAACTCTTGCAAATTGAATGCAAAAACAAGCATTTAAAGTCAATATCTGTTACCTTTAACTTGTCATTTAGCCCCAAGTCGAACTTCTTTTTTTTTTTTGGTCATAAATTCAAAATGAATTTTCTCTCATATTTAAATGGCTGTGAATCTATCCGGAGAAAACCTTGAGCTGGCGACAATCGTGGTAGACTCCATCTATGACAAACATAAACAAATCATGTGCATAAGCAACCAACAAAAAAAGGATTGAGATATGAAGATTATAAATAAAAGGACCTAGAATTTATGGACATCTCTATCTCCGACCTCGTCTACATACATATTCATATCTTCTCTGAGCTTCAGCTTATTTGATATATTCAACTGATAAATCAAATAAATAGTCTCGAGTTTAAATTATTTTAAATGTGCTGGGAAAAATTGTGGGCCTAACAGATGCTTTATTGCTTTTTTCTTGGTGGAGATGTCATACAGAAGTTTGGCCGATGACTCAACAAATTGTTGTGTGTATTGATTTGACTACTCAATTATAAAACGGATTCACACCGAATAAAGTTGACGTGGTACAAACTAAATTCATTGTATTTTTTTTTTTTTTATTTGTTATGCCATCACACTATGTTTAGTATATTGAGTATACAAAGTATATTTAGTATTTAAAGTATATAAAATATACGCAGTATATTAAGTGCATTAGGTGTACACAGTATATATGAAGTACTACTGCATAGTTAGTATAAAAAGTGCACGCAGTATATTTAATTTATAATGTGTATGCAGTATATTTGGTTCATAAAGTATGCATTATGTTTGTTATATGAATAATATAATAATATGAATTATATGAATGAAATAAATATACACAGTATGTTTAGAACATACAGTATACGTAGTATGATTAGAATATTAAGTATACGTAAGGAAGTAAAGAATGTTCAGCAAATGAAGTATACGTAATTTTTTTATCTTTAGTAGTCATAGTATGACGAGGATAGGTAAGGTATAATGGTATGCTGATTGAATAATAAGTAATACATTTTTAATTTCTATTTGTTATTTGCTTACACCTATAATTGATAAAAGAAATTATATTCTTAAAGCGCATAATTAATGGATACCTACTTATTTATTTTATTTTAAACGCGTATAAATATCACAGTCGAAATTTCTTCACGTTTTTTTACATTTTTCAAAATGTATTTAAAGTTTACATTTGAATATGGATGAATGGGAATCGAAGCCACAGATAGACAACTCTTGGAGCTTTGTCGCAGTCTATGTCGTTCACACAGAAGCAATCAAAGTTTGCAAATACACGAGATGCCTTTTGAAATTTATTTTTATTGCAAATAAATTATATTGAAAACGTTTGGCTCGGTGTTTTTATAGCTGTTTGTTTGTTCGGTGGAAAAGAGGCTTATTACTGACAGAAAGCGAGCCGACAAAATGACAAATTCAAATGGGCAACCAATTGACAAGCATTTAGTGGTTGCCCTATCCCTTCAATTTCCTACTGCCTCTCTCTCTCTTTCTCTCTTTATATCTCTCCTCCTTCTTGTATCCTTGTATATTTTATGCGATTGGTGCCTGGCGCTGTCCAGCGGTCGAGTTGCGCCTTCGTTTTGGCCATTTGTGTCTGTTTTGTTTGTCTGTTTGTCCGTTTGTCCGTTTGTCCGTTTGTTTGTTGTTTTTGCGGCTTGCTTAACACAATTAATTAGTTAATGCCATGCTTTGGCGTGAAATTTATTGCTATTTGCGCTTTTGTATTTGATGAGCATTGCCCAGACCCGATTGTTGCTGTTGCTGTTGATGTTGCTGTTGTTGTAATTGCTACTAATTACTGGCACTGCGATTGCTGGTCCTCGCCTTGCCTTTGGCTGGGCAAAATGCTTATGCAAATGCGTGACAGGGAACGAGGACTCATCATCTGTCTGCTGCCTGTTTGTGGCACTAGGATTCTCTCTCACTCCTTTCGCTTCAGTGTCTATAATTTACATAAACATCTAATTGTTGGTTTTGCCATTGTTGTTGTTGCTATTGCTATTGCTGTTGCTGTTATACTTGCTGTAATCATGCTTAATTGTTTTCGTTGGCATTCCATGTTCCAATGCTCATGATTGACAGTTTGTGCTTTGGTGGTTTTATGGCAACAAACAGGCCAGTAAACCACCAAACCACCACCAAATATTCCCATCACCGTCACCGTCATCGTCACCGTCACCGTCACCGTCACCGTCACCGTCATCGTCACCAAAGGCAATGGCAACGCCATTTCCATCACAATCACTGGCTGCTGTCGCAGAATCCACAGTTGCCTCGCTGTCACATTTTAAGTGCCTTTAAGTGTTTAATGGCACGTTCGCATTACTCAATTTCCCAGCCGTTTTCACTCGAAAATTTTCCACTTCTTCTTTAGCTCGTTTGCGAGCTGAGCCCAAGCAGGCAAGCATGCAAGCCAACAAGCCGAGCCAAGCCAAACCAAGCCAAGCCAAGCAAGCGAGCATTGTCAGTATATTTCATAAATTCAATTAAGCAAATTGTTCTCAGTTATGGCCAAAAACTGCGCTTGGCCCCGGTTCAAAAGACAAAGGGCAATATGTCATGATTGTTACTCTTTCTGCTGTCTGCTGTCTGCTTTCAGCTTTCCCCCTCTGCTCTCCTTCTCTCCTCTTCTCTTTTCTTGATAAGGCGCGTTAAGCACCACTATTAAGATAATAAGTAAGATAATTTGCCAATTGCTTGCCAAAATCTAAAGACAGTCAGTCTTTCAAATAGAGCTTACATTTCATTATTGTTACTATCTAATAATAGAAAAAGTTGAACATCATGCGATTGTACTCCAAACTTTTTGTTGTATGTATGCAGTGTAGTATAAAATGTAAGGATTGCTTAAGGATTGTAATTTACTTGGCAAACTTGCAATGTATCTGACTATTTGGCATATTTTGTATTATATGGTATTTTTTAAATGTAACAGTATATCGATATACCACATCTGGTATATCCAGTAAATTTATTCTCGATGGTATATTTTAAATGTAATAGTATATCGAAGAATCGACATAGTTCAGTATTTTTTCTGGTATATATTGTGTTGTATATTTGAAATCTAACATTATATCAATATACCAAATATAGTCGTTTTGTATTTTTTTTTTCATTATAATAATGCGATATATTATAAGAACAATACCGTTATTATTCAGAATGGTTAGCAGCTATTTCACAGTTGAAAGTGCTTTATATCTTGTTTGTTCTCGAATATACAAAAGAAAAGATTGTTAAAAAATTGTAGTTACTATAATTACTACAAATTAACAAAATTAAATGATTTATTTAACAAAATATTTGACAAAATTTCTTAATTTACTTCTCTAGCTCGCTGATTTATTTAAAATTAATATATAACATACACAGCACTTCATAAATACGATAATGTTTAAGAAATGGAAATATTAACCAGAGACAAGATGTTGGAAATTCGATAAAAGAGCAACATTTGTGTGTGATGAAATAGGAAAGCTTGTGCTAAATCAAGTGCATCTGATTTAATCATACGAATTCATTCATTTTTTGACTTTGGTTTATTTTCATTTTAACGGAAATTTCTATGATGAAGTCCAGTCTAAATAGAGTATGACTATGCGACTGACTTTTCTGTTTGTGACGTTATTTCCAAACTGTTCTTAAAGCTACTAAACTATCGAAAAACTGTGATAGGAAGAGGAATGCAGAAATGGACCAAGTGATGCAATAGTTGATGCTTGTTTGTAATCAAGGTTATCTTATACATTATTTAGACCAAGTGCATCTACTTGAATCTTTGACTTTGGTTGTTTTATTTTTTAATGAACTGCAAGACAATTTGAAATAATTTTTAGGCAGCTGTCGACAGAATTAAAAGATGCGTTGGAATCTGTAATTTGGGAGGGTTTTATTTTGTGTTTTCACAGTAACTTTTATTCTTTTATATCGCAGTTACTTCTGTAGAAGAACGTGTATTTTTTAATAATCTTCTTAAATAATATAGGATGTGACCGTCATTAAAATACTACATATCATTCTTTGAACTATCGATCACAAACTACTAAAAACTATTAATTGAAATTCAAATTTATTTATCAAACTTAACGGTTCTACTTAACGGATATTTCTATGATGAAGCCCGGTCTAAACAGAGTATGACCATCCAACGGACTTTTGTTCTTGTCACGTTATCTTCAAATTGTTCTTAAAGCTACTAAACTAGCGAAAAACTGTGATAGACAGAAGAATGCAGAAATGGACCGGATGATGTTTGTAATCTTAAACTCCTCTAATATTCAGAATCTTACATCAGTATAAGACACATTGCCACATAAAATTGTGATTAGAATTTGTATATAGTAAATGTTGTGTGGCATTAATATAATTTGCTTCACAACTTGCCTTTCAATTGGCTCCATTTGTTTATCATATATGTAGTATAGTATTCGTCACTCGTCATATGAAATGACTACTCAAAGGAAATTGTGTGCAAAGTTATGAAAAAATTGTGTAAAGTTGACATAAGAGTGAGTGTGCTCTTGTATGTATGAGTATAATTCGTATTGCAGAAACTCAAAAAAAAAAAGAAGAGAACTCGTGTAATCAAATTAAATATGCAACGATGTAAGCATAATATTGCTTGTAAAAAAGTTTATTCAAACATTCTCAATGGGGGAATTCTTACTTTGTGATATGGGATTGCAATGAATTAATGAGAAACTGAACTGAACTCTCAGCGCTCAACTCTCAACTCTCAAAAGCATATTTGCAGATATGCCATTGTTTTTCTCGCACGCTTTTCAGACACCAACCATTGGCTGCTGGTTGGAGTAAGTAGTATCTTTGCCATGACAACGTCATGACAGTTGTTCTTGGTCGCTGTGTGTGTGTGTGTTTGGGCGTCTGCTGTATGGATGGCATTGCCATAGATCAATGCCAGCTGCAGTGACATTTGATATTTACCTTTTAATGTTATTAATATTATTAAAATCAGCAGCAGCAGCAGCAGCAGCCGGCGAAATCTCATATGCATACATAGGACATCCTTACGAAATGAGCTGCCAACTTACTCAACTTCTGTGTGTGTATGTGTGTTTGTGTGTGTGTGTGTGTTGACTGATATTCACACTGTGTTGGCACACGCAAATGAAGTTCTTGTGGCTGGCAAAATGAAGTCCAGGCTCCATAGTATTTTGCCTTTGACAGCATCATCCTACACAGACACAGAGAGTAGGCAGCAGTTGCTGTTGCTGTTGTTGTCAATGTGCTGGTGGTATTCAATGAAGCAGCTACTGCGCTGCTGTTGGCAATAAAATCAACAAATATTCCCAAAGAAAAACAGGTAAAATTAAGCAAAATGAGCTGTTGCAATCTGCTGCTGCTGCTGCTGCTGCTGTTTCACACTTTGCCATTCGACACGTGCAGCAGAGCAATGTATATATCATAGTTATTAAGGTGTGCAATATAATTATCAAGTATACGCCGTGTCCGCATACATACATATATGTAGAAGAAGAAGAAGCAGCAACAACAACTCTGTTTGCTGCACAACAACTTGTTGTTGTTGTCGATGTCGATGTTGGTGTTGTCGACGCCCTCGGGCTGCCGACGCGTGTGTATGGCTGCCAAAAGGCTGCCAATGACAGGAAATGTTGTGGCGTAGGTTGGTTAAAGCCAGGCTACTTAGTGTTGTGCAGCAATATACCACTGCACACACACACACACACACACACACACACACTCATACATACACTGACGCCCCTTTCGGGTATTTCGCGTGGCAGTTAAAAGCAAACGCATTTTGCCAGCGGCAACAACCTAGCACACACGTGCCGCACTTTTTGTGTGTTGTTCGAGTAGTTTTTGCCATTTAACTCGCACCAAAACCTTTTATTCCCTACTTCTCTCTTGTTCTGCAGTTTTAGTTTGACTGTGCATGTCATTTCGCTTATGAAATTTCAATTATGCTGCACAGCAAAAACAAGAACAAAAAAAATAGAAAAACAGTTCATGTTGCAGTTGTTTCCTGTTAGGTCCTAAGGGCATTTTGCATGTCCGTTACAATTGAGTCGGCATTAACTGTCATTTAATTCTCAGCTTTATTACCTATACATACACATACTCATTAACAACGACTGCGCTGACAAATGACATTATTTTCGTTTCGTTTGACATGTCAAAGCGCAAAGCAGCAGCAACAACAGTTGCTCTTGCTGCAAGAGCTCTTCAAAGTTGTCAGAGCATGCTTCAAGGCGCTGCCAAGTGCGTGTGCGTGTGTGTGTGCGTTAGTCAGTCCCTCAGTCCCGCAGTCAGACAGTCAGTCAGTCAATCAGTTAGTCATTCATTTAGTTATATGAACAACCTAGAAAAAAAAAAAAGAACTACGCTAAATGCTTTCAGACAGTTTGTTTATGTTGCTGTTGTCCTCCATAAGAATTTCTATTTACGCTCTCTCTCTCTCTCTCTCTCTCTCTTTATTTCTTGCGCTCTTCGGCGGCTCTCTTAAAGTGTGTGAGGCAAACTCACCACAGATGGAGGCGCATACTCACCACTCGGAAGTGGCCGACCTGTCGCTTGTTGCAGCCACTCGAATGAGCTTGACCAAATGCCCAATGCTGGGTGTTATGATGTTCTATAATCAGGTGCGCGCAATTGCAGCTGCAGTCGCAAGTTGTCAAAAGGACAGCAACTGGAGCACAAATGATAAGCACTTGCATTTGCATTTATCAAAATGCGAACATGTTCTGACTACCTCAATACTTGCAATACATTCGACCAACAGAAAAAAAGAAAAACGAATGCAAAAAGCTTCCTAACTGACTGACTTACAACTTACTCGGATTACGACTGACATCACATAGAAGAAGCATGACATTTGCTTCGTTATCGCTGCAGGGCTTGGCCAACGAGACGTATGCGTAATATGCGCACATACTATACGCTTGGAACGTGCCAATGAGCTGTGTGACCATTTCGTTTTATACATCTGCTAATGACTCAATTTGGCGACAAACAACAGTGTGCGAAACGCACGCACTGATGTCCTCTGACTGAGCCGCAGCAGCGAAATGAACACGAAGATGGAGATGGAAATGGAGATGACGATGAAGATGAAGATTGCCAGCGGGAGAGCGAGAGCGTGATAGGCGAACATTATAAGATATACGAGCTAAACAATTAACTGTTAACACACGCACGCTCAAACAACAATTGACAATAGATGAGCAAATACGAGTACACTTTCTTTTTATTTGCCCTAACTCGGAATTTACTTTGCCACCACAAAAATATTTACATTTACTACATATATGTAGCTGCATTATTCTCTTTCTGCAGGTGTCACTGTTTCTTTGTGACGAGAAATCAAATGAAAATTCAATTTTAGGGCTGTTTATAAACTAATTTTTTTGACAAGGTTATACAAATGGCAGGCTTTCCAATTAAAAGAAGTATTATTTTGCAATTTTAAGGTCGATTACTAATCAGCTCGCTCATGAAGAAATATCCATAAAGAGCGTGATTTCATTTCTACTTCTTCCTTAAAGTTCTTAATAGCCAACTTGTTCCTTATAATTCGTTGCTCATCAATTGATTTCTAATAAAAGACTAATGTTTCAATTTAAACGTCAATATCCGTTTCCAAATAAAATACACAACATTGATTTAGTTTTAAATACATAAAATCACTTATATAATAACTTATATAACCATAAAACAATGTAAACGATATTTTAAATTAAATACTCTCACATTAGTCATGCTAATTATGAACATATTTACAACAGTAACAATTAAATAATTCTCTATTTTTTCAATCCTTTAACTGAAATTATGCAATTGATTTTATTCCTCCTACTTTGGCACAGATCTTAAACTTTTGTAAATTTTCTATTTGGGACCCCCAAAAACCTTGGCTGCTGCTCACTAGTTTATACTTTTGCTAGCCTGAGATTTCTTCAACTGTTTTGATAATCGCATTTCTATAACGCTACCCATAGAGTTGAAGGATATTAAAATTTGTGTGTCGGCAGGAAATGTGTGAAACAGGCAGAAGGAGGCATCTCTGACCCCAAAAAAGTATAGATTTGTATCCATTTAGAGATCACTATATAACGTATATTATTCAGTGTCAATAGCGTCAATCTGTACATCTGTCCTTCTGTCTGTCTCTCTGTCCGTTCGTATGAACACCTAGATCTCAGTGATTATAAGAGATGGAGCTATATTTTTGTCCGCAGCATTTTTTATGCTTGCACACAGATCAAGTTTGTTTCCAATTTTTGCCACGCCGTTTTTCATCCGCGCTAATTGATTAAAGTCGAATAGCAAACGTAATTTTGAAGCTAGAGTCGCGATTTTTTGTTCTATACAATACAAACAATAGTATTGATGATAAATTTGTTTTAGATAGGATAAAAAGTGTAAAACACTTTAAGAAAGACATTTGTATGGCCAAAAGAGATTTCTGAAATCGGGTTTTTGGTTGCTTTGGCTAAGAATCTAGTATATTATATACTGTATGGTATATTTTGAATGTAGTTCTACATGAATATATCAAATATAGCCTTCGTATTTCAGTGTTTTTCGGAATATTTTTATTTTTATTGTGAACGTAACAATTTTAGTTGTAGTTCTCATTCTGATACTGTAAAATGGTAAATTTAAAAGTGTGCATCAGTTTTTATACCCGTTAACCGTAGGCTTATTGAAGAAATATATGTTTATAATAATACCGCACTGCATTACGTTGATTGAGTAATCTTATGTAATAGGTAGCGAGTATCTCACAGTCCAGTACACTCGACTCTAACTTTTTTACTTGTTTTCTTCGAAGTTAATGCTCCAAACTTAGACATAGTTATTTATCTGTTACTTAAAGTTGTTAAAATTATTAACTTTTTCTATTTTAATACACTGAACAATATGTATAAATTAATAAATTTAAATAAATTAAGTAAATATAAGGTAATGTACATACTTATGTACTAATGTATTATACGATGTAAGTTGACGTATTATTCTAGTTAACACATGGAAGTATATGCTCGGATATGCTCAATTAGGCAAATTGAAAATGCATTGCAGCTTCTCGTCTCTACGAGAAGAGAGACTTAGAGAGAGAAGCCACAATTCACGTGCTTGGAATGCACGGTAATTGTACAGTTGTGTCGCTAATGCAAAGCTAGCTGAGTTTGAGTTTGATGCTGATGCTGATGCTGACCATAGACAGACGGAGTGAAAAGTGTCAGAGGCAAGAACGAAACAATACCGTTGACCGCGCATACTTAACACAAATTGGTCTTTTGCACTGCAAACAACTGGACTCGAGAGTCGAGAGTCGAGAGAGAGAGTCCAGGGGAACCAGAGTTGTGGCTAAAAGCAATAGCAAAAGCGTCGCATAGAGTCGCGTCGCATCGTCTAAGTATGTCGCTTCCGTTTCCGTCGCCGTTGCCATTATCGTTGGTTGGCCAAAGTAACGTTAGGTTAGCCCACACAGTAGCGTATTGTTGGTGCAAAGTGCTGACACAGAGCGCCAGATAGCGAGGGAGACGCTGTCTTCTCCACACAGATACAGAGACAGAGACAGAGACAGATACAGAGAGAGAGAGAGAGAGGCACACGCTCACATGCATCATTGGCCATTATCGTGTGCGCCTTAAAAGCACATTGCGAAATGCCATTGGAAAAGTTGTCTAAAAGCAATGCCAAGTGAACGGCCAGGACAATGAAATGCCTGGCTCAATAAATAGTCAAAAGCACTGCCAGAAACAGCAACAGCAACAGCAACAGTAACAGCAACAGCAACAACATCGCCATCGACTGCAAAAGGACAACAACAAGGAGTGGAAGCAGGCAGACATTGGCATTGGCTACTTTGCCTTGTGTGTGCGGCTTCACTTTGACTTTGTCGCTGCTGTTGCTGCTGCTGCTGCTGCTGCTTTATCGCAACCAATTCGCAATTCGATTTGCTTTTGTGTGTGCCGCACACGCGGCGTATGCGTAATGTATCTACTCGTAAATGTGTATGAGACACTGTGTGCGAGGCTCGCTGTTTCGCTGTATCGCTGTATCAGTGTATCGTTGTATCGGTGTCTCGCAGTCGCGACAATCGCAATTTAGCGCCGCTTTTATGGCCCCTAGGTGCGAGCTCTGGCAACTTCTCTCTCGCATAATGGAAATTACTTGATTATCGTTTACACGTCGCCAATCGCTCAGCGACGTTGCCGACTGCCTCAATGCCTGACTGGCTGCTTAGTTAATAGACTCTTCTCTTACACTCTCCCTCCACTCTTCTCTACATTGGTGTCGAGCGTCTCTTTCTCCCTTTTGTGCTGCGCCGTGAATCTTATTAAAATTATTGTCTTCGATTTGGTCCCAAACACAGAGATAGCAGCTGGCAACGGCTGGCAAAGGCATGTCCACCCACAAAGCTGGCCAATTTTATTTGCTTTGAGGCCAGCTACAGACAGGGTCATTAACGGCCGCTCGTTAATTTCAATCTCATTCTGCCAGCTGACCAATTTACCCTCCTCCGCCGCCGTCACCCCCAAACAAAAGTCTCTCTCTATACTATGTTCATATATTACGTTGTAATTAAATAAACTGGCAAACGTTTAGCAGCGTTCGTTACGCCATTTCGATTAGTTCGAATCGGTTAACGGGTTAAGTTTCTTTCCATCGCAAGACTTTTGTTTTGATTGATACGACTAAGCACAAGGAATTGGCTTCCAATTGTTTGCTACAGATCTGGCAATATCCACAGCGACTTTCAGTCAACAGGAAACAATAGCAAATGCGAAGTAAAATATATTCTCAGATTTTATAAAATCTTTAATATATAGCTTGAAAATTTCCTTAGAGAAAATGGCATTTTTACAGCAGAATTTTCAACAAAGTTTACTATTGAAACAATTTATTTGGAATTTTAATAGTCGTCAATAAATATTGAAAAAATAAATAACAATTTAAGATTACATTTGCTTTAACATTCATATGTAATAAATACGCTTAAAGTATCAAAATTTAAAAACTATATATGCAATACAAATTAGATTAGGTGACGTGAAATTTGTTTATTTGACTGAATTGCGTATAAATACAATTATTGTCACTAAAGCTTTCTGAATTATCAGAATAGTGGAGTAACTTTCTTTTCTTATTTTGAGATTTTCAAATAAATTTGTAGATTATTTAAATTATTTGATTGGCAAATTATTTCAAGCAAAAGCAACATTTATTTATTATAAGTTAGCCGATATTTTAAAAGTATTATTTAAAAAAGAATTTACTATTTAAAATAACATCAATTTATTTCAAAAGATATTGACTATCGAATAACCTTTATTTGTAATTATTACTAACTAAGAACTTAATAAATATTGCAAAACAATCTGAAATGAATTGCAAAATATGCAATTAAAATCAGAGCTTCAATTTGATTGATAAAATTGTTTTATTCGCTTGAATTCAAGACAAATAAAATTATTCTTTAATTGGCATCATTGAGACACTAAAACTTTCAATCACTTTTCAGAGAATTGGAAAAACTTATTTAGTTCATTATTTGGTTTAACAGTAGATTATAAATATTGAAAAGGAACTATAAAAATTATTTGTAAAAAAAACAAATAAGAAAGCTACAGTCGAATGTGCTCGAGTGTGAGACACCTGCTGTTCATTTTAAATAGAGTGGTATTATTTTTTGTTAATATACCAAATTAATATTCCGCAAAATACTAAACTATACTAAAAGCTGTATTTGATATATTGCTAGAGTACTATATTGAAAATATACTAAAGAGTGCAAAATATACCAGATCGACCAAGCAACATCAACTCAATTGTATCTCGTTTTCTGCCTGTTGCCTGTTTTGCTGTAGGCATAAAGTTAAAATATCCTTTTATCCTATGGGTAGCGGGTATAAACAATTTAATTACTTAAACAGTTTTTGACTAAAACAATTAAAAGAATTTATGCTAAAATGCATTTGATTAAATTGTTTTATTTGTTCGAATTCGGTACAAATAAAATGATTCTTGTTTTGAAATTCATGTGCCACTGAAACATTTAATCACTGGAGAAACCTTATTAGCTGGGTATTTGTAATGTTTCACAGTGAAATACACAGGGACAAAAACCAAGCAAATGCCGACGCAGTAAAGCTGTCTGTAATACATTTTTAATTCGTTACTCTAAAGGTTAATTTTATTATGTTAAATGCCAAAAATGTGCTTCAACATTCTTTTGTTAAATAGCGAAAAAGGGCGTGTGCCAGCTGAGAGTGTATATGAAGTGTAAGTACGTATGTGTGTGTGTGTGTGTGTGGCCCTTGCAAATTGGTTGTGTTTGTGCTTGTTGTTGTTGTTGTTGTTGTAGGGCATCTTAAATTTTCCGGCTTTTGACGTGCCAATTTCACGCAGTTTTCAGCAAGTTGCAAAACTTTCAGCGCGCTAACAAAACTAAATAAATAAATGTGCCTTTGCACACCCACTCACACACACACACACACACATGCAGGCACACACGTGTACACACGCAGACGCTAGTGTAAAAAGTAAAGCAATATGAGTAAACATATACACAGACACACGAAAGTCTGAAAGCGGCATAAAAAATGCGCGCTGCAAATAAATACAAGCTCTGTGTGTGTGTGCCTGTATGTGTGTGCAAATGTGCATGATTGTGTGTGTGTGTGTGTGTGAGTGTGCCACGCTGTTATGCATGGAAATAAAACTTTTCCATAATTTTGTATAAGAAAAGTTTTGCGTTGTGCCACATAGTTGCAAGTGCTTCCTGCTGATTTTTCTTGAGCCGACGATTTTTTTGTTGTGCTCTCTTCCCATTCTTCTGCGTCTTCTACTATTTTCTGTGGCATGTTCTTGTTGTTGTTGTTGTTGTTGGTGGTGTTCTCTTCTCGGGCTTGGCCGGTATTTTCATTTGTGTGAGACTAGGCCCAAGTGGTTGCCGCCTGCAGTCGTGGCGCAAAAGTTTGCACAGCCTGTGAATTAATTAAAAGATGAACTGGGCAAAAGGAAACCAAGTAAACGAGTCAACTTCAGGCAAACTCTCAATTGCCAGCTCAGTCAGTCCAGTCCTCCTCTCATTTCCTTTCTTTTTCATGCCCAAGTCCAAGTCCAACCCGTCAACGAGAACTCCTTTAGTTTTATTGAACGCAAACTTTTAATCTAAACGATAAGAGAGCAGCGTGAGAGCGAAGCAAAAAGTCCGACTGTGGATTGGCCTATAACATGTAGCTAGACAATTTAACGCAGCCTTCGTTGAAATGGCAACATTTGCAGAGACAGAGGCAGAGACAGAGACAGATACAGCGACTGAATCAGAGTCAACTAATAAGCCAACCAATAAAGTTGAACAGTCAATCGACCTTGCCACAAATTGCCTGCAAATGAGCTGACATATTCGCAGCCAATTCATGTGAGTTTCGCAAATGATTTGTCGCATATGAACTTAAAAAGTGCCGTAGATTTTAGTTTTGAAGCAGGCAAACTTTCACTATTAGAGTGCCTTAACTCAACTAAAACCTCTTTCGTCTATAATTGCCCCCGCTACCCATAGGCTAGAAGGGTATTATAACCTTATGGTTACACAAAATGTTTATAATGCGCAGAAGAACAAGACATCTTTAGACGGACAAGAATACATATATATACAAATAGCTGTGCAACAGAAACAAAACTAGTACATAAAGGTTGTAACTAAATTTTGTCTCCAATTTGCATTTATTATTAATTAAAATTTTTCTTTTTTAATTTTAAACGCCAAGGTTTTAAGCACTGCTATTTCAATGTTCACAGCTGTACATATACTTAAGAATATAAAATAAGTACTTTAATATATGTTCGTCTGTCCGTTTGTATGTCTGTCCATATGACATAGATCTCACTATAAGAGATAGAGCTATAATTATTCGACAAGTTTGTTTTCGATCGTCTTTCTTGCCACGCCGAATTCCGCTACCGCAAATCGAAAAAAAAAACAAGTAAGAAAGTTACAGTCGAGTGTGCTCGACTGTGAGATTTCCGCTACCCATTTTTAATAAGGGCAAAATATTGCGGTATTATTTTCAAAATATACCGAAAATACTAAAAAATACTAAAAATATAGCAAAGGGTATGTTTGGTATATCGATACAGCACACCATTCAAAATATACCATAGACAGCACAATGTACCAGATTGTCGGCCAAAGCAACTCAGACCCCTAGTAAGTAGGCGTTTTTGCCCATGCAAAAGTATTTCTTTGATAAATTCCACAATTTTTATCTGATCGCAACCAAATTTTCAGGAATCATAACTACTATAGCAACTACAATATGTACCAAAACTCGTAACTCTAGCTTTAAAACTACGCTTGTTATTCGATTTTTTTGATTTGCGGGGGCGGAAGTGGGCGTGGCAAAAATTTGAAACAAACTTGATATGCGTGCAAACATAACAAATGCTGTCGAAAAAAAAAATTATAGCTCTATCTCTTATAGTCTCTGAGATCTAGGTGTTCATACGGACAGACGGACAGACGGACAGACACACAGACGGACAGACACACAGACGGACAGACGGACAGACAGACATGGCTATATCGTCTCGGCTGTTGACGCTGATCAAGAATATATATACTTTATAGGGTCGGAGATGCCTCCTTCTACCTGTTACATACATTTCCTGCCGGCACAAAGTTATAATACCCTTCTACCCTATGGGTAGCGGGTATAAAAATCAAGTAATTGTGAACTTTATGGTATGCTTCAAACAAATTTGTAAATTAATATACTAAGTATAAAAGTCGGTATATGTTAAATATATTTATTTTGTATATTTATGCTTATTTAAAATGGGTAGCGAGTAATAGTATATTGATATACTAAATCGTCGATAAATTTTACCATATTTATTTTATGTATTTCCACTTATTAAATATGGGTAGCGGGTGTCTCACAGGTAAAGGAAACACTCGACTTCCTTGCTTTCTTACTTGTTTCTCTCTTTGACCCGTCACTTCGCCAGTTCATCAGCTCTGTCTATCCTTTTGTTCATCCACCTGCCCGTCACTAAATTGTCTATCCATCAGCGCGTCACTCCAACTGACGGGCTGTTAGTCAGCTCATTTGTAAAGTATGTCTGTCCATCCCTCCGTACTGTTTAGCAGTCTATCTGTCCAGCTGTCTATTTCTCCGCTTATCTGTCTACAAACATCAGCTTCTATATTTTTGAGGGTATCGTAAAATATGTTACACTCAAGATGTTGTTCTGATTTTAATAATGTAAATTAGTAACCTTAATCTATTCAATAACATAATAATGTTAAATCTTTGAGCAAAATATAAATCTGATATAAAAATCATTCTTATTTGCAACTTATACATTTTTTTTTAAATTAATGACATTCCATAAATAATCAAAATAATAACACTTTGTTTAAAGTTTGAATAAGGTTAATGATTATTTTCATAACTTATTCTGAAGCTCTTGAAAGTCTATCATTTTTTCTGTTGTAAGATAATAATAACTAAAATATTTATGGTTCCTCAGAATTGATTGCGATCAAATAGAAATTGTAAAAGTTATTCAAGAAATACTTCTGTATGGCAATTTACGCTTACTGTCTCGCAGATGCTTTGACTGACAATTTGATATATTTTAATATATATTATATTATTATAATATATATGTATATGTGTATTGACCTCTAAGGTATATTTTAGATGCAGAACTTCATCGATATACCAAATATGGTCATTGCTGTATTTTTAGTATATTTGTGATATATTATTAAATATATTTTTACAATAATACTACACTGTTTTGATTTCTTACATGTTTTCCATGTTTTCGCCCCGAAAAGAGAAAAAATCACAATCAGGTATATTTGTATTTTGTGCTATATAATATATATGGAATGTAGTAATATACATATATATACCACAAGCTTCTCTGAAAAAAAACACATTTTCAATGCATCTGAAACCATTGCACATTGGGATGAAATGCCTTTATTTTGGCCATAACCGTAATTTTAAAGCTAGAAAGTTGAAACTTGGAGAATTTGCTGCTTATATTATTTGTGAATTTCGGATTTTTTTATTTTTTTATTTTTTTTTTTTTTAGTTTTTTTTTTTTAATCACCTCTAAATCGTTTTCCGGAAAATCATTTAGAATTACCCAGTCAAAAGAGGCCTTGACATTGCGATTTGAATCCAGCCAAATTTTTAGTTAGTCACCCCGACGAAGAGAAACCTTGCTTGTATCTATTGAAATATTTAAACCCCCGCAAATTCCCGCAAATTAATTAAATGCTACTTGAATATACACATAATAATTCATACTACCACATAAGTTGTTATTTGAATCCTGTTGTATCTTGCTAGATATGCTCCACGAAACACATATATTTTAAGGTTAGAACCAACAAAACGACTGCTTACGTATTTCATTAAAAACATGACAACACAAAAACACATATAATTAGAAACTTATACAAATATTTTCTACATACCATGAAGAACATTTTCCAATTTAAGGTATTTTAATAAGTCAAAATGTTTAAAAATACGACAACGCCAAAATTAAGAAGCTTGACTAGTCCGCAAGCTTGCACGCACCACGTGGCAAGAACAGCTGACTTTAAACAGCTGGTGCAAGACGAGGCCTGCGCAATAAAATTCAAATTAAATATTTTCGATGCCTAGGGACATTTCTAAGCTTGAAATAATTGCAACATTATTGATATATTAACATGAACTTTTTTAGGTTTTTGCCAAAATAAAGGTCTTTCATCCCAATGTGCATTGTCAGCCTATCAGAAAATATTCTTCTAAGTTCTGAATACATCTGAAAGCCTTAGCTGCTGTTGTCAACTTTCGTGTTTAAATAGCTAAATCTTTCATCAGCACCAAACACTTGATTTCTCTTTGTTTCTTTGAACCACAAACACTTAATGCGTTGGTGCCAGTTCAACTTTGAACTGCGGATGCGGCTGCTGCTGTTGTAATTAATTGAAAAAAAAGACAGTCATGTTACACGTCTGTGTCGTGGGTCTTCAATTAAGATTCAGCGTTCAGTTGTGAGCAAAACAAAATTTTCGCACATCTAGCACATGTCACACACCACCAACAAAAACAGGAGAGAGAGAGAGAGAGAGGAAAGGGAAAGGAAGAGAAATGCATATTTTGCAATGTGCGCATTTAGTTCATGGCCAACCGAAAATAGTGGCCAACAACATGTTGCCAAATGCCAATACAAAATATTCCAGCTTTCTGTCTGTCTGTCTGTCCATCTCTCTCTTTCACTCGCTATTGCTTCATCTCTGTCTAGCATGGCGAATGCAATTTGTATAATTGACTGTGACTGTGACTGTCACCTCGCTCGGCGGAGATCGGACCAGGCAGCAGATCCATTTCCAGTCTACAGCAACTTTTGTAATTTGAATATGTACAGAAAATATATAAATTTATACTACATATGGTACATATATTTGTACAGCGGGTGGATGATGTCTGTTGCTGTGGCTGTGTTGCTTTGGCATTTTAGTTGTGCTGCGATGCGGTTTTTTTTGGCCTGGACTCCTTTCATAGTTTTGAGCCTGTTGTCGAGCTTTGTTGTTTGCGGTTAAATGCAATTAAAAAGAGATTTACAAGCTTAAAGCCCAAAACGAGACGACAACGCACTGTGTTTGCGATATGTAATAGTTTAATACGAAAATAAATATTCAAAACAAAAAAAAAAACGTAAAATTCTAATTCGTTTCTCTTTGCCGACCGAATGAATGTGAACAATGGAATCGCTGTTATTGCAGGATATTGAAATCAAGTAACGAATACTGCAATTCCAGTGTGCTCGACTGTAAGATACCCGGTAAACATATCCAATACGGAATTATTCTTTAAATATACCGAATTAATATACTGAAAATACTAAAATATACTGAATGCTATTTTTGGTATATAAATATACTATTACATTCAATATATCCATTTTAATTAAAGGAAAATAATACAGAATTATTTTTATTATATACTCATTTAATACGCTGAAAAATACTAAAATATACCGAAGCCTATTTTTGTCATATTCATTTACTATTATATTCAAGATATACTATAAGTGTGATAATCTGGTATATTTTAGGTGTAATACTACCTAAATATATCAAATATAGCCTTCTGCATTAGTTTAGTATCTTAAAGTATATATATTAATTTTAAAATGAATTCCAGACTGTTTTGCTTTAATACCCTTCTACCCTATTAGTATCGGTATATGGTATATAAATGAATTGTATTCAAATCGAAATGTATGCGAAAGAAAGGCAACCCCAAGCAATTGGGCTCAGTTGCGTCGCTTGAATTCTAATTCGTATTAAAAGCATCTCGTGCTCCCTCTGAGATATTTACATAGCAATTAATAAATGCCATTATGGCCAGCAGTAACAATAACAATTACAACGCCAACAACAATGACTGGCAGCGGGATCAAGACAGCAGCAAGTGACAGCAGCAGCAACAGAAGCAGCATCAGCAGCAGGATGAACACAATGACGCAGCTGGAAAGCAGCGGCTTCTATAGCTTCAGCTTCAGCTCCCAGCTCCCAGCTCAAGCCGGAGTCGGAGTTGGAGTTGGAGTCGGAGTCGGCAGAGTAGCTGTTGCTGGAATTATAATAATAAAAAAAAGGTACATGTAAATATTTGACAAAAGCATAAAAGCAAAAAGGACAACAATGAAATGTAATGAAACGAAATGACAAGCGCCCCCAGGAAGATGAAGAAAATTGTGAAGAAGGCAGAGAAAGAAGGCAGCAACGACAACAACAACTAACGCATCAGATACTGAGTATATAAAAGTATAAATACCTCCACATTTAAATATATCATTTATGTATGTGCACATGTATATATACATACATATAAATTATGAATGCCGGCAATAAAGTCAAAAATGTCAAATTAAAATAATAATTCTGTCAAATCAAAGAGAGAGCGGCTCAGTGAAAAGCTTCAAGAGTTTGATGGAAGCAAGCATACGCTTCATATTAGTTGATATTACCCCAGAAACTATATATTCTAATTGGATTTCATTTACTTATTTTTATGTTCAAATTTATAAAGAATTAATTACTGATGCAATTGCTTTAAATCGTGAAAAAGTTATGTGAAATTAGTTTTGATTCTTAAAATGTTTCAGTTTATTCAAATTTTTGCATACATAATCAAATGACTTTAGTCATTAAATGAAAAATCATATGGGAATTGTAGAACTTTTTTTCATTTATTTTGAATGATAAGTTAACAGAAGTGATTTCTTGAATCTTTTTTTTAATTTTTATCGAACTTCAGCAGATTTATATATTTATAAAAATACAATCAAATAATGAAATGATTTCTAAAAATTGCATTCGAAATTAAGTTTGGACGTATTTAGATTTATAAAAAAAGCTAATCAGATAAGAAAATGATGAAATAAAATGGAAAGTCTTATAAAAAAAGGAAAAGTTTATTTGATAAGAAAAATAACATATATACTATATATTTTTATTGCTACGTCAATTAAGTATTTTTGTAAAATTGCAAAGAAAAATTCAGTTCGGAAATATTTATGATTTATTAAGAATGGCTTTAGTCATTAAACGAAAATTTGCAAAGAAACTTGATTTAGGAAATAATTGTACATATAGTATTTATAAAGAACGTATCACTTTAATCACTGAGTTTATACACAATTATTACAATTTAGAAAAAGAACTTGAGATTGCAAATACTTTAAACATTTTGCAGTCTGAGTGCGTGGTATTAAAGAAATGTAATTGAAATGATTTGTAAATGTTATGCCTGCTTGGGGGCGTGGTCGGGTGCGTGGGCGGGGGCGTGGGCCTGCGGCTTACCAATAATGAGAACCGTATACCCATTGAGACCCAAGCAGGAGAAAGAAGATGGAAGAATGGAGCATGGGTTGGAGTATCTTGCAGATACAAGATACACGAGCTTCTAAACCAAATTGCATTTGTTTGCGGCTGCTGCAGAATAAACCAATACGAATACTGCCAATTAATATAAGTATGTATGTACATATCAAGTACGTCTATATCTTTGTACGATTGCAGAACGTGATTCAGTCAGGCGGTAAATACAAAGTACAGACTTCACTCGAATATCTCTGCAGCCAATCCGATGTCCCAATGTTATCATCTTCAGCGCATACACCTCCTTCCCCTCTCCTCTCCTCTCCTCTCCTGTGCCTCTTTCATCTCCGACTTTCGTCCAGCCAATTGGTTCTCTGGCAATTCGCAATTTTCTAAATTACATTTGGAATTTTGCATTTCTGCTGCCCTTTGCTGTTACTTCTGTTACTCTAGATATTTTTTGCATTGTGCTTTTGTTACCCTTTCTTCGGGGGGAAGTATTAGAGCTTCTGCATACTATTTGACAGCTTTGCAACCGGATTAACTCTGTCCATCTCTCTCTTTCTCTCTCACTCTCTCTATCTCTCTCTCTCCCTCTGTCTGTCTGTGTGTTTTGTGATTTATGCGAGCTCAACATATTTTTGGGGGTAATCCAATGTTTTGGCACTATCTCTCAAGATATGACAATGAAATAAAGAGTGGATCAGTTGGTAGTTGTGTTTTATTTTAGTGTTTATTCATAGGAATTTTGCAGATCGTTTTAAATTGTGAAAATGTAATTAAATAAGTGTATAAGTATTTCGTTAATTCTGGCATCTGAATTTCTTTCTTACATATATAGATGCATTTTTGTAGTTGTTGTTGCTGCTGCAAACTATTTGTATATAAATATTTGCTATGCTTTGTTCGTTCTTTCAACGATTTCAACCAGCTATTGTTTGTTGCTTTTTCTGCACTCAAAAAAAAGGGCGTTAAAAAAATTAGAAAACCTTTAAGTCAGAAGATTCATCTTGATTTCAATAACATTTGTCACAGTTCTTATAAAGAAATCTAATACTTTAAAGACTACGAATCATATTATAATATTAGAAAACAATATGTGTTATTCTTATTTACTACTATTTTATTATTTAATTGAAATCGAACCGTTCCAAGAAATTTCTCTTGGACTACAATAAAAAATGGCTTGCGAGTTTGAGTTTCGAACGAAAGCAGTAAAAGCTTTATAAAAACTTAAAATAAATTTCGATTGAATTGAGAATTGTGTAACCTAAGTCTAGTACGAGTATTCTAGGTATTATTTTGACAATTTGTCATGTTTATACCCGTTACCCAAAGAGTAAGTTTGTGACATCTCCGACCGGCTGTATCAGCAGCCGAGATTATATAGCCATGGCAAGAAAGAGCAGATGTCAATCTAGTATATTTCGTACTCTATGGTATATTTTAAATGAAGTAGTATGTAAATATAGCAAATATATATGTATGTACATATATAGAAAATGGATAGTTTCTTTTGTTGGCAACTTTGTACTCTATTGTATATTGTGAATGAATTTGTATAAAAATATACCTAATATTCGCAATTGGGTATATTTTGTATTCTATGGTATATTTTGAATGAACCAATATATAGTAATACCAAATAAAGACCTTCGAATATTTTTGTATTTTTTTTGGTATATTAAATCAGTTACTTTAGTTAAAAGTCCGGTATATTTCGTACTCAATAGTATATTTGAACGAATTTGTATATACTAATATCAAATAAAGCTTTGAGTATATTTTAGTATATTAAATTGGGATATTTTAGCGTATGATTTTATTAAAAATAGATAGCAAGTATCGCTCTTGTTCAGATTAATCTTCTTTGTTTTAATACATTGATCACAATACAATTTTAGAGATGAAGGTCTTTGATTTTAGAAACTGGTTCGTTTTTTCAGTGTGCTGCTGCAGTTGTTGTTGTTATTGTTGTTGTGTTTGACTGGCGCTTCTTAAATATATTTCCATGTTTGCCTTGGCTGATTGTAATGCAATTTGTATGCATTGTGCATGACAAACAAAAAGGCGAACCCATGCGACCCAGGCTGTGTTCTGTTCTGTTTTGTTCTCCACTGTTCTGGCAGCCAATCATTGAGTATGCCAGCTATTCTGCAATCCTTTTGCAGAAGGATGCGCTGCGACAGCTGCAGTAACAACCGACAACAAGCAGCAGCAGCAGCAGCAGCAGCTTCTACAACAACTGCAAGTGCTGTGAAATTATGTTGAGTAAAACTGAAAACTTGAAAGTCATTGCAGGTCATACGCAGAACTCACACACATCCAAAGCAAATAAACAACAAATTATATGTATAGAAGAATGAAAATTAGTTTTGTCTTCTTTTCTATTCTATTTTTGTTGTTTCCGGCATACTTTCATGCATCTCATTGCATGCCAAATTCATTGTCGAACCGATAAATGAACGAGGATGAGTTCAATGTCTTATCATGATGCATGACTTCTCTTTGTGGGACAGTTTTAGATAAATAAGATTTAATCTCAAGATGTACAAAGTCAATAGATAACACCAAATGAATTTACTGCAATTGCAACTAAATAAGTTTCGTGCTCTTTTCACTCTTTTCAGGTAGCTGTCAAAATTGCAGCTCACAACACGTTGCAAATGGCAGCAGGTCAACGTTAGCCAAAGCGAAAGCCAAAGCCATAGAAGAAGAAAACTGTTGAAAGAGCTGCCACAGCTTTTGCCACCAAAGCAAAAAGCACCAGCAGCACATGTCAACCAACCTGGCGATGGCTTATAACACACACACACACACACACACACACACACATCGGCAGCGTTTGCTTTTTGCCAACTCACAATTCACATGAGGCGGCAATCGGCCGGATCAACACTCACAGCGGTTGGTCGACATTCTCATATTGCCATCTCCTCATTTTTTTTCTCTCTTTCTCTATCTCTCAAAAGAACTTTCTCTCTCTCTCTCTCTTTCCCGCGTAAGCTGGCAACTTTTGTCCAAGTGCCACAAAGAAAAACTTTACACAAAGATTATTTAGTTAGACTGCGTCGTCGTTGCCGATGATGGGCGCGTGGGCGTGGCCGTGGACGGGCGAGAGTTGCAAACAACTTTCGCGCTGGGGCGCAACAAAATAATGCCACAGGCATTAAGTAACTCCAACTAAAGGCCACAATTAAAAAAATATACTCAACTCGACTCACAAGATTAACACACAATTTCAAGCTGAGCTACACACTCAAGTTCGGAGTTTTTAGTCTGCATATTGAATCACAAGCAAGGTGTAACTTAAGAATTTTGCTGTCTATATTCAAAAATTGTGCTAAGATAACATGTTCGAATTCGAAATTTACACAATTTGTTCAAATGAAAGTCTTTTCATTAAGATTCTTAAGGCCAAAATGATTTTAAGCTTAAAAAATTAATTAAAGTTTATCAATATTTAATAAGTTCATAAAATTGAAAATAACAACGTCTTTTAAGTGTAACAGAATTATTCCTTTATTTTATGTTAACAAACACTATGCAAAACTTTATAGAAAGATTGATTCGATTATTAGGCGTTACTACAAAAGAAATTCGCCCCGAAAGAACAAGAAGTTTCATAAGCTCTCTCTTTTTTTTGCTCTCTGGCTCTCGCTAGCTTGTATACAATTTCTTCGTATACAACGTCCATACTTGGTATATCTATGTACTCCGACTTGCAAAATACAACATAGAGTACAACATATACCAGACTGGCATCCAAAGCTACTAAATCCCGACTTAAATTATTTCTTAAATTGCTAATTTTGCTTTTTATACCGGCTACCCATAGGTTAGAAGGGTATTATAACTTTGTGCCGACAGGAAATGTATGTAACAGGTAGAAGGAGGCATCTCCGACCCTATAAAGTTTATATATATAATATATATATTCTTGATCAACGTCAACAGCCGAGACGAACTAGTCATGTCCGTCTGTGTGTCTGTCCGTCTGTCCGTATGAACACCTAGATCTCAGAGACTATAAGAGATAGAGCTATAATTCTTTTTCGACAGCATTTGTTATGTTTGCACGCAGATCAAGTTTGTTTCAAATTTTTGCCACGCCCACTTCCGCACCCGCACATCAAAAAATCGAATAACAAGCGTAATTTTAAAACTAAAGTTGCGAATTGGTATATACAATAATTACTATAGTAGTTATGATTCCTGAAAATTTGGTTGCGATCAAATAAAAATTGTCGAATTTATTAAAGAAATACTTTTGTATGGGCAAAAACGCCTACTTGCAAGGGGTCTTAGTTGCTTTGGCTGACAATCTGGTATACTTTGCCGTCCATGGTATATTTTGAATGCGGTACTATATATTGATATACCGCATATATCATTTCTAGTATTTTTAGTATTTTTGCAGTATATTTGGTATATTTTGAGAATAATACCGCGAAATATATTGCTTTTATTTAAAATGGGTAGCGGGTATCTCACAGTCGAGTACACTCGACTTGTTTATTTTTTATTAGAGCGTAAAGTTTTAGTTAGATCTTGCAACAATAATAAGTACTGACAACAAAAAATTATAACTCTATCTATTGTTGTTTCTGAGATCCGAATGGATGGACGTCTCGGCTATCGATGTTAATCAAGAATATATGTATATAACATACTTTATGATAGATAATCAATTAGATAATCTTTAATTATTTAATATGTGGTATAATTAATAATATGTGCATATGCATGTGTAATTTACTGCTCGCCATTTTAATAGGACACCATGTCAGCTCTCTTTGCAAATAACTGATCATAACTCGGAAACGGAAAAAAAAACCGATTTTTATCAAATATATGCAATCATTGTTCACTCTTTCTAGTATATTCCAAGCTTTGAAACTCAACCGTTATAAAGTAGTTTGCACTTTATGCAAGCATTCGTAAAAATTCAATAGAACTTTTGTTCCACTTCAAATTTAGAAAATGCATTTTGTTTGATCGGTTTCAAATGCACACTAAGATTCGCTTACTTAAAAGTGTCCTATTCAAGTGTCGAGCAGTGTATTACAGTTTGATTAAACATAAATAATACTGCATACTGCTGACGAAAGACTTCGTTACAAGTTGTTACTAAAAAACTGACCGCAGCTGCTTCCACTATTGTTGACTGTTAATCTACTAATGACGACTGATGATACCGATAGCTTGATGCCAATCGACTTGATAATGCCAACCGATACCAATAGTGTCTATCGACTAGCCTCCACATATGTTACATTCATTCGCTGAAAGCTTTAAAGCTATAATACCCTTCTACCCTTTGGGTAGTGGGCTTAAAAATCACAGTAATCTTCAAGAGGCATCCTAAAGTTGCTGCTGAAAATGATGTGTCCTCATTCTAGTAGCTAAGAAATAGTATTGATTATTTGGTATGCTGTTTAGCACATTGTTTAGCACAACAATAAAATCAGAATGATTGGCTGGTTGGTTGGTTGGCTGGATGGGTGACTGAAGATAAGTTAAATGCCCTGCTAGTGCCATCCAGGATGCTCTAAACTGCATTTTGGGGGCATTCTTAGCCTTGTTATTTATGTCAGAAGGGCAACTAACATACACAAGCAACCACTTTGGGGTGCCATGCACTCGTGCCCTCTCACTCGCACTCGTACATACATTCGAGGCGAATTCTTGTACTGGTTTTCCATGCTTGTGTGTGTGTGTGTGTGTGCTATATAGTATATGCATGTTATGCATCTGCAATTTGTATGACATTCACAATGACATTCTTCGAACAGCAGGCACGAGGTGAGGCAGAAGAAGGAGAAGGAGATCAGGAAGCGAACCAAAGCGAAGCGAAGCAAAGTGAAGTGGGAAGAAGGGAGAGCCCAAAGTATTTATAAAGAATGGCACGGCAGAGAGCCCAGAGTCAAGTCCAGTTGAAGACGACGACGATATGAGAGATAGCGAAAGCGATAGCTGCTTCGCACATACATACACATACGAGTAGAGCACATGCAGCATTGAAGCAAGCAGGTCATCAGGCACATAGTATGGTAGATGGTAGTGGATGGCAGTAGATGGCACATGGCTTGCAGCAGTGGAAGCAGCAGTTCTACTCTATGACACTGGAGCAGTCTAATAGTCGTTCGCTTGCAATTTAGATGAATTTCTGTTTGGCTTACGCCGTGGCCAGGCAGCCAGTAAGGCAGGAGCCGGCAACCAGCAAGCAGCAACCAGCAGCCAGCAGCCAGCAGCATAACCATTGTGCTGACGTCTTCTCTATATTAAATGGATGTTTTTATGTGCACACACACTTGGTGTATGTGTATGTGTATGTGTGCCCTTAAAACAACAAGGCAACTGAACTGCGTTCACTTTCAACAAAATGCAGTCGCTAAGCGAATCCGAGATGAGAACGAGACGTAGCTATAAACTATTTGCTAGCTTGGGCATTGCCTTAAGGCAATTCGAGCTTTTGTTAACGCAGACGTTAGCACAACTCTCTCCCTCTCTTCCCTCTCCTTCCTCTCACCCACTCGCTTGATATCTTGCAAAAAAAAGTATAGAAAAAAAAGAGGAAAAAGAAACGCCAGAGGCCAGGCAAAGTGATGTCATTGTTAAAGCTAGCAGCAACAAAACTGGACTAGACTCTGGACATTGGAAGACTGCACCTTCAGTGTTTCTCCACATGGCGTATAAATGTGACAGTGCAATGTGACTGTATAAAAGAGCATGTTGTCCTGCTCTCTCTCTCTTTCTCGTTCTTTCTTTATTCTCTGTGTTTACGCAAGCGAGAAAGGGATTTTGCGTTATGCAACTGGAATGATTGGAGACGTTGGTAATGACATCGAAAAGGGGACATTTGCCTTATACCTTCTTCTTCATCTTCTTCTGTTTATGCTCTCTCTTGCCTCTTTCTTCCACGTCCACTTCCACGTCCACTTCCCCTTCCACTGCGTTTTCCTTTTCCCATTGTTTTTATTTTATTTCTCTTTTTTCTTGCTTGGTCTTTGCTGCTCTCGCACGATTTGTTTCGTGCTGCTTGACGCTTTGTGCGCTCAATTGAGTGCAAGTGCAATATTTTGATTTGCAATTGTTTGGCGAGTCGCTTCCTGTTGACCAGCTGACCACCAACCAACCCCTAAAAATACTCACCCCTCCCCGTTCGTAGAACTTTAAGCGCTGCGCAAATCTTTTGTTGTGCTGTGTTAATTGCTGGCAGCTCAGATTTTCAGCGCTTGCTTTTGTAATTCTTTATGCTAGCTGCAGGCTGACCCAGCGAACGGACAAATGCATGAATGAATGAATGAGTGACTCAATGAATACACTTTATAATTGTGCTTGTAGCAACACTTGTAAGCTGGCACTTAGTTGCTGGCATGTTAACACGGTGAACTACAATCGATAATGATGAATATTTCATTGGTCGATCAATTTGCTACTAATTGATGTTAAGTATTTGTAATCATATGGGACTCGTCATTATCAAATATGTTAACATTTATCCTTCTCTTTAGTTACGCGTATAAAGAAACTATAATTTACTATTTTTAGTGTTAAATAACAAACACTTTAATAGAAGCTTGAGGAATTTAAATTTTAAATGTTTCGATATACGATATATTGCTTTCATTAGCATTAGCATTAGAATTACCATTAACATTTGCATTAGCATTAGAATTAGCATTATCATTAGAATTAAAATTAAAATTAAAACTAGAATTAGCATTAGCATTAGCATTAGCATTAGCATTAGCATTAGCATTAGCATTAGCATTAGCATTAGCATTAGCATTAGCATTAGCATTAGCATTAGCATTAGCATTAGCATTAGCATTAGCATTAGCATTAGCATTAGCATTAGCATTAGCATTAGCATTAGCATTAGCATTAGAATTAGCATTAGCATTAGCATTAGCATTAGCATTAGCATTAGCATTAGCATTAGCATTAGCATTAGCATTAGCATTAGCATTAGCATTAGCATTAGCATTAGCATTAGCATTAGCATTAGCATTAGCATTAGCATTAGCATTAGCATTAGCATTAGCATTAGCATTAGCATTAGCATTAGCATTAGCATTAGCATTAGCATTAGCATTAGCATTAGCATTAGCATTAGCATTAGCATTAGCATTAGCATTAGCATTAGCATTAGCATTAGCATTAGCATTAGCATTAGCATTAGCATTAGCATTAGCATTAGCAATAGCAATAGCATTAGCATTAGCATTAGCATTTGCATTTTAATCCTAAAAATTTTAATTACACCTGTTTGTCATTAATTGAGAAAATATAAATCAAATCACACATATGAAAGAAGTTGGCAATTTATTTTTTGTAATTAATATGTCAATAATTTTTTTTTTTCATATTTTAGCATTTGTTTGAATTATGACAACTAATTAGCAGTTGTACTCTGTGTTGTCGAGTAATCGATTGCCTTAAAGTTCATTTACTCTATGGCATTGAAGCGAGAATTGGTCGACAACATGGATTAATGCATTATACCACATACATATGTGTATGTAATGCAATTAGAAAATAATTTATATTATGATAATAATTGCAATTGCTTGCATACTTTTTGCAGCGCGTAAATTAATTAAAATGTTCAGCAACGTGCATGCTTCTATGAACATATTTTCATGACAGATTGTTTTTAAATAGTTGCATTTTCAAAATAGTTTTTCACCCTGAACACTCGTTCTCCTTCTCCAAACCGCTCTCTTTGAACTAAGCTCTAACTGTCGGTATTTTATTTGTGTATTTTAAGAGTGTGTGCGTGTGGGAGTTTATAGTATACTAAATGTATGTTTTGGTATGCTATTCCATATGGAGAAATAAGCGTATAACATGAAATTCTATGAAAATTAAAAGAGCCGCAACACACATAAATTAAAAGTGCTAGCGAGCTTCTTCATCTAGTTGCTATTTGGCAGGTAAACAACAGACAAGTTGCAAGGGGAGGAATGTGGCCGAAAAAGAAATGATTTGTTGCACTTGCTGGCTGGCTGGCTCGTTGCATGCCACCAGAAGCAACGTGCACGTTTTGTTATATTATATTTAGTTGCAACTACTTCGCTGTTGGCCCCCCATTTGTCCCACTTACCCCACTTGCACTGCGCTGTCTGCTAATGTTGTTGCACTTTATCGTACTTCTTTTCTTTTTTTTAATATCGAACAACATATGTTGGCAATAACGTGCGCCATGGGCGGCCTGGCCAATGTTGCAACGTTTCAGTCTCAGTCTCAGCTCCAGTTTCGGTTCTGGTTCAGGTAGACGAAGTCTCTCTCTATGTTGCTGCTGCTGCTGTTCGTATTATTGCTTAAAGTTTTACTTTTATCATGGCCATCGTTGCGTTTCTACAAAAAAAGAAAAAACAAATAGCTAAAAAAGAAACGCGTCTGTTGCCAAAAACTTCTTAACCAAAAGCACTAAAAATGGCGAGCCCGAACGAACGGACGAACAACAAGCAAACTTATGCCACTTGCTCTCTTTCGCCTTCGCCTTCGCCTTTGGCTTTGGCTTGTGGCATCTTGTCGCTGGCCACCGCTTGCTAAACTTTTCCCGCTGATTTTTCCCACTACATTCAGATTTTTGTTGCTCTTAATGCAGCAGCAAGTCGCACTTTAATTCATTTACCGAACATTCCAAAACAAATTCCCTCATCACTCTGCTGCACACTCAACGTTGTCCACCTGTCGCTTTTGGTTTTTGTCATGAATACAAGGCGCTGCCTTCGTGTGCTATGCTGATAACTAGCTTAGAATCATCACCTTCAATTAAGACAAATGAGAAATTTCAAAAGCCATATTCTGAAAGTATACCACAAAAATACTGAAATATACCGAACCATATATTTGGTATATTAGTATTGTACTACATTCAAAATATACCATACAGTGCAAAATATACCAGATTGAAAATTTTTACCACACAAATACTTGGTATGTCAATTAAGCACTTCATTAAAAATATATCTTAGAGTAAAAGACATATAGTACATACTAGATTGACAATCAACGCAACTAAACACCGAGTGCTCCATACAAAAGTATTTTTTATATAACTTCCACAATTTATTTCTTCTTCGCATATTATCAGGAATCAAAATTATTATTATTGAATGTATTGAATATGATTTTCTGTCATAATTACTTATGTAAATATCTACTATATATTAATTAGTCTGCCAACGAATTAGTCAACGAATTTGATTGTATCTTGCTATGATACACTTTAAATAAAATAAACATTATGAAAGGAAGATAAGTTTGTGAACTTCGCAGAAGAGCACAGAAAATTGTCAAGTCTTACTCAATTTGCGATCTGCTGCTCAATAGCCTTGAATCAAATACAAAACAAGTAATCGACTATGATATATCCTCTGCAATAAAAGCTAAACGGTGCGAAATTATTCTAAAAATATACCGAATTAATATACCTCAATAATACTAAAAATACTGAAAGTAATTTTTGGAATATCGACATATTACTTACATTACATTACATTTATTATGTATGATGCAAATCAATCTTAAAACATATTAAATTAATATACCGCAATGATACAAAAATATACCGGGTGTTATGTTTGGTATATTGACATAATACTACATTTGTTATACGGGTGATACGAAATGTAGGCACAAAGTTATAATAATAAAAATTTTGTTTGTTTTTTCACCATCATATATATGCAAATGAATAAGAAAACATTCATGTTTAGAAAATTGCACAACTTATATAATTTTAATTGCACATCTTTTATGAATTGCGGTTGTCGATTTGTTAAGGCCAGATGACAGTATATAATTCTATTTTCATGCCTTTTTGCAAATAACTTTATTGAATTTTGATTGTCGTTGAATTGACAGATCTACTTATAAATTTAAATTTCGATTTTATTCCCGAATTAATTTGGCAATCTGCCGCAGACTTTAATGTAGCATACTTTGTGGCTCATTGTGCGTAGTCCGCATCGATTGAATTGAAGAGTGCAGCGCTGTAATTTGATTATAGCCAACAAATAAATACAGATCGTTGTGCAAATTAAAAAACGCCTGTCAATTTGTGGAACAAGTAACGACAGTTAACTGCCTTCCGTTTCGCATCTTGAGCGGATCTCGACAACTAGAACTCCGACTCCGACTCCAACTTCAACAATTTTGAAGCGCTCAGACACTCGCTCTGTCATCACATGTTGCGCCCATGAATTTTGTGCTGTCATCCATTTTTTTGTTGTTCGTTGTTGAGTCTTTCGCTTTTCGCTTTCGCATTTGTTCGTTTTTGGGCTGGCAATTGGCAGTGCCACGCCCTTCTGCATCGAGTGTTGTGTTCTGTGTGCTGTGGAATTGTGCTTTTCTTAGGTTTTTTACAACTTCTAATAACACAAAAGTGCTGCTGATTTGGTTCATCACTTCAGCGTCATTTCCGCAATAGCATTGTGTGTGTGTTCTCTTACTCTCAGCCACTTCTACTACTACTTCCACTTCCACATACCTCTTCGACATACAACAGCTCCTTTGCTGAACTGCTGTCGCGTAGCGTCGCGTCGCTGTCGTTTGTCGTTTGCATTTGCGTTTCATTTTATTAAATGAAATGCCGTCAAATACGCCGCAGAACAGACGCCAGGCAGGACCGCTGAACGCGACCCAAACGAGCTGTATGTAAATCGACGAGGGTTGCCATCTCAGTTCCTCAGCTCTCATGAATTAGGAAACTGCTAGTCACTGTGCTGTCAGTCAGTGTGTTTGCATACGACGTTATTAAAGGGCATAAGTACACAGCTCGACTTATTGCTTATTCTCCTTATCGTGCCCAAAGGACACGCGCCACGATAAAGAAAAAAGCTAAACACAAATTTAAATGACTTTAAATAGAGCCAAAGCAGCGTTTAAAGTAACTCAACTGAAGACGAATTCAATGCACGTTGTTCTATCGAATCGTATTTGAAGTCATATATTGTATTGTGTAAAGTAGTTGGAAAATATTGCGTATACGCAGTCTCAACTTATTGAATATGTCGATGTAACTCTCGCAATAAAAGAAGCCCAATAAAAAACAAATCTCACATAAAAATGCTCAACATAATTTAACCAAATAGCAATAACCAAAAGCAGGGGCAGGCGCAGAAGCTGAAGCTGAAGCTGATGCTGTTGTTGATGCTGATGCTGAGCCGAAAGGCAGCTGCAGCAACATCGAGAACGCCAACGACAACGACAACGACAGCAATGGCAACAATACAAATAAGAACAACAACAACAGGGAAAACAACAACGACAACAGAAACAGAGCTCATAAAATATCAGGAGACGAGGCCAATAAACGCAAACTAAGTGCCCTGGCAACGCCACGCCCCCCACTCGAGGCTGACACGCCCACAAATGCGGGCCGCTTAATAAATGCAAATGTGTCCAAGTATGAACAATTATAGAAAGGAAATTTGCATTAAAAATTTATGTACTCGCCGAAGACTCTCGCTCTCTCAGATAACGCGTCGCAAGTGCGACATAAATTTTTGCTTTTTTTTGTTGGTTGTTGTTGCTTCTTTTTTTCGGCTGTTGTTATTTTAGTTTCTTTATTTTTATACCCGCTGCCAATAGCATATTAGGGTATTATAATTTTGTGGGTGGAGGAAATGTGTGTAACATTCATTTTACGTATATTCTTGATCAGCGTCTACAGTCAAGAAGATATAGTCATGTTTGTCTGTATATCCCAGAGACTATAAGAAATCGAGATACAATTTTTTTTAACAGCAATTGTTTTTGTTGCACGCAGATCAAGCTTGATAAGCTTGATTATTGTCACATGGTATATTTTTAACCTTATTGTATATCGATATACCAAAAATAACCATCGGTTTATTTTACACATTGTTCAGTATGCTAATTTGGTATATTTTTGTAACATAACACAATATAATATAGATATATAAAATATAGTATATAGCATAATATAGTATTTTTTGGTATATTCGCTTAATTTATTTTAAGAATAACACTACACTGTTTTGCAGTGCATCGAAATGGTATATCAAAATACCAAACATAGCCTGTTGTATGTTTTAGTATATTAATTCGGTATATTTTAAGAATAATACGCATTTTTTTGTAACGCAAAGTTAAGTTATGCCAAATAAAGTATTCGGATTATTTCAGTATATTTTGGTATATTAGTCTAAAGTATTTATAGAATAAATATCGTAATGAGTGGCAGGTATCTCACAGTCGAGCACACTTAACCGTGGATTTCGTACTTGTTGTTGTTATTGTTGTTGATGTGGGGCCTCTTTTCTTGGTAGGCGCCAATGTGGATGGCATCCTTGGTGCTCGCATAATGGCGCCTGTGGTCGTTTTGTGCGATGGCCGCCCAAAGGAAACATTCATTCGCACAACGGTCTTATTGTTGCTGTTTCTTGTTGACACATTCGACATACAAAGTCCCTCTCTGTGTGTGTGTGCGTGTGTGTGTGTGTGTGAGCATTAGAGTTTGCTGTGAGAGTGCCTTGGCGTCCAGTCCAGTCCGTAACTAGCAGGAAGTCATTAAGTTGTTTAGCGCCTTTAATACGCTCTCTATATATACATATATATATATATATATATATATATATATATATATATATATATATATATATATATATATATATATATATATATATCTGCTACAATAGCTTTGCTCCGATGCTCCAATTCTATTTAGACGCCCGGCTAATGTCAGTGTTGGCACTTGGATACATTTGACTAGGCCAATTAGCATTAGCCAAGCTACACTTCAGACTCTCCGCTCTGTACTCCACTCTCTTCTTTGCAGCCCCTAAGCAGGTATGGCATTAAGTCAACGGAAGTGCGAGGAGATTCGCAGTCACAAAGCCTTAAGTGAAGTGAATACATAATAGATTTCATTATATTTCGAAATAACACTATATGCAAATGTAACATAAAATACTTTATTATTAGCTAATTAACAAACATTATTTTGCATACAAAAGATTGTGGAATTTCAAAGAATATTAAATAGCATTTATATTTACTGTGAGTATGCAATAATATTTAAATAAATAGTGTACTTCTGCATGAATTAATAAAGATGGATAAAAGCTGGCAATACACTTATTTTTCTGACTGAAATTCTTTGATTATGTATATTATTTACAAAATTACCAACATTTATTAATACTTTATTAATAGCTAACTAACGCAAGAGATTGCCAAATTGATAAAGGTTCCAAAGTATTTTATAATCTGTGAATAGATTTTACGTTTATGACCATGACAAAAATAATTTTGAATAATAATTAAATAATATGCTTCTGCATACAAAAGATGAAAATAAATTAGTAATATAATTGAATTCAAAAGTAAAACACTTTTTTGCCCAACAAATTTAAATTTGGCGATTTTGTTTGTTATTCATAAAATTATGTATACACGAGTATTTCAAGTTCCTTGTCCAAATTCATTCAACTATTTTTCGAGTATAGACGGCTAGTGCTGAGATGCATATTGCTTTATTTAAATGGAATTATCTAGAATGGAATTATATAATATCTCTGTGCCTGCAGAAAATGTATGTTAAAAACGACTCAACTTTGAGCTAATGTTGCATTGGTTGACAATCTGGTATGGTATATTTTTAATGTAATAGTATACCGATAATCCAAGATATATACGGAATATTTTAGTATTTTTTGTTATATGATAAAGTATATATATTTTCATGATAAGCGTCAATAGTCCAGACAATATAGCCATGTCTGTCTGACCGTCTGTCCGTCCGTATGAGCAAGTATCTGAGTATCTCAGAAACTATAAGAGATACAGGAATAATTTTCGCCATAATTTAATTGCGCGCAAATCAAGTTGACCAAAATCGAATAGCAAACGTAATGCCGAGGCTGGAGTTGGTGCATACAATAGCATGTTGTATAATATAATGTTGTGAACAAATAAAAAATGTAAAAGTTATTTAAGAAATACTTTTGAATGGGTAAAAACGCTTTCTTACTACGGGTCTTAGTTGTTTTGGCTGACAATGAGGTATATTTTGTACTCTATGGTATATTTTGAATGTATAAATTATAGCCTTTGGTATATTTTAAGTATTTTTTGATATATTAATTTAATATTTTAAGAACAATACATCACTGTTTTGCTTTTATTCAAAATCGTCAGCAGGTATCTCACAGTCACACACTCATCTATGGCTTTCTCACTTGATTTTATTATATAATACATCGATCTGCAAGGCCATCTATGTAGTAAAGTTTATTGTCAATGTCAATTCATTAAATTTCGGTATCACAAGGAGGCACCATCTTTCGCCTATTGTTTCAAGCCAATACAAGAAAGTATAATAATGATAAACAAGTACTTGACTAATTTTAAACATGACTTTTTTATTGGACGATTATCGAATTGATGATGCTGCTTGGCAGAAGTTTTCTTGTCTGGGAGCTACGCAACTTTTGCCACAGCCAGCAGACAGGCAGAGGTAGCTTTTAAATATTAATCGATTTCCATTTAAATTTCATGGCAAGTTGAAAATTCATCTTGCCTTCGTCTCCGTCTCCGTCTCCGTCTCAGCCTACCCATTGCCAATTAACAGCTCATGATGGCGCTTTTCGGTGGCTGTCGACTAGGTGAACAAACTCCATTTAATAGCTTGGCAAAGAGCGTTGGCAGCTGAATCTTTGCACATCATAAATTGAACGTGAACGTGAACGTAATGATGATATAAAATGCATGCATAAATACAAATACAAATACAAACAAGAAGAGAGATGTATGAAAATATGAGAATAAATGTAAAGCAAATATTTGTTGATTTGTTTTAACCGAGGCAGACCGAAAAGCCGTTGGTAAAACTTTTTATTGCTTAGCCGCAACAGTCGAGAGACCCTGCCACATATTTTTTACGCTGCTCCTTCTCCTTGGGGGCAATCGCGGCGAAACCCCTTTTGACCCCATCAACCAATTGAGAGCCACTCAACTTGCTTATCAATATTTGGTGTAGCTAAAGATTGTTTTGAGCGGGAGTCGAGAGTTGGGTGGCGGGAGGCGGGAGGCGGGAGGTGAAAGAAAGGCTCAACTTCATCATTTTTCTCTCAACATTTTTTGCTTTTTGTTCTTTTATTTTTATTACGAGTATTGCTCGATATTTGTCAGTCAGTGAAACTTTCGAGCGTTATTTAGCCATAAGAAATCAAACTTTCTTAATTAACTTTCTTTAGCATCGCATCGCAACGTCGAAGCGACGTCGAAGCAATGCCGAAGAGATAGACAAAGTAAAGTGGGTTATGCCCTTAGATACTACAATAAAAAAGCGATAGATAGACAGATACATAGATACATATGTATGTATTCGTATGTATATATATTTAAAGGGTGCCCTTAATTTTGGTGTCGTGTGCTGCTATTTTTGCTGCCGCTTTCCACTTTGAAGCAACAGTACCAAAAAAAACGAAGAATATAAGAAAATTGTCATAAGGAAATACTCGTAATATCACGTGTGTGTGTCTGTCTAAGCGCAGTCCAAAGAGCAAAGGGCAGCGGAGGGCAGCGAAGGGCAGGAAGAGGAACAGAGGGACAGAGGCGTGGCTGCGTTGGCAAAGTTGTCAAAGCATCGTTGGGTGGGGCTTGGCATTTTTATTTTGCAGCCTGTTGTTGTATCAAAAGTTTTATTGATTTTCAAGTTTGAATGATAACTTTGCAAGAATTTCGCTTTTATGTGTCTGTGTACAAAATTGTTAAATTGCTTGTTATTGACAAATACACGCGCAACTCAGCTACGTGTGAGTTTGTACGTGTGTGTGTGTGTGTGTGATTGTGTTTATGTGTGTTGGGTACTCGTTACAGTTAGCGCACTGAGAGAAAGACCGAGAGCGAGAAAGAGATAGAGTGTCTCGTGCTGCGTTGTGCCCAAAGTTATCAATTCCAATTATATAACCAAAAATAATTTGAAAACTTTGCAGCACTTTTGCAAAAGACCAACACACACACACACACACACTCACACACTCACACACACACGCATACGAGGGTCACACACGCATAGGGAGTGGAAGTGAGGAAGAAAGAGAGGGAGACAAGACACACACTGGGACACACTTATGACTTTATAAGTTCATACTTGTTACCTGTGACTTGTCAAGTATTTGACTTTATCTCTGCACACTCAGTTCAGTGGCGCATTTAAGTTTTCACTCAACTTTCAAGCTGCAATTTGGACAGAGAAGCACAGCGTGAGCTAAATGCAAAAAGACTGAGAAAGCTGCGTCACTGCGACTACTATGTGACTTTCATGTGACACGATGCAGCAATCAATAAAATACTATTCGGGTTCATATTTAACTTTCAACAACGATAACTTTAATTGTCTCTTGTCATATTTCATTTCATTTACTAATTTCATTCCATAGCAAACAATTGCATCTGCTATAGCACTCGTCATTTTTATACCAAAGAGTATTTATTTTTAATCAAGCTCGTTGCTATAACACCCGTCATTGTCATATCAAATATCATTCATTTTTAATCAAGCTCGCTGATATAACACTCGCCATCTTCATTTCAAATATTATTAATTTTTAATAAAGTTAGTTGCTATAATACTCGTCGTTGTCATAACAAACCGCATTCATTTTTAATAAAGCTCGTTACTATAACACTTTCCATTTTCATATAAAACCGCATTAATTTTTAATATAACTCGCTGATCAGACAAACAATGCGGCAACTTCTGCAACCCTTAACAAGAATCTCTTCCTCCAATCTCTTACATTGTACACAATTTGAGTGTTTTTCTCAGTTCACACTCAGTTGTTAGGAAGCATCGTTTTTATAGCTGACAGCTATAAAACTCTTGACAAGCATAACTGCAGCTTGATCTTCACACACTCGTTGCCGCTGCTTGTAAACTGCAGACATAGCTGGCAGCTATAACACTGCTACTGTTGCTGTTGCTGCTGCTGCGACATCCTTGGGGTCATAACTCAAATGTCTCGACTTTGATCACCTACATACATACATACTACAAGTAGTATCACCTTCGCCACCTTCGCACTTGGGGTGAAGTCGTGCAGTTTGGCGCTTATGTCATTGCTGACACTGAATCAGTCCAAATTGAGCATTGCCAATCGAGACTCTGTGCTCTGTGCTCTGTTCGTTCGCCTTTTTTCCTTCGCCGCTGCAGAAAGAAAACTTTAATGAAACTTTGTAGGTAACTAAAGGAGCTGCACGGGTGCCCACATCCAGGCAGTCAGCCAGCCGGCAGCCAGTCAGACAGCAGGCTGGCAAAAGTTTGACTGCAACTTTTGTTGCGTGCAGCTGCCATTAAATAGCTATCTATCCATTAAGTTAAGCAGGTGAGTAAGGCTTCTCCCTCTATCTCTTTTTCTCTGGTATATCTCTTCCTCTGAGTTGAACAAGCGGTGACATCACGTTTGTGTGTGCTCCAGAGGCAAATAACCGGAGAAATTGAATTTACACACAGTTGAAAATTAAAAAAGAAAAACACCCACATAAAGGTAAAAAATGGGCGAATGTAAGGAGAAGAAAAACTATGGCTAACCGATCAAGTGGTGCGAGAGCCACTCGACAGCATTGTTGACAATGTAAATAATGCTGGCAAAGTCAGCGGGCGGCGCTTCTGTTTGTCCTCTGACGTTGATAAGCCGCAAAAGTGTCATAAAAAATGTGCAACTATCGCAGCAGCAGCAACAAGAACAACAAGAACAACAAGAACAATTGATGCAGGGAACGTACGTTGGCGCAAAAACCTCTGTTGCTGTCGAAGTCGACTGGCGTCAGCGTTTTGTTTTGGCCATGCTAAGCAACTTTTTCGGGTTCTGTGCTCTCCTCTCTCCACTCTCTCCACTCTCTCCCTACTCTCCGCTCTCATCGCGCAGCAGGCGTCAAAGTTACGAGAATTTATAAAATTCACATTGACGCTGCAAATGTCATTTATCAACATGTCACACGCACACACCAATGCATAAAGACACACACACAAAGAGAACGCAAGGAAACCGAGTGCAAGGGTTGCCACAGCACTTTGGTGCACAGAAATGAATTCACAAAATAATTTGAGCGTGAATTTGCATCACAAATTAATGCTAAAAGGGTGCAATTATATGACCAATTATCATTAATTAGTTTCACATTTTAATTGAGTATTTCATCAACGAATATATCTATGGATGCAGGGTACTGTGAAGCCAATAAAATCTATATGAATTTCAGCCCTCTAAGCAATGAGTTGATTCATTTTAAATGAGGGCATTTTAATTCGTTTATAACAGAGTTTTCATTGATGTATTCAAAATATGTAACAAAGTTACATTTAGTTGCTTGTTGTGCCATGCGAAGAACTTAGGGGAGACTTTAACTTTGAAAATTATTGTAACGAACTATCGATGCATATAGATAACCACTAGTAGAATTGCCAGAGACGTATATATTATATTTAATATATATTTAAATTTATTTTTGCACATGATGTTGTATTCATTATATAATTTTCTTTATTATATTTATATTTTAAAGAGCTACACTTTGATGTTGACTCTTCGAAATCTAATCTAATGCTTGCCAATAAATGTTTAGTGTACTTATTAATTCATTATTGGGCATTTTCCACATAAAGCTCCACTACGTCAAAAAATTTTTTATTATTTTAGCGTTTTGTTTGATTATCATTAAATAATAATTCTTGTAATAAAAACGTAATTTTGTATATAGCATATATACATATATATATATATATGTATATAGCTTAGTTATCCCTTAAAGTAATAAAACAATAATTGCGATGTTATATTAAGTCATTGTTTTTGTGGAATATTTCTAGAATTATCGAAATTTTTTATATTATTTTCAATCTATATTTTTCAAAATATTTATACACATACATAATCTTGAATCAAGATACTATTATGTAAAATTGAACAAAAAAGGTTTATCCTAAAATCAAGATCAACATTTTGCAAATAATTTAGATTTCCTAATAAAGAGATTATTATTCTTAAATTTGAATTCAAATATTCACTTTATTATTACAGAAAGAAAATCTCAACACTCTAACAAAAGTAAACAAATTTCTTAAATTTGAGATCTTTTCGATTTTGAAAGAAGATTTGTAATCTGAGATTAAAGAATAGAATCATGTTTTAAGATTTTTTAATCCCAATGAAATTTAATGATTTATTTTAAGATTCTCAACATCTTAAATAAAGATTTGCAATTTTTTTTTTAATCTAGAAAAACATTCTGGAAGCAAGGTTTTAATCTTTATATCAGATTTTTTAATCTTGAAATGCAAATAGTGAACCCAAAAATCGTAATTCAAAATTGTTTTTGTTTATGATCAAAAAAGTCTTAAATCAAAATTTGCAATTTACTTTTCAAATTAGATATTCTTTTCTCTGTGAGATTGCACACCATTTGCGTAAACTCTTTGAGCCACCCTCGCTGGACATTTGCGGCCAAGTGAAATGTCCGCCCACGTGCAACTTTTTGCACTTGGCACTAAATTTTCGGCTGCCTTTGTGTTATGACAATTATAATTGTGCTTTTGCATATGTGCGCTCGTTCGTGTGTGTGTGTGTGTGTGTGTGTGTGTGTATTTCTTGGCAGGAAGTATTTACGTGTGGAAATTGTAACAAATGTTTTGTGTGTGTGTGTGTGTGTGTGTGTTTTGCCTTAGCTTTGTTGCACTTTTCGGGCAACGTAACTGAAAATTGAGAATGAGAAGTGAGAACTGAAGGCAGCCACAGCTCGCTGGCTAAAATAGTTAAATTAAATTATGCATGTGTGCGACTGCGCGTGTCAGTGTGTGTGTGTGTGTGAGGTTGTCTTAAATAGTCATAGACTGTTAGACAACAAACAATGCGTCGTAGTTGCTGCTGCTGCTTCAAGAGCTTGACAAAGTTTTTTTGGCAAGCGGCAAGCGGCAAGCGGGAGGCGGTGGGCGGTGGGCGGGGCTGTGAGCAGTGGGCGTGAGCCGAAAGTTGCAGTCGAAATGAAATATGTTCTGTGGCACGGCGAAAATCGCAGCGAAGCCACACAGAGAGTGAAAGAGATGGCAACACACGGCAAGGAAGTGGAACAAAAAGCCTTGGCAGGAAGTTTTGGCTACGGAAATTTATAAGATTTATGTTTAATTGTTGTTTTTGGCTTTTGCGGCAGCTGGCACGCGTCGCCCCCCTCTCTCTCTGTCTCTGTCTCCGTCGCCGTCTCCGTCGCGTTCGCTTTAGTTGGTGCGTGGGCTTGCAAACAAATTAATTAATGAAATTAAATGGCAGTTGGCAAATGACAAGCACACGCTACCAACAAAAAAATAAAATAAAAAACAAGAAACAAGAAAGATGAAAATGTTGCCTACATTTGTGCGCAGTCCAAAAAAACACTGATGAAAATCTCACCTGCCAACGAATAGTATTCAAATTCAATGTCGAAATCAACTGCAACTGCAACTGCATCGAAATCAGCAATCAAATTCTGATTAAAATAATTGCTCTCAATTTGTGTGCAGCTGATTGATCATTTTTGCGACGCGTCGAGACAAACCGAATTGCAATGACATCAACTACCAATTACAAATTGATTCGTAATTGGTAATTGGTAATGTTCTGCTTTGTGGGCACCCTCTGTCGATGATGATGATCATCATCATCTACATTGACATCGATGATTTTATCTGCGGCATGCAATTATAAATGCATTTGTCAAATCCAAATGTGCAGCATGTTTTGTGTCTCAAGAAAATTGGCAAATTATACGCTTGAGCATTTAATGGTCTTAATGCAATAAATACTTTGAATTATTGATCTAATTCCTTAACAATAGTCTATTTATCATTTTTGCATTGCATTGTGAATTGTGCACATGAGAAATCAATTAAGATTACGTCGAGCAGAGTTTTGCAAGTGGAATCTTGTTGCAGCTTTTTGCGGCTGCATTCACCGTTTGCTAATAGAGTTTTGTGTGGCCCAACAAATCTACGCCACAAAAGCCACGACCGCACTTTTAATTAAAGTGAAAACTATGGAATTTTATAAAATAATTCTGCAAAAAAGGCACACACACACACACAGAGAGAGACAACTGGTCAGAGGAGTAGGTCGAAATCACAGTTTTGGGCAGAAATACGTAAAAAGCGAAATCATGTATCTGCATCTGTTGCAACCAACGACGCTAAGAAGTAGTTCTATGTAGGTGCAGGTCCCTTGCTCTTATGTGGCATGTTTGTGTTTATTATACCCGACAACCAATGGGCTAAACGGGTATGTCAAGTAAGTGGCAATCGAAAGTTCATAAGAATTTATGATTGATTATTATCTTATTATTGAACAACAAAGTCATTTACTTCTATTAGTTGTAAGAAATAAATATAATTGCCAAAAAAAAACATATATTTTACAATTACAGCAAATATAATAATTGTTGTAAAAAGCTTAATTAGTACATAAATACAAGTAAATACATTATACATTTGTTATTTATTTATTATACATAACACTTGATCATTACGCACTTCTTAAAACTTAAGAAATGAAAATATCGATAAGAATGAAAATCGATAACATTTTAATATGTTTTCGATCGCAAAGGATTGCATAAAAGTTTTCTATTTAATTGGTCAAGTTGCTTTAATTATTATAACATCACAACACTTGATTGTTACGCACTTCTCAAAATAAGAGGTTAGAAAATAGATTATTGTGTTTTCGATGCTAGAAAAATGTTCTTTAAATAGGAGTTTAAAGATTAAATTATACAAATAATGAAATAATAAAACATCTACAAAATAGTATTTAATAAATCAATAAAGAAAATGCTTACATTAATAAAAAGAAACAATATTCATTTTTTATGATTCTTTTTTTTTCTGCTCATAAAATTGATTGTTCAAAATGAAAAATGAAAATTATATTTTGAATGAATAAATAAAACTTAATTTTGATTTCAAGAACATTTAATATAAGACACAAGTTCTAATTAATAAAAAGGAAAATCTTATAGTTTGAACACTAAAAATCATATTATATCATTTTTTATTATTTCAACATTTTATGGTCCAATTAGCACATTTAGATATTCAGTTACTCCCACTTTATTATTTTACCATTTCATGATTAGCACATTAAGTGCTTCAGTTGTATATGTTGATGACTTTACTAACGAAATATTTATCATCGATTCGTGCAGCATTTGAGATCCCAGAACCCTTTTTTCTTGGACTGCTATAGAGAATGGTTCGCAACAGATCAACTAACTGAGCTATTAACGAAAACACTTAACATTAATCAATATAAACGCTTTATAAGAATTTCGATGGATTACAGAATTTTGTGACCTAAATCTAGAATTTTTGATCCTTTTTTCAAAATTTGGCATTATTTTTAGATTAATGTTTCTTAATTTCCCTAACGCCTACTTTTCTAAAAAAAAATCTCTGCAAAATTCATAAACATGACCAGTGCTAGATGTCTGGTCTTATGAAATCTGGATTTTTCCGGATTTTGTTTACTCGTGAGCATAGACAATTTTGTATATAATCCGTTATTTGTTTTGTGAGTGTTGTACGAAAAAGTTGATTTTTTATATTTATATTATTTATATTCTTAAACTCTAATCTGATATTAATTAAGAATCCTATTTGCATTTATATTTACAGCTTTGAGGACCACAAAAATTAAAATTAAACACTACAAGGCATTGTGCAAGGTTTATTTTATTTAATTTTATCTATTAGATTTTTTAATTATAAATAAAACTGTGTAGATAATATACATAAATTTAAGTACTCATTCGATTAGTTTAAATAAATTTACCATCAACAATACTATAATACTGTATATATTTTTGAACGCCTTTTTATTTTGCATATTCCGAACTAACTACAAGAATCTAAACACAGTATTCTCTGGATGACCTGAATACCAGACTGTCTGGTAGACACGTCAAGTACAAATTCCCCCAGCGCAGCCAAGGGAAATTTAAATTTCCCTTTGGCGGACATGATACTTAACGAGTGTGGTATAATTTCAGTTTCGCATAATGTGTTCGCGATAATGTGCAATGAAATCTTGTGTGTATAAATGACATGACTGGTGGACAAAAACACAATTGGGTTTTCTTGATTGTTGAGCTCGTTATTTTGTTCAGTGGAGAAACATTCTAGATAATTAAATTTTATCAAAATGTTTAGCGGGTATTTTGCAGTCGTGCATACTCGCTTGCCGCTTTCTTGCTTATGTTGACTGTTCTTGCTTGTGTGTGTTTGTCTGCGTATGTGTGTGTGTGTTCGTATGATATATGCAGTTATAATAAACCGCAAAAGCTGCTAAAGCAACAGCATTCAGCAACAGGGCAGCAAACATATTCACACACAAACACACACAACTAATGCCACACACACACACACACACATACACACACACAGACAAGGAGAAGGGCAGTGTGTAATAGTGCGTAGGAAGGCAAATGGCAAACTTGCAACCACAAAAGGCAATGGGCAATGGGCAATGGCCAGCCAGATTACAATAACAAGTAGAGAAATGGAGCTAAACTGAGCAATGCAGCAATGTCCAAAAATGGTCAAGAAAATGTGATTTAGTAAAATTGAATTGGCATTAATGAATGAATGAAACAACATCACATTTTGATATTGAATGCTGTCTTAACAAAACCAACCGACTTTTGCGTAAATCAAGCGAAGCATTCTAATTAATTGAATTATGATTATCGCTCTGCATCTTTATCCTTTACACAATTCCTCTCTCGCTCATTTTCATGACTTCCTAATTCATTTTCAACTGCAAAAGCAAAACTAGTTCGATTGACGCTCAAATTATTGCAAGCAAATGCCAGAGAAAATTATTCACATGAAAATTAGCAATTTAAATAACTGCCTTAGGTTCAAATTAATATCATCCACAAATTTTGAAGTCTCTAAATTAACAAGACAACAAATGTCAAGTGTGCAATTATGCGTAATTGGTGGTAGCAAAGAATTGTTAAGAAAATATTTTGAAATGCCAACAAAGCTGTACAATATTTAAAATACAAATTTCTACAATTTCAGTAATTTGTATAACAAATAACAATCAGGAATCTTTACTAAATATAGAATTTTGATTAAATATACCAAAGGCTATATTTGGTATATTAATATGACACTAAATTTTAAATATACTATAGAGTATATAATATACCAAATTGATAAACCGCAAAAATACTGCAAAAATATACAAAATTACTATAAATATATCAAATATATTTGGTAGAGTACGACATTAAACATAAATCATAGAATGCAAAATATACCAGATTATGCGTAATTGGTGGTAGCAAAGAATTGCTAAGAAAATATTTTGAAATGCCAGCAAAGCTGTACAATATTTAAAATACAAATTTCTACAATTTCAGTAATTTGTATAACAAATAACAATCAGGAATCTTTACTAAATACAAAATCTTAAATATACAAAATGCTATATTTGGTATATTTATATGACACTAAATTTTAAATATACTATAGAGTACATAATATACCAAATTGATATACCGCAAAAATACTGCAAAAATATACAAAATTACTGCAAATATATCAAATATATTTGGTAGAGTACGACATTAAACATAAATCATAGAATGCAAAATATACCAGATTATGCGTAATTGGTGGTAGCAAAGAATTGCTAAGAAAATATTTTGAAATGCCAGCAAAGCTGTACAATATTTAAAATACAAATTTCTACAACTTCAGTAATTTGTATAACAAATAACAATCAGGAATCTTTACTAAATATAGAATTTTGATTAAATATACCAAAGGCTATATTTGGTATATTAATATGACACTAAATTTTAAATATACTATAGAGTATATAATATACCAAATTGATAAACCGCAAAAATACTGCAAAAATATACAAAATTACTATAAATATATCAAATATATTTGGTATAGTACGACATTAAACATAAATCATAGAATGCAAAATATACCAGATTATGCGTAATTGGTGGTAGCAAAGAATTGCTAAGAAAATATTTTGAAATGCCAGCAAAGCTGTACAATATTTAAAATACAAATTTCTACAATTTCAGTAATTTGTATGACAAATAACAATCCGGAATCTTTACTAAATACAAAATCTTAAATATACAAAATGCTATATTTGGTATATTTATATGACACTAAATTTTAAATATACTATAGAGTATATAATATACCAAATTGATAAACCGAAAAAATACTGCAAAAATATACAAAATTACTATAAATATGTCAAATATATTTGGTAGAGTACGACATTCAACATAAATCATAGAATGCAAAATATACCAGATTGTCAGCCAAAGCAAATAACATCCGATTGAAATCAGCGTTTTCCCCATACAAAAGTATTTATCATATAACTTCTATCATTTTTATCCGATTGCAAACTTTATTTATTCGATATATTCGATTTTCCGGGGCGAAAGTGGGCATGGCAAAAAATTAAATGAAACTTTATCTGCGTGCAAACATAACAAGTGTTGTCGAAAATAATATTTGTTCGTCTCTATTCTCAGAGATCTAGCCATGGACATGGCTATACTGTCTCGACAGTTGCCGCTCAAGAATATATTATATTATTAAAATATTACTTCTGCCTGTTACGTACATTTTATAGAGGCACAAATTTATAATACCCTTCAACATTATGGCTAGCGGGTATAAAAAAACATGAATATTGGGAAAATATTTAACAAATATTAAATGCCAAATGTTTTGCGTGGCAAAAATTTGTTATTTAAAAATGCCAACAAATGTGTTCAACTGTTAATTGAAATTTGCAATAATTTACTTGAAAAATTAAATTGTCAGTAATTAGTGCGACAAATAAAAGTCAGGAAAATTAACAAATAAGGAATAAAATATATATATATATATTTAATAAAATCAAATCATTCTTAATATATACCAAATTAATATAAGAAAAAATACCACAATATATCGAAAGCTTTAGGTTGTATAACATATTAATATGCTTATGTTCAAAATAGATCGAAGAGGAAATACCAAAATATACTAAAATATACCGAAAGCTATATCTCATATATCGTTTAACTATTATGTTATTGCAAATACAAGTAATAAACAAGAAATTATTTACAACAAATAAGGAATAAAATATACCAACTATCCACATTTAATAAAAGCAAAGCAGTGCGTTAATATTCTAAAAATATACTAAAGTGTACCGAATGTTACAATTGGTATATCGGTATGCTATCACCTTCTAAATAGATCGAAGAGTATACACAGATAATTCTATAATATACTGAAGTTATAGTTGGCATATCCATATACTATTACGCTCCAAATATATCAAAGAGTATATTACAAATATACTAAAATATACCGAAAGTTATATTTGATATATGGCAATTAGTTATCAAGAATATTAATATATACTTACCTTATACCTTACCAGCAAATCAGTGCGTTAATTTTCTTAAATTATACCAAAAATACTAAAATATACCGAAATACATAGTTGATATATCAAAATAGATCAAAGAGTATATACGAGAAAATACTAAAATATACCGGAAATTATATTTGGTATATCAATACACTATTGTGCTCAAAATTTAGTCTGCAACAGCCACAGGCACAAAGTTGTATATGTGAAATTCAAAAATTGCTTAAATTTATGGACTTATTGTAGATATGTTAACATCTTTTGTTAATTAAAAAAAGGAATATTGTGCGTTAATTAATATTATCATTTATTTTTATTTAAAATTCAAGTTCTGCCTCAGGATAGAAACAGTTGTGTCAGCATTTTGTTTGTGCGCGAGTTTTTCTGCCATTTTAGCGAAATGTGCAGTAACTGTACTCAGTGGTAAAAGCATTGTTTGCCATTGTCCTAATAGACTTTTTATTTATCAATACGTTTTTCTTTGACTTTTTACTAATATGCCATTTTTAGCAATTTTATTGCGCCCGCAGCACTTTGTTCTTAGTTTTGTTTTTTTATTTTTATAATTTAGTTTTTTATGGAACAAAGGTTACATGTGTGTGTGTGAGTGTGTGTTTGGTTGCGTAGTGTATTTTAGGTATTTACTTTATGGCTTTCATCAATTGCATAGCTCACAGAGAGTCCCAGTTTTTTTTTTTTTTTGTATTTTTGGATTTTTTGTTTTGTTGTTGCTGTTTTGGAGAGAGGCAACAACAATGCCGAATGCCGAATGCCGAATGGTGAATGCAATTATTTCATTGTGAGTTGATCGTTTTCTTGTTGTTATCGGTTGTTTGCCATTGTTGTTGCTATTATTTTGTATTTGTATTTGTATTTGTATTTGTATTTGGACTGGACTGTCGACTGTTGTTTTTGGGAATCGATGTGTTGCTATGCGCTGGCAATTAATTGCTTTCAAATCCTTTTATCCAGCAGATTTGGTCAATTTATTTTGCACAGTTTTTTGTTGCCCTTTAGCAAATACACGTCAATACATAAGTACTATATATATACGGCCATCTATATGTTATAGTATTGTAGTATATATATATACATATATATATTCGATTTTTTTGTAGACTTCGTGAGCCGCACAGTTTTGGCCTGAATTTATTACATACATGTTTAGTTTATTGTTTTTTAATGGCGCTTAGATTCAATTTGAGCAGCGCAATAAATTACACATTACGAACTGGCCATTCCCCTAGTCTTGGCCTCTGCAGTCGAACCTTTTTTTTTTGGCCGACAAATGGTTATCACAAGGTTTTATATTGATGGACTATTGACTGCGCGACTTGAGGCCATAAAAAATAGTGTCGAACGAGAGAGAGAGAGAGATTAGGGGAGAGAGAGGAAGAGCTCTCTTTCGATGAAAGCCATTATGCAAATGGATTCAACATCCAGCATACTATATGAGGATTATAACTGAACAGGCTTCTTAATGTCCATTAAAAAAAACGTATAAAAAATGTGAATATTCTAAATAATTTATGTGTTCTCCGCAGAAAGATGAAATGCCAATGTTAAACGAGGAATAACTAAGCGCCCATTCACAGCAAATTGTTTTTGAAAAGTTCTCTGAAAAATTTGGCATATTATTAATTTATAAATTAAATCTATTCAATCTATTATCAGTAAATATCAAAACAATTTAATGTTTCAAAACTGAACAGGCAATGTAATATTTATTTTCTTTATAAAAGGATATAAAAAAGTGAATATTCTAAATAGTTTATATGCCCTGAGCAAAACTTTTCTTCTTAAAAATTTGGCAACTTAATAAAAGGTTTATTAAATATTAGTAAGAGCTGACTTAATTTAGATAAAATAAAAACTTTTTATTAAAAGTTTAATTACATATATTAATATTTAATTTGTAGTACTCTTTCACAAATTTTATAAAATGGGTTAAGCACTAAATGACTTCATATAAAAAAGCACGTCAAAAATTTTCCGAGGCGGCATTTCTTTCAGCCCTTCTCAGGACAAAACAAATACAAGTTTTCGATAAATTTCAAAACAATGAAATTCATTCATCTGGGAACAGCGCCTAAGTCGGAAATTGAAAGGCATAAGTAAGCGGTAAATTACAAATAATTATTAAAAGATAACCTTTTTCAAAAATATTGCCTAATTCAGAACTTCTTAATTAAATATATTTTTGAAATAGTTGAAAATAACAATTCTGAAAATGGCTTAAAAAATTGCTTAATAGACAAGAACTTTAATTTGAAGCTTCATTAAATTAGAGTCAAGCTTTTAAAACACTGCTGGTCTATAAAATTGCAACAAACTTGAAACAAAATGAGCAAAAGAAGGAGAAACAAAATATTGCATAATATTAATGCAAAGTGGCGCTTAAAGCGTCCTAAATGCGGAAGCAATTCGCCTTTTTTGGCCTTAGCCAGCTTTTGCTTTGTCTTTTATTTTATATTTTTTGTTGGCTTGCTTTTAATATTTATATCATCGTCGTCGTCGTCGTTGTAGGCGTCGGCGTCGGCTGGCATTGTTGTTGTTGTTGTTGTTGTTGTTATTGTGCTCTGTCAACTTCATCATTGGCAACATTATCACGATCATAATGAGGTTGCAGCTGTGTTGGTTGTTGGTCTGGTCTGCAGGTCAGAGAAATGCAATGCACTTTGCATGTCTCGCGTCTCGGCTCGTTTGGTTTTCTTTGCCTACTAATTACCATAATTAAGCAAAGGTCAGGCTTTAGTCGCCAGTTTTGTGGCCAGAACAGAAAAGAACAGAACAGAACAAAACAGAACGAAAAAACAAATAATGTGCGGAGAATCTGAATTCTACTGAGAAAAAAGCTCATGCAAAAATGGCTGACCATCGTACAATTATCTGATGTGTTTTTTTTCTTTCGGTTCTCGTTTCTCGTTTCTCATTTCTCTCGTTTCTCGTTTTATTCTCATCTGGCATCATCCTCCCCACTTTCATCTCAGTTCGTTTCGTTTGCTTTCTTTATTTGCTTTGCTGTGCATTATCCTTATGATTATGTTGATTATGACGTTTTAATGGGTTTAGTGAGGCGACGACGACAACAACGCGTGAAGCGCACAGAGTAAAGCCAACAGCTTAGCGCACAACAAAAGTGCACACAAAAAACTTAAGGAATATAAACGCAGCACATAAAAAACTTGACAAGCTGTTAAGGCGTATTATGAAAATAAAAGCATATTTGCTGTTTTATTTATAGCACACAATTATCCATTCCACTCCATTCCCCTTATAAGCCGAAAACAAAAAACTTTACTTCATGGAATCATTTCGAGCCACGTGATATCTGTGTGTCGATCAGATCTGGCTCTGTTGATACCCTTTAGTTCCTTAGTTTCGTAAGCATTTCACAGCATGTGAGTGACAACAGTTGACAAAGAACGTTGCGCATACGCAGCGTATGACAGTCATTCGTGGAGAAAACAAATGAAAATTCCGCAACAAGCAACACTCACACAAATTGTGTCGACTCATTGGAACAAAGTCATGGCAAAATACCGGAAGCAATTTCAGCAAAAGCAACAAAAAGCAAGTAAGAATACTACAGTCAGTAGTAGTCGACTATGATATACCCGCAACCCATTTGTAATGAAAGAAAAACCGTGTGTTAATATAACAAAAAATACTGAAATATACTAAAGGGTATATTTTGCATGTCTACATTCTCTTACTTTGAAAATATACAAAATACTAAATGGCATTTTTAGCATTTATGGTAATGCTAAAAAATACCAAAATCCATATTTGATATATCGATATACTATTGTGTTTAAAATATACCACAAAACAGACGGACAGACCGACAGTTCAAGAATATATATACTTTATGGGGTTGGAAATATCTTCTTCTTTTGCCTGTCATATGCACTTCATTTACAAAAAAATACTAAAATATACTAGAGTATAGTTGGTATGGCTACTACTTTATAATATACTACCACTTTTATAATATATCAAAAAGTATATACCAAAAATACTAAAAAAATACCGAAATTACATGGCGATAAATCAAGAATATAAATACTTTACGAGGTGGGGTGTGTGTTACATAAATTTAATATAAAAAATATAATAATTATATGCCATTACGTTCAAAATATATCAAAAATACTAAATATACCAAAAAAAAAAAATAAAAACAAAAAGAATCCGAAATCTATATTTGATATAACGATCTACTATTCCATTTAAAATATGCTATATAAGAGGTGGGAGATGTCTCCTTCTTATTTCTGTCACATACATTTGCTGGAGGCACAAAGTTAGTATACTCTTTTATCCTATGGATAGCGGGTATAAAAAGAAATGGGCGAGGGAAGAGAATTCGGCTCCATGTTCAGTTGAGTTTTGCAGCAGCAATGTTGATTAACGATCGTTGTGGCACGCAAGATGAAAGTCAAAAGGCAAACTAAGCTAAGCTGGCAAAACGATGGGGTGGGGAAGGAGGAGCAGGTGGTGGATGGAGAGGGGGTGGGGGTGATGGTGGGGGCAACTACTTACTTTCCGTACATACTTATTATTATAACAGGGGAGTTGTCGTATTTGTTGGCAGCACACGCATTAAGTGGCGCAAATTCTTGGCCCAAGAAAAACATTTTCATTCCGAGGCGTGTGTGCGCTTTTGGTTGTTCTGTAGACAGAGAGGAAGACAGAGGACGGTGGCGGGGGCGGGTGGAAGTTAACGGCAGTTGTTTGAACTTATCTATATTGTTTTGCCATATTGTTTTCTTATGCCATGTGTGTCGCACTTCCTACTCTTCCAATCATATTCTCTCTCTCCTTCTCTCTGTTTGTTTGCATGTGCTGCTCGCTATCGCTGTCTCGGTCTTTTGTAGTGAGTTGAAAGTCCCATTGTCTTTAGCAAATTTGCTTTACTTTCAGCCAGCATTCATAGACTTTTTCCTGCCCGTCTCGTTGTTGTTGTTGTTGTTGCTGTTGCTGTTGTTGTGCTATTTTCAAATGCCTTGGCGTTACGATTTTTTCTCGCCTTTGCTGTCTCTTTCCATTACTCTGTCTCTGTCTCGTACTTTCCCGTTTGCTCTTACAGTGTACGTGTCTATTATTGGTATTTGCTGAATGAATGGATTGTACGTGCCCCAAGGCATTCGCATATCTTAGCCCAAGCCCAAGCCCAACGCATCGCATCGCATCGGAGGAGCTACGACTCCGCCTTTCTCTTGTATCCCTAGCTATATCTTTGGCCCCCTATCTCCTCCTTCACTCTTGCATCTAGATGTGTGTGTGTGTGTGTGTACGCTTTGGTCGTGCGGTTACATTCTGCGGTTGAAATCTAAGCGATTTTACATTGTTATTGTTATGACTGCCAGGCGGCGCAAGCCTAGCATGCTTATAGAGACATATCATAGCACACGCATATACAAACATACCAAATATAGTAGTATATAGTATATACGAATATGTGTTCTAAACATACATACATATACTAGCACTGGAAAATAGAATAGAATACACACATCGAGGGAGCCAGAGTTTTATTTATACATGCATTTATTTGTTGATGGCGTATATTTGTTTATTTATGTATTCATATGCATTGTCGCAATAATCATTAATTTGCTGATAAAAACACGCCCACATGTTTCGGCGCCATGTTGTGTGTATTTTTGTGTTGTGCTGTGTCATCGCTTGGCTTCATTTTTCATTGCATTTGCGCTGGGCGAAATTCAAATACGCTAAATAAAATTGTAATTCGTTCCACTAATAAATAAAGAACGCACGTTCTCGCTCTCCCTCTCTGTCTATCTCTAATGCAACCAACACTTTTTGCAACTTTAATAAGTTGCAACTGAATGAACCGAATGACGTTGCTTGTGGCATGAGGCATGTGGCATGTGGTTGTTGGCTGCTGGCATGTTGCATGCATGTTTTGCATTGCATTTTTAAAGTCAACGCATGAAATGCTGATTGAATTCGAAAGCGACAAGGCAGCCCCAAAGATTATTGCCAGTCAGCTTGCGATATCCGAGAAATACTCATATATGTACATATATAAAAGAGGGATGGGATATGGCGACCAGGAAAAACATGCCAAAGCAACAGAAAAGGAAGTAAACACTAAAGTAAAGTAATTGGAAGTGTTGACGTATCCACATAGTAATATGAATAGTAATAGTAACAATAATAATAATAATAATAATAATAATAATAATAATAATAATAATAATAATAATAATAATAATAATAATAATAATAATAATAATAATAATAATAATAATAATAATAATAATAATAATAATAATAATAATAATAATAATAATAATAATATAATAATAATAATAATAATAATAATAATAATAATAATAATATAATAATATATATATATATAATAATAATATAATAATAATATATAATAATAATAATAATAATAATATATATATAATAATAATAATATATAATATATATATATATATATATATATATATATATATATATATATAATATATATATATATATATATATATATATATATATATATATATATATATATATATATAATAATATATATATATATATATATATATATATATATATATATAATAATATATATATATATATATATATATATATATATATATATATATATATATATATATATATATATATATATATATATATATATATATATATATATATATATATATATATATATATATATATATATATATATATATATATATATATATATATACTTCTTTTGATACCAAGTGATAATACCCCTTTGTATCCGATGCGTAGTGGGCATAATAAACACATGGGGTAGCGAAGTAGAGTACTATAGAATATCATGAGGAGATGCACTTTGAATAGAGGAGTGAGGGCGGGGGAGTAAGGACAAAGCCCAAGCTGAAGCCTTTTGCTCAGCTCAGCAGAGCTCAGCTCAATGACAAGCAGCAACAGCAACTGCTTCACTATATGCATGTGTATAAGTATATGTATGTTATATAGAATATGTCTGCGTTATGCTGATGTACAAGTGCGACGTTATTCAACACTGGCAGCGAGTGGAGTTTGAGGGTGGCTGCTCGCTTCTTGATGCCGCATTAACGCAGCTAAAGCGACGTGATCATCGCAAGCGAATCCGATTGTGAGGCTGCATTATGTAGCATACATACATACATATGTATGTATATATGTATTTACTATGTATAGTATTTGGTGCATTTTAAATCGGATTACTTAAGGCAGCAGCAGCAGCAGTGGCATCAACAATGTGACGTTGCCACAAGCGAATGCGAGTACTTGTAAGCAGTCTGCTGTGGCATGCAACTAGCATTTGCTTGACGTTTGCAACTTCCTCACACTTTGCTCATGCATCTTTTAATGTGCGACTTTGGCAAACAAATCGTTCGTTTATTATCACAGTTATATGTACACAACACACACACACACACACACAAACATGAACACGAACACTGTTGGCTGTTACTTGCCACAAATATTTGCCCCCACGTGTGTCGTCACAGTTGATGTGACACGTGCCCCACTGTCAGTCACATCAATACCGCACTGCAGTGCAAATGTGCTGGCAAACGTGCAACTTTCGAGCGACTAACTGACTGACTGACTGACTGACTGACTGACTGACTGACTGACTGACGAGCTTTATGCTGTTCACTTGACTTCAAGCCTAAGTCAAATGACAAATGCAGAGTTGCTGCCGTTGCCGTTGCCGTTGCTGTTGCATTGAAGTCCTTCAAACAACTGTCAAGTTGACATTTCCTTTGACTAACTTTGACTTTCGCACAACAATAAAAAACCTTGAACAGCAACTGACTTTAAGCAAGTTTAAATTATAGTTAAACATTGAATGAAGCTTGAGGGGATACAAACATAATTGAATCGATAGTCCGCCACCTTAGCCTAACAATTTGCAAATGGAAATGAAAGCAATTAGAGTTATCCATTGACGAACAATTGTTTTATTAGTGCATCAATGCGAATGATATGCTCAGAAATTAATACGATTTAAATGAAATTAACTAACATTGTGAAGCATTGCCCTGAGCACTGCACATAATTTGGACGTAATTCGAGTCGAGGTATTGTAAATCATTACTCGTAAATATCTATAAGCTGGTTACCTGGTTGCCAAAGCAACAATGCAAAGCATTTGATGCATTGAATAAACTTCAACTTCAAATTGAAATTGAAATCAATGATTTAATGACTGTTAAATTCCCCTCGAACTGCAAAATTATTTGTTAATGCATCAATGAAAACGTAATTAACTCCATCCACATTGTGCAGCTGCCATTCCAATCAGCTAATCAGCATATCAATCTTTTTTGTTTGCCCCACACACACACGCACACACACACACAGTCTGACATACACACGTCACATAAATGTCGCAAATGCCACAGCTGGCAAACACCTTGAATAATAAGAAGCGAAGAAGAGAAAGATGGATGGGGAAAGGAAAGTCCCATTTTGAAATCAGAGTTAGAGCTCAGTTCAGCTGTTTGGCTGGGCCAAACAGTCAATCCATCAATGCAACAATTTCATTCACTAGATGTGCGTAATATTTGCAATGAATGCAACAAAATATTTATTTCTGAATGCTTGCCAACATGGCAATAATAACGAATGGAATTTCATTGCAGCCGAGGACAAGCAACTTGAGTATTGCTCGACCGAATACGTCTCGGTCATTTAAATAACAATAAAACTGAATTCGCATAGTAAAATTCTTGACATTATACAACATCTCAGAACGTATAAACTGTTTCGTCATATTTCATTCAATGATTAAACATTAAAAGACAGCCAAGTCTAGGTAAGTGCTAAAAAGCTGCACAACTTTAACGTGTAATAAGGATTTTGGGTCCCATTATTTCAATGCCAAATATCTCTATTCACTGATTAATTCTGAGATGAACTTTGTTGTTAAAACTTTATTACTTTTTATATATTCATTGTAAATCAGTAAAATTTATACAACAAGAAATGCAATTGTTATAAAAGATAGAGAAAAGCAACGTTTCTAGTTGCATTTGATAATTCACTTACTTGCTTAAACTCAAATTTAGTTAATTGTTCATGAATATTAAGTTCATTTAATATTACAATCCAAAGTATTTTTTGTAAATTTAAACAGAATGAAAAAAAAAAACATAATTATTGACTTACAATTGAAATTCCAGAAGATTCCACAACAATGTAAATCTCTTGGGGTTAAGGATAAAAACTCACTTGACTTTTGTAAATAGTTTACACCATTTTGTTTTCCAGATTGATGCTGATTTCTGTTTACCTGATATTGAACAAGATGACTTTTATTTTTCCATCAGACACAACAGATTGAACTGACCAACAAATCCATAACAAACTGATAAAGATTTAAAGTCTGAGAGATATTTAATAATGTATGACATTAAATACATTTCAATGCTAAGTATTTTTCGAATGGATGCATCGGAATATCGCTTAAAATATTTATTTTTTTTAATATTGATATTTTTAGATCATTGCATTGTATTGTAACTAGACGCATTCGACTGACAACATCATTAAAACTAAACTATTTATGTCAAAAGACCAAGCGGCGTGAAAAGCTGACGCAGTTATTTGAATATATGCGTCTTATTTGTCGATCATAAAACATATTTCATGCAATTAGAGGGCATTGCAGCAAAATCTGTTGCAATAGTTCGCCCATCAATCTCAATCTCCTCGATGGGAAGACGGAGGCGGAAACGGGGGCGGGGGCGGGGGCGGGTTGCGGGAACTCGCCGCAACGACAACAATGCGAGTGTAGACTGGAAAACTGTAACGGAAATAGAAGTGCGGCATAAGTGCACTTCCGATGCCGTCGGTTGCAGTCGCCGCATGCAATGCATAAATTTTGCATTGCCACCACCAGCAACAACACCAACATCAACAGCAACAACAACAACAACAAACTATTTATGTGTGTGAGCAGCATTTTGTTAACGAGATTTGCACATTGTTGCTGTTTGTTGAATATCACGTATACGCCATGTCGCACTCTATGTATTTGCAAATCCCCGCAAAGCATTTGCCATTTTTCACAACGTTATCTGTCTGGGGTGGAGCGTGTATCTATTGCCATTTATAATAATATTTGAGCACCGGCAGCGACCACACTGTGCAACAGTTGCATCTTCATGCGTCGTTCATGTGTCGCTTGCACCTGCAACACTCTCGCTACGCTTTGCTTGTTTCCGCTTTTCATATGCGGTTGCAGCATTCTAGCACTCGCGATCATTTAGCGAATTGATGGCTGCTTTAGTTAGCTGTTTGACTCCCGTTTACACAACACTCTCGCACAACACAAAAATTTCCACTCAGCTACTAGAAGTAGCTTGTGGCATAAAGAGGAGGAACTGCGGTCAGCTCTATGTGTGTGTGCGTGTGTGTGTGTGTGGCAATGCGATAGCTGCTGTTGCATTGCGGTCGCTTCAAGGACAACAGCTAAATGCATAGTGTGCTTGTTGCGCATTTGCTTTGACTTGGCCACACTGTTTGTGGCAGTCTCGAGTATCGAGTATCGCAATTTGGCAATTGGCTCGCAAATGGAATTGCCTTAAACATTTACTGGCACCAAACTTGTTGATACTACATCATGCAACGCATTCAATTCAACTCTGAATAAATCAAGTTTACTCGAATTCTAAAATACCGTTTTAGTATATTTTATGTTCCGACGCAATTTTGTCAACTTAAAATGCAATTTTAATCTGTTCTTAAAACTATATATAAACCATTCATTTCATTAAAAGTTCGAAACACTGCTAAAATGTAACAAATTCCAATGCAAAAGTGCTCTGATATGAGCGGTTTCATACATTGTGTTTGGCTAAGCATATTACAAGTAAATTTAAGTTAGATATGTGCAACATTTTCTGACTGAAGTTTTACGAACTCAACTTTAATTTATTGACAGTTCAATTTATAGCCGATTTTAAACGCTTCTCGATGAGTAGAAGCAATGTAGATATACCAAGTATATCCTGCAGTATTTTTAAGTTGTATTTTATTATATTATATACTTCTTTTATTTATTATTTCTATGTGTCAACAGAAATTTAAAAGTATATCGATTTTTTTCAGTACATTATATTTTATAATATTATATTTTTTTCTTTTTATATCTACATGAATATAATTGAATATATACAGCCCAAATATGGCCTTCGCTTTATATTAAATACATTCTATAGATATTTTATTATATCATATACTATTTTGATATATTATACCTTTGTAAATGCAATAGTACATCGATATATCAAGTATAGAATTGGGTGTATTTTATAAGTATTTTATTATATGTTATAACACTTTTATTTTTATGCCTATTAGAATGTAATAGTATCTCGATATACCAAATTTATAATTTTCTATGTATTCTAATATTTCAGTATATTAATTAAGCAAATTTTAATAAAAAAACTGAACTTTTCTTCTAATAAGAGTGTTTTACGGGTATCTCAGAGTCGAGCATACACGACTCTAGCATCTTTACTAGTTTTATTTTTTTTTAATCATGCTGTTTAATGTTTTGAGTGCTGCAAGCTAAGGCTGTTGATGGAATTGGCAAATGCTTTGATTACTTCAAAATCATAGAAGAAGCGATTTTTGCGATTAAATTCCCTAAAGTTTTCCACACACACAAAAATACAGAAATACAAAAATACAGAAAAAGAAATACCTGCATTTGAATGGAACTTCATTCAATCGAAGTTCGCATTTCTTGGCACTCGCACATTATGCACATAATACCGAGTACCTTTAAAGGCTTTTTTCTTACAGTAGTTGTTGTTGTAGTTGTTGTTGTTGTTGGAAAATCCCCAACTGACATTGTTGCTTCGATGCGATACGGAAAAGTGCACGGTTTGCTGCACGTTTGCAACTGTGATTAATTTCCGGCTGGTTGGCGATAAAACTGCTTTGGCTCATCAATATCTGGTTACGGTATTCCTGAACTTCTCCTTCCCTTTCGTCCCCTTTCCACCCCACCCCATCACAATAACCCTTTCAATGGTTGCTGCGTGTGTGCATTCAAATAAAACCAATCATTTTGTGCAAATGTCAAATACTGCGAATTCCACAACCTCTTTTCTGTTCAATATGTAGTTGTTGTTGTTCTCGTTGTTGTCATTGTTGTCGTTGTTGCATTTTTGCTTTTTTAACCCAGACATTTTGTTGCCCCATTGGAAAGTTGCATTTGGGTCAATGATGTTGTGCTTCTGTTTTAATTTTTGTGCACTTTTCGCTGCATTTTTTTGGTCTGTGTTTTCCTGCGCTGTGCTGTTTTTATGTGCACAACAACAAAAAAAGACGCGAAAATATTGCATATTGCATACACTTGTAAATAAATAAATCAATAGAAGGGTCGCGAGACCCAAGTGTAAAATGAAATATGCCAAACAACGCCCAGCAAACTCCAAGTGACAACATATCCCCAAATGGATCACTGTTGATATTTAGCTGTGCTAGTGAAGCAACTTTTTTTTCGAAAACAAAAAAACTTTTGTGTTGACCCTCGATTTCGCATATTATCTTGAGGAAGAGAGAGAGAGGGAGGCGGAGGCGGAGGGAACTTCAAGTGCTTGGACTGGGCGTATTTACTTCCGTGTCTGTTCTTGATTTGCCTCTTGTGTTCTACGAGAATGATTTTATTTATTATGCGAATACGAATGCGAATGCGAATCGAATGTATGTTTGCTTGTCTCTCTTTTGTATGTCGATGTCCCGTTGCATAAATATAAATTCTCAACAACGAAAGCCACAAAAATGCTTTTGTTCATCCAGCCAGTCAGCCAGTCAGCCAGCCAGGCGGTCATTCAGTCAGTCAGTCAACTGAAGTGCACATTAGAAATGTTTGAGGAGTTCGTAATATCAAGCAAATGTCGGAGAACGTCGAGCAATGCTTCAATTGACCAGTGCATTGGAGATTTTAATGGAATCGATTGTCATCAATCTCTGTCTGTTGCAGACAAAAGCATAAAAATTTGCTAGAAACAAACTGCTACTAAAACTATTTACAATCCTCAAGCTTCAATTCGTCGAATGTGTTGGCAAACTAACGAGCAAATAAACAGCGAGAAGCTGAAAGAAACGAGTCGAATTTAAGTGCCGACAAATAGCGAATTTATTCGTTCAGTTTAGTTTAGTTTAGTAATCGAAATGTTATGAGAAACCTTAGTGATGAGAAACCCTACAGCATATAAATTGTCTGTTTAGTACCAAAAGTTGTTTTTTAATTGCAGAATTAAACATAATTCGTGGCCTGTATTGACCAACTAACGAGTAAACCAACAACGAGAAGCTGAAAGAAACGAGTCGGATTTGAGTGCCTGCCAATAATGGAACTATATAATTCGTTTAGTATAAAATATGTAATGAGAAACCTCATTACATATTACATTACATTACATTACAAAAATACATATTGCATAAAATTTGTCTGTTTAGTAAGTTGTACTTCAATTGCGACAATTAAACTAAATTCGTGGACTGTATTGACCAACTAACGAGTAAACGAACAAAAAAATCTTAAAGAAACAATAAGTGAATTTATTCGATTAGTTTAATACTAGAAATGTAGTGAGAAATCTAAGAGTTGTATTTTAATTTGGACAATTAAACAAAATTCGACGAATGTGTTGGCAATCTAACGAGTAATCAAATAACGAGAAGCTGAAAGAATCAAGTCGCCATCAGAGGGCGATTTTATCCATTTAGTTTAATACTAAAATGTTATGAAAAATCTAAGTGATATTAAACCTTAAAGCATGTCATATAAATTGTTAGTTTGAAGAGTTGCATTTTAATTGCAACAATAGAACTAAATTAGGGCGATGCGCCAACAAATGATTATCATTGAAAGTTGTATTCGCAAAAATTTGCAAACATAAACGATAATATCCGCTATTAATGAAATCGCACGTATCGAAACTATAATAGGCACTTAAAATAATGAGCATTTAATGATTTAACAAAGCACTGTTTTATGTGGAACAAATAAGGAAGCGACAGTCGAATGTGAAATACCGACTGTGAAATACCTGCAACCCATTTTGAAAAAAAATAAAGCAGTGAGGTATTCATAGAATATACCAAATATACCGCATACATACTATAATATATACCAAAGGCTTTATTTGGTATATTGATATAATATTACGTATTATTCATAGAATATACCAAATATTCTGAAAAATACTGAAATATAGTAAATGTCATATTTGGTATATTGATATAGCACTATATATAAAATATACCAGATACCGACTGTGAAATACCTGCTACCCATTTTGAAAAAAAATAAAGCAGTGAGGTATTCATAGAATATACCAAATATACCGCATACATACTATAATATATACCAAAGGCTTTATTTGGTATATTGATATAATATTGCGTATTATTCATAGAATATACCAAATATTCTGAAAAATACTGAAATATAGTAAATGTCATATTTGGTATATTGATATAACACTATATATAAAATATACCAGATTTTCACACAAATCAATTAAGACAGAAAAATAGTAAAATATGTCAAATAGTATATTTGGTATATTGATATCGTACTATATTCAAAATATAGCAAAGAGTACAAAATATACTAAAAGTAGGCGTTTTTCCATACAAAAGTATTTATTAAATAACTTCGACAATTATTATCTGATCGCAACCAAAGTTTAATGAAATGTTAAGTATAGTTATTATTGTATGTACTAAAAATCATTACTCTATTATTTGATTTTTGAATTCGATTTGGGGAGTGGCAGTGGGAGTTAAACATAACAAATGCTGTCGAAATAAATTATATCCCTAGTTTTTATAGTCTCTGAGATCTATGTTGACCCTGATCAGGAATATATACTTTATAGGGCTGGTGACAAATCGTCCTTCCTGTTACACACATTTCCTGCAATCACAAAGTTATAATTCCCTTCTATACTATGGGTAGCGGGTATAAAAATTGCCAATTGCATTTTAGTTTTTAGTATTAGACTCGTTGGGTCTTTTGTTCAGCAACTAAAATAAGCAAAATATAAACAGTGTCAAATAATGGCTAAAGCACAAAATACCAGCATTCAGTGCTGAGAGATGAGCCTAACATTCAACACACTCGTACATAAATGTGTGCTTTGTTGAGACTAAAAATGAATAAATTTAAATGCAGCTCAAGGCTCAAATTGTTAGGGAATCATGGCATTAAATTCTAGATTACATGTGATGTTGCATTTTTTGGGTATTTTTGGCAAATAAAATTGTGCATATTTACTTTTATTGTTGTTGCAATCAATGTCTATATGCTCTTAACTCTTTGGATTTTGCCGACAAAATAAAATGAAACACAAAAAAGTACAATTAAGTGAAATTGGAAAAACTTGCCAAATACCTCTGAGGTTGCAACACTTAAGGATTAACACTAACATGAATAAAATAAGTAAATAACAACATGTTGAATTTATACTACTAAAATCAAAACATTTATCGACAGCCACAAAAATACTTATTATTAAATAAAACGGACTTTCAACGTGCAAAAAGCATGCCTTAAAGTCGGATAAAAATACTTATTAATATAAAGAGCAGAATAGACTTTCAGCTTGCAAAAGGCACGCTTTTAAAGTTGCACATGTGAAATCAAGTGAGAAGCCAATTACATGTGCTCACTGTGACACATCTTTGTAGCTATCTAGACAGTTCGTTGGCGACAGAGAAGTTAACATGCTGGTAACCAACAATCGCAACTTTACCTTCACTTTCAGCTGCAGTTGCAATTGCAGTTGCAGCTCTGATTATTACACACTTTGTGGTAGCTGCAAATATCTTCTATCTATCTGTCTTTGTGTGTGCATCTGCAGCTGAAGCCAACAGAAATTTCAGAGATTGCGCGGACTGTTTTGACCACCCACTCGAAGTCTGCCCAATTTCACCTACAAAATGCGCGTTGTTTGATGTGCACGCAAATTATTACTGCAATAAAACTTAAGCGGCTTAAACTTGTTGAAGTGCTGCCGTTCCTTTTATATTTTTTTATTTGCTCACGCTTTGCGGCACAAAATTAGGTTAAGGGTTTGAGTAGAGTTGAGTTGAGTTGCGCTGCGCTGCGTTACGTTGAGTTTTAGGCAAACTCGATTTACCTTGTGCTGGGTGCTAAACGATAGACACATCACACTCACGCCATTTCTAATGCGATTTCCATCTCCACAACTGCAGATTATTCGTATGCCAATTTCACAATATATGTACCTGTGTGTGTGTGTGTGTGTGTGTATTCAACTTTTAAATCGTTTTAATTCCTTTATCGTTGGCATGCATAACAACGTGATGTGTGTATGAATGCGAGCGTATATTATTCTTTTTTCGTTTTATAATTGTCAGGTTTTTTATATTTCTTTATTTCAGTTTATTTCACAACAACTTGTTCTCTCGTTCACGTTCTTGTTCATAGTGAACGCACTTTAGTCTCGTGCTCGACCGATACACCTATCGATCGGGCTTCTAACTCGATAGATATTTAATCGATTAATTCTTAATGTTACCTTATGCTATATTTAAATCTAGTATTTACAATATTTACATTCGGCCGACCTGACTACAGATCGACCACGATCTACATACAAAGGGCAATTGTATCATTAACATCAGTGATCCAAGGCTTAAGGCGAGCAGGCTCTAAAATGCCTCTAAAGGGCAATTGAGTTAACTGACAGTCATCAATATCAACTACTTCATACCTGTCATGATCAAAAACACGGTTTATCTTATAGGGCCCCGGTACTTTGGGGCAAATTTCTTATTAACTCCTGCTGTAGTATCTACATTCCGAATGGCTACATAATCACCGACGTTATATTCTCTAGGAGCTCTATGTCTCTTACCATAAAACTGTTCATTTCTTTTCTGGGAATTTTGAATGTTGACAGATGCCTGCTCACGGAGTTTCACAATATCTCTAGGTTCATCATTGAATTTAGTATCTAAATATTCAGAAAGCTCATCAACTATAGGTCCCTTCTGTATTACTCCAAACAATAGAATACTAGGAGCTACTTGGGTGCTACTGTGTACTGCATTATTAATTGCAAATTCAGCTTTATTGAGTAATTTATACCAGTCGGACTGGCTCAAAGGTTCTGCTAATTTTCCTAGCATTGGTGTCAAAACCCGATTCACCCGCTCTACTTGGCCGTTAGCCTGTGGCGCTCCAGTGGCCACCTTTATATGTTCTATATCACGTTCTTGACAAAAGGTGGTGAACTCAAGCGACGTAAAACAAGTACCGCGATCAGATATGATCCTTTGAGGTCGGCTATAAAAGTCAAAATATTTACTTAACGCATCTCTCGCTTCTCTAGTGCTAGTTGTATTTACAGGAAAGAGTTTCACAAACTTAGTAAAGGCGTCAATAACAACTAAAAGGTGCTTTCTCTTTGAAATTAAACTCGGTAGGGGGCCTAAATGGTCTATATGGAGTGTATGAAATGGGACACATGGCTTCGGGATACTGTGCAATGTTCTATCATGAATAGATCTCGGCACTGAATGCAAAATGCACGAAAGGCAATTTCTTATAAAACGCTCCACCTTAGTTCTCATATCTGGGAACCAATAAGTCCGTCTCAAATCATTAACGCACTTGTCCGCTGCTAGGTGTCCTAATTTTTCGTGCGATTTCCTAATAATCTGCTCTTCCATGCAAACGGGTACATACAAACAATAAGAATCATTTCCATTCTTTCTGCATACTAGTCCATCTCTCAACTCAAAGCTACGCGAGGTTCCATTCTCTAGTTTCTGTCTCAATCGAACTATTTCCTTATCCCTCATTTGTTCCGTTTGTAAAATCAAGTCTACATCCTCAGGTGTTGCCCCCACTACTCCAACTAAAGGTATTGATTTCAAAAACGCGTCCTCACGAAACTCATATTTATCAACTTTATCATCTCCCCAGGCCCTTTTACCACCGTCCATGTAATCCCTATTCACATCCTCGCAATTAACTCCACCGTTATCTAAAGAATCTTCACTAAGGTTCTCTTCCATTATAACTCGTAGTCTCTCTAAAGGATCTTCACAAAGGCTATCTAACAACGCACTATCCCCTGGTGTGTCTCTACGGATTTCTAAAAGGCTTTCTATAAGGTTGTCACTACTAATTCCCACAAGGTTGTCTCTACGGTTCTCAACTACGTTTTCTCTATGGTTCTCTCTACGGTTCTCTATGCGTTCTTCCTCAAAGTTTTCTAACAAGTCATTGTCGCCACTAAACTCACTATTTTTTAGGGTCTTAACAACTTCTGTCTGTCTGCTTAAAGCATCCACATGGGCCATATTAACACCGGGTCTGTGCATAATTGAATAATCATAATTTTCCAACTCAAGGGACCACCTAGCTATCCTAGGATTAATAGCTTTCCTACTAAGAGTTTGCACTAGCGAATTGCAATCCGTAATTATTCTAAACGGCCTATGCTCTAAGTATACTCTAAAACGGCGTAACGCATTAATTATCGCAAGCGTTTCCAACTCAAAACTATGGTATCTCGACTCTGCCGCTGTAGTTTTACCGGAATAAAATAAAACAGGATGCATTTTTCCATCATCCTGCCGCTGCAATAGTATAGCTCCAAAACCATGTGAACTGGCATCGGTATGAAGCTCAGTTTCTCTCCCAGGACTGAAAATCGCTAAAACGGGTGGGTTAGCTAAAGCACTTTTCAAATTTTCAAATGCCCTCAATTGCTCATCATTGAGTGGAAAAGGACCACCTTTCTTTAATAACTCAGTCAAGGGTCTAGCTATTCTCGCAAACGACAGGACAAAACGTCTGAAATACGAAAAGAATCCTAAACATGAATGAAGGGTATGGACATTCTGTGGCACAGGAAATTTCTCAAGGCTACCAAATGTGTTTCGCTCGGCTTAATCCCATATTTACTAACATTGTACCCTAGGAACTCGCATTCTTTCTTAAGAAATACACACTTCTTCTTATTTATCTCCAAATTATTTTCGCTAATTCGATCCAAAAGTTTTGCCAACATCTCCAAGTGTTCATCTACAGTCTTAGTGGCAATAACTATATCGTCCATATAAATAACTACTCTTTTCTCGAATAAAGTCTGAAAATGTTTCCGAGATAAATCGTTGAAATACTGCAGGACCATTCTTCAAACCAAAAGGCATCCTCAGGTACTCGTATTGTCCTTGAGGGGTAACAAAAGCTGTATACGGAACGGATTTTTCTTCGACCTCTATTTGATGAAATCCGCTTTTGAAATCAATCACAGAAAAACAACATTTCCAAATATTCAAGGCAGTCTTCAATAAGAGGCAAAGGGAAATTATCTTTGACGATACGTTTGTTTAAACCACGGTAGTCAACGCACATTCGAGTTTCACCAGATTTTTTCTTCACAAGAACCAAAGGTGACGCATAGGGTGAAGCACTAGGACGTATAACGTTTTTCTTTAACAAATCATCGACAATTTCTGCAACTTTCTCTCTCAAAATAAGACAAACGCCTAGGTGAACAATAAAAGGGAGTGGTATCGGTTAATCTGATGGACATACGATATCTAGGTTTAACATTATAATCGTATTGGTTGTTAGAATAATGATTTTGAATAGTTTTTTGACACCTTCCCGCTATTTCAAGTCCAAACTCCGTTCCTATCTCAAAGGAGTCCTCTCTAAATGGTTCTATACCCGCTATGAATTTGTCCGCGGTATCGTCAACATCCAAAGATTCTCCAGAATTTATGTTATTTAAGCCTATGTTATGATTAGAATGATTATTATCTAACTTATGATTACTATTACGTATTTTATGTGTAGCATTTGCATTTACGGTGAAAAGAGAAGCACAGTTTGACTGATTAGTATTGATTTTTAATGAACTTAAGGGTGAATGATACTCAGCATTAATGTTTTTCTTATGAACTAATTGAACTTCAATGATCTTAAGTGAATCTCGCCCTAATAATACTGGTAATGGCAGAATATGATCATCAACTATATTTAAAGATATTGAATAGGTTTTAGAACAAAATTTAACAAAGCACTTCCATATGCCCCAAACTGATATGGGATGTCCTCCTAGTCCATAATATTTCGATCTTTTCAAACTTAAAACAACATTATTCGGAATCAAAGACTTATGAATAAAGCTTACGGGGCTACCGGTATCAAGCAAACTTACTATACGTATATATTTTCCCTTTTCACCTAGCAATCCTCATATTTCCAAAGCTTGGACCGCTGCCAATTCCTCCGAGCCAGATCCCTCATGGTCCTGCACTGCTGCTACCATAGTCGTCGTCTTTCGCTTGGGGCACTGCTGGTACTTGTGATCCACACTGTAACACTTGAAACAGGCTCCATCCGGTCTCTTAGGTTGTCGGCAATCCTCGCCAAATGGCCCATTCCTCGACAATTATAGCAGCGAATAGCTTCAGGATCCTGCATATAATTGGCACGAACTTGAGGCTTCATCATCTTAGGCTGCTCCTCCCTTTTCGACGGCTGGACGGGCACCTTCTTTATTTTGTCATAAATCGTAATTTTTGTGCGCAGCTCTTCCAACGATTCGCAATAAGCCATTGCAGACGCAGCTCCCGAATTGTCTCCTAAGCCTTCAACGACGAATCGAATTATATCCTCCGTTGCCACCTCGACTTGTCGCGCAATGCCGCACATGACGAAAAATATTGTAGGGCGCTCTCATTCTTCGACTTCTTTCTGGCTTCTAATTGCTTGAAGACGTCGAGCACGGTGACCCTGAGATCGAACACAGCTATCAACTCCGCTCGCAGTACCGGCCAAGTGAGAGCAGCCGTCTCAATCATGAATGATCTGGCCGATCCTGTCAACAAACGTTTGGCGAAAATGAAACGTTTTTCTCCGACACGCAGTATGTATCCATTATTTTTACAAAATCGTCGATCCAGCGCGTCACAGGGTATCCAGTATCCCCGGAAAAAGGTTGGATTAGGGCATTCAAATCACTCATGTCGATGTCTTCTCCTCGAGCTGGTTTATTCTGGCTCAACGCATTTTCCAAATCAGCAACACGTTTACGCACAGCATACAGCATCTCGACTTGTTGCAAATGTTGAATTTCTGCCTCTACGTTCGCCGCCACTTGATCACGATGCTGCATGTTCACGACCGCAATGTTCGAAACTTCCAGAACCTCGCCAGACGCCGCCGCATTGCCGCCATTTTTCGGAACACTATCGCTGTCTCTCTCACTCTCATGCCCAATAGGGGTAATTTCACCACCACCGACGCCAACGTGATCATCCGGACTTGAGAATGCCGCTTCTACAGGCGAGCCGTTGCTCAGCTCCCGCTCCTCCAGATGCAGCTTCTCCACTTTTCCTTCCTCCATATTTGCCATAACAACTCTAGCAGCCGCCCGCAATTGATAAATGGTAGCGTCGTCCTCGAAACGCACGTGTTTTCTCTCCAAAATCGCAACTAGCTCAGATCTTGACTTTTTCAATATATCTTTATATCGCATCACTCGGAGTTTCTCGTTTTTCGGGCCTTTACCCCACACCTGATATATAATTGTCAGGTTTTTTATATTTCTTTATTTCAGTTTATTTCACAACAACTTGTTCTCTCGTTCACGTTCTTGTTCATAGTGAACGCACTTTAGTCTCGTGCTCGACCGATACACCTATCGATCGGGCTTCTAACTCGATAGATATTTAATCGATTAATTCTTAATGTTACCTTATGCTATATTTAAATCTAGTATTTACAATATTTACAGTTTATTGTTATAATGCTTACATCTAGGTATAATATGTACGATATATACACTGCGCATCATCAGATCGGGCGGTTGCTGCTGTGGGCCCTTAGTTGCTTTGGATGACAATTTGGTATATCTTATGGTATATGGAATATTTTAATTTTAATAGTGTATCGGTATACCAAATATAGCTTTCAGTATATTTATATCAGGTCGGGCGACTGCTGCAATTGAGTTATCCTTGCTTTGGTTGACAATCTGGTATATTTTGCAGTATATGGTATATTTTAAATGCATATAGTATACCAAATATTGGCTAGATTATATCAGGTTAAACAAAGCCTTTTATATATCTAGTTTAGGCGGCTGCTGCTGTCGGCTCTTTTTTTCTTTGGCTGTCAGTCTGGTATATTTTGCAGCATATGGTATATTTTAAATTAAATAGTATATCAATATACCAAACATAGCATTCAGCACACCAGCTCGGATAGTTGCTGCACTCAAATATTACTTGCTTTTATTGGCAATTAAATATATTTTATAGTATATTTTAATTTTACTAGTATATCAATATACCAAATACAGCCTTCAGTCTATCAGGTCGGGCGACTGCTGCAGTCGGGTCTTATTTGCTTTGGTTGACAACCTGGTATATTTTGAATGTATTGGAATATCGATATATAGTACCAAATATAGAAATCAAGACATTTTATTATTATTATTATTTTTTTTTTGTATACAAATTTTTAATAAATGAAATTAAAAATGGATAGACTTTAGATTTCTTACTTGTTTATTAAACTTTTCTAGTTCACTTTTCTACCAAATATATTAAAATCTTATCTTCAAGGTTTTAGCAACACTTGTTTTATTTTAAAATGAATTTGTTGTCGTATAATAAATACAAATTATGGATTCAATTTTGATAGTGAGTTTAAGGGGTGAAAAGAGGACAACAACACAACTCGACAATATTAAACCAAAGACCGCAATCTATATAAGTTTAATTTTAAAAATAAGGGAATAATAATTACTTTTGAGTAATTCAATCAAAAATCATAACTAATTATCATATTTAATAAAAACAAAAATTGTGATAATGAACGATTTTCATTTATGTATTTTGTTTGTAAAAATGAAAATCGATTGTATCTATAAAGCGAGTAAGATATCTCTGATGAATTAAATATATATATTCTTCATCAGCATCAATAGCGGTGTCAATATATTTAAAATTAAAACTCGATACAAAAACGATTTTCATTTGTGTATTTTGTTTATCAAAATGAAAATCGCTTGTGTCTATAAAGCGAGTAAGATATCTCTGATGAATTAAATATATATATTCTTCATCAGCATCAATAGCGGTGTCAATATATTTAAAATTAAAACTCGATACAAAAGCTGTAATACAATATCAATTTATGTTTCGATGGAATAAATAAATAAATATCGTAGATAATCATTATTTCTGATTTCAATTTTGTTTTTGTTTTATCAAAAATGATGATTACTCATGATATTTAATTAAACTTAATCAGCGACAGCGAGATTTTCCGTTCATTTTGTTCTTCTTTCCTTCTTGAAATAGTTGTTATTGGCTTCATTTACAACTAAATGCTGATGGCTTCATGAGTACGAGTACGATTACGATTTGAATTGAATTCTGGCCCAAAAACCACAGAGACCAATGGCACACAACAATAACATATCCAAAATGTGTTGGGGATAGTGTCGAGGTAATTTGATTGATGTTCTCTTCGAATGTCGAACGTTTGAATGCCCAAATGTTCTCTGTGTGTTGTTCAAAACTAAGTGTGCTTGGTGACATGACCAGCAGTGTCATTAGCAGCAACAGCAGCAACAGCATCAGCAGCAGGATGTGAAGGCCAACAAAATGTTTTTGGTTGTGGCCCAGTTACAGCTGTGTTTAGTTTCGATTCATTTTGGATTTGTTTTGAGGTTTTTGCTTTTGTTTTGGTTTGATTGTTGTTTGGTTGTTGGTTGCTGTTGGCCTACCATTGTCGCACTCCAGAGGCCAACAGATTATAGATGGTGCCAACGATGAAGTAAACAATCGAGGCAATTAGAAAGACAATCCGCCAGTTGGATATCGATGGATCATGGTTGATCACATGTCCGGCTATCATAGGTGCCGTGAGTCCCACAAGATTGGCACTGCAGTTCGTAATCGCAATGAGGAGTCCCGCAAAGCGAGGCGACAGATCCAAGTGATTGATTTTAAATCCCGAATAGATGGCTCCATTGCAGGCCATGCCAATGGTGAATATCAAGACGGTTAACATCAGACTCTCGTGCAAATATCCGACAAGAAAGAGCGCTACGGCCGGCACATATTGTCCGATTGAATTCATCACCTTACGCGTAATCGTAATACTCACGTTCTTGCTGATCATAAAATCGGCAATGAAGGCCAGCAGCATGGCATTCAGCCACATGGCCAAGTATGGCAGCGAGGAGAGAAATCCGTTCTCCTTGAGCTTCACATTCATCACCATGGCCATGTAAGTGGGCAGTTCGGTCATCAACGTTTCGTAGCCGTAATTGTGACCGCAGTGGGCAATTAGAATGCCCCAAAATGGCAGCGAAGTAAAGATGCTGCGCAACGGCGTCTTTGCAATTCCCGTTGCATCTTCGGTGTCTTTGTGACTCGACCAAATGGTCTCCACAATATGCTTGCGTTCCGCCTCAGTGATGTTCTTCGCTGCCGACGGACTCTCCGCGACAAACAGAATGAAGAGCACACACCAAATGGTGCTGGCAGCACCAAAGACATAGAAGATCGATGGCCAGCCTCCGTCAAAGCCGTAAGTGGCCAACAATCCGCTCAATGGCATCGATATGATGGTCCCAAACTGAGCGCCCGCATAGACAGCGGCCCCGGAGCGAGATCGCTCGCCCGGAGGTATCCATTGGGCCAACATCGCGTGGGTGCAGGGCACAATGGGACCCTCGCCCAGGCCCTGGATAAAGCGCACCGCACACAGAGCGATGTAGCCACCTTTGCGGGCTGCGATGGGCACAAAGAATGCGGCAATCGAGTTGATCATCATGCCCCAGCCGAGGAAGTGTTTGGCCCCGTACGTGTTGATGAGAAACCCGAAAGGTATCTGTGTGATCACATAGCCATAGAAGAAGCAGGCCAGGATGTAGCCTTGAAGTTTATAGCTCCAGTTGAATTCACCATCCTGACGATCGCTGGTGTCCGTCTCGTTGTCCGTCGTCTCGCCCTTGATGGCCGTGTGATTGACCATGGCCACAATGGCCACCGACATGTTGGTGCGCATCACATAGGCATTTGCCATGCCCAGGAACAACATGATTGTCACAAAGAATCTGCTGCGAACATACGCCGGAATCTGGCTATCTAGAGCGTACTTCTCATTGCCATCGCCTTTGCTTCCACCAGCTTTGTCCATTAATTTTTTTTTTGGCTTTTTTTTTAATAGTTTGTGAGTTGTATGAAACGGGTAAATTGTGTGTGTCAGAATACTTACTACTGTGTGTGTGTGTGTGTGTCACATGATTACGCTGCCTTTGTCTCGCTTATAATAATGTCATATCGAATTCAACTTAATCGGCTTTCCCGTAAATGACTTCACACTAGATTAACCCCAAAGCGGCCACCGCCACACAAAAAAAAAAATAATAATAATAAGAAGAAAAAGCGATGGCAACAAATTCAGACATTTTGCTCAGACAAAGAAGAGTTTTAACTTTCTTGCTGCTGCGGCTTCGACGTGTTTATCAAATCAATTTTCGCATACTCATATTTGTCAAGCACAACACAACGCTCAAAACGTTAAATTGAACCACTTTAAATTGCGGTTTGTGCAATATGTCTTTATTTAAAAGTAGATGAAGGCTGTCGCAAAATACTACGGTATTTCCATATACGACGCCTGAATACTCTAGCAAATTAAAAATAATAAAAGCCAAGGCTTCTTATTTTGTAAATCTAGTTGCAAAAGTTCTCTCAAATCAAATCTGTTACTCATTTCTTATTTTGCTTTCAAATTAAAGTTTTATTTGCTACTTCATTAGAATTTTTGTTTTATTGAATAATGCAACATTAAAAGATATATATTTAAGTTCGCTTTTCTATCTACAATTTGCGACTATTTTTGCTTATTTGCAATTGCAATGTAGATAATTAAAATAGAACTCAAATGAATGCTAGAAATCTTTTTATATCACATTCTAGGTTGACACATTTTTGCCATTTCCATTTAAATGCAATCGAAAAAGAGGTGGAAATCTGTAATTATTGGGCGAAAGCATTTTGTAATATAATATGTGGCAACCCCTTACACATTTAGTGCTGGGCATTCGAGCATGCAGAGCCCATGGGTTGCTGGTTGCTGGTTACGTATACGCCACGTTGATTGCGTACTTATTCATACGTACGCTGCACGTATTTGCACGGTGTTTTGTAACTCGCGGCAACGAGTGAATGAGTGAGTGAGTGAGTGGGTGAGTGTACTTGAAGTGATTTGCATAAAACGCTAATCGCAAGCGCTGCGCGATCATCAAAGAGGCGAACGAAACTTCACTTCAATCAACCAGTCGAGTATGTGAATATAATGATGTCAAACAGAGTTCAATAGAAATTGTGTTCGCAGTAATTGAAATGCTTTAAAGTGCGTTGTGTTGAAGATGATGCCGCCCAATTTAGGCGACTGCCATCGACTCTGGTTGCGCCACGAAGTGAACAGCGATGACACCTTAACCCGCTTGGCCCTAAAGTGCGGCACAACGATTGGTCAACTGTGTCGCGCCAATCGGATGCATAGCCAGGACATTGTCCAGATGCGTAGTCACATGTGGCTGCCAGTGTCAGCAACAGCAATGAAACCAGCAGCAGAACCACAGCAGGAGGATATTCCAAGTCAAGTGAAAGTTGCCAAGTTGCTGCCGCCGCATTTCCATCGTCAGAGCGTTGAGAACCTCGATGACTATGCGGAGGAGAGTGATCCACTTCTGATCACCTCGCGCTGCATCTGAAGCAATCACAATAAAGTATCCACTTCTCTCCTTCTCTCTCTCTTTCTCTCTGGAGCACAATTTAATTAGCGACCGCATCGGGTAGCTGAAGGTAGCACAATTTCGTCCTCTTCTACCCCACACATTGTCTTGTCTACCTTGACTTTGCTCGCCCCATTTACATCCTGTCGCAGACGCTGCCAGAAGCTTGGCTGCAGACGACAAAGGCAAAGGCAAAGGCAGCCAGCCAGCGTTTTATCAGCCAAGTGAAGTTGTGGGCGGCATTTCAATTATCGTAACATTATGCTCTTCCTTTTTGGTACATTTGCATTGCACATGAGTTTCGCTGATAAGCTCGAGAGAGAAGCTGAGTACGTCTAATTAATGTATATATTATATTTAAGTTAATATACTGGACTTGCTTTTGAATCGAAATTAAAGTTGATACAAACCTATCTTTTTAATTTAGTATGGAAGTAAAATTATTGCATAAATTGATGTATTTGCTAATAACGTACTCGTATTAGTATTTAAGTAAATATTTGACTTTAGTATAATAGACAAATAAAATTCTAACGAAAGTCAGTACCTTTTTTATAGTATTTTTAGAGTACTGTATTATTTTCATAGTAAAGTGTGCTTACAAATCATATACTAAGGAAATACAGTATATATATTTTTAAAATATTTTTAGAGTACTATAATATTTTAAAAGTTTAACGAATTTTTTAGTGTTTAATGAAGAGTGTGTAATTAGAGATTGAGTTTATAAGGAATTTATATTCTAAAGACAGTTTTTTGTATTTTTTAAGTATTGTAGTATTTTTATAGCAATATTAATCTTAGAGTTCAATTGAGAGTCGTCTTCAATGGTTGCAAATTATAATCTAAAGAATGCCAATATATTATTTTTATTATTTTGAAAGAACTGTACTATTTTTACATTGAAATTTATCTAAGAGTAATCAATTGTGAGTTAACTTTTAATTTTTAAGGATCTATTTTTCTCAGTATTTTTTTGAGTACTGCAGTATTTTTATAGAAAAATTAATTCTAGAGTATTGAATTGGAAGAGCGTCAGTGTCTTTGTATAATATAGTGTAGAGTCAGTATGTTTTTTTAGTATATTTCTGATAGTATTTTTATAGTAATTTAATCTAAATTGAGAGTCAGTATATTTTATTAGTATTTTTTGAGTACTGGAGTATTCTCATTAAAATTTATCTTAGAGTGTTCAATTGAAAGTTGTATTTAATGTGTATACAAATTATATTTTAAAGAGAGTTATTGTATTTTTATAGTATTTCAATTTAAATTTAATTTAAATTCTACAAAGAGTAAGTATATTTTATTTAGTATTTTAGTGTATTTTAACCATATATTATATCATATTAAAATTTATCTTAGAGTGTTCAATTGAGACTTTTACTAAATGTGTATTTGCTTTTAATATCCTACCTTATCCAAGGAACGTATTAGCATATATTTAATTTCGCTAAGGAACTCCCACAGCATTTACGTATACTTAATTTCGATTACAGTCTCATTGTAAGCTTGTCTCTCAATATTTAATTTCTGCGGAATTAAAGCCATTTGCACAAATTGTAGAGCATACAGCGCCTGCTTAGCTGTGAGTTTGTTTAAGTTGCTTGCTTGAATTTGTGCAGCGCACATTAAGCAAATGTCTGGCAATTTTTGTCGCGCAGAGCGGAAATAAAGGAGAAATGCGAGAAAAAGGTGCCCCAATGGCATCCTTTGCCTTCGCTGCTATCCATGCCCCCTACATGTTGGGCGGCAGTTGTTGTCACCGCCCGTTGCGTTGATTAGAAACCCCAAAGCGCTGCCAGCTGTCGTCGTGTGCTACAAAATTGGCTTTTAATTGTTGCAGAAGTGAATTTGCCACAAACAGGATGCAATTAAGACATTCAAATTCACAATTCAAGTGTCGCGCAGTTGCAACACGCTGACAACGCGCTGTAGAAAGAGAGAGAGAGAGAGTGGGAGTAAGAGAGGGGAAGTACGAATGTGATAGCGAGCGCATGGGGCACGTGCAACGGCTGAGATAAGCAGGTCGACCACTGGCGACCGTTTGGTGACCCCGACACACACATACACACGCACACACACAAAGTGGAATATTAACTAATCTGTGTGCGGCACTTGAACATAACGACATTTGCAATGAAGCAATCGTGCCACTTTTCGGCAAGGACAACTCCCCGAAAAAACGAAAAAAAAAAAAGAGAAATAAAATAAAATAAAGTAGGAAAAAAAGATGGAAGAGATGTGTGCAGGAGACATTGAAATGAAAATGGAAAAAAGGTCAGGCGCATAGAAAATATGCGTACGTGCTCGTGTGATAAATTCACATTTTCCGGCTGGCAGCAGACGAAGAAGGCAGGAAGGCAGGAAGGGAGGAGGCACAGGGCAGGAGGCAGGAGGCAGGACAATCGCTGGCATTGATAGACACCAAAACCGAATGTCGAATGAAGAGGAGACGTGTGTGGCAGCTTGGAAGCGTGGCACGTGGATGTGGTGGGGTGGGGTGGGGTGGGGTAGGTTGGGGCAGGTACAAGAGCCGTGAAACGTAGCGGAACGCCGGTGTCAAAAAGGAAGTGCCAACAAAAAGAGCGAGAAGAAAAGAAAGATAGAGAGGGCGAGGGCGAGGGAGAGCGGCAGACAGCGATGAGCAGAACGTGAAACGTGGACGATGAGACGATGAGAATGACGAGCGCTGGATGGCCACATTCTGTGCCTTTTTGACAGACGCAACTTTGGAATTGCTCTGATTATGCCCGGCTGCAGAGACAACGAAGAGTGGAGTATGAAGATGAAGCAGACGGATGCGGGCCACAGTGGACCACTGACTCTCAACTCTCAACTCGTCTCGATTTGACTTGAGTCGACTCGACTCGACTCGCCTCGACTCAATGGCATGTTGACAATGATAACGAAGTTGGCCCTGGCTTGGTTTAGCATTCGCCATCGCATCGCCATCGCCATCGCCATCGCATTCGTATTCACATTCGCATTTTCGACTTGGATGGTTGTAGACAGCACACAGCAGACAGCAGACAGCAAATAGAAGGCAGAAGGGCGGTTGACACACACAAAAAACAAAGCGCACTGCGTAAAATATCAAATGTCGCATGCCGGCATTAATATTTCATGAGAAATCATAGTTTGGTGATGCGTATAATTCAAAGGAATTGCAATCTGAATTAATTTCAAACGCTCGACCATCGAACGCTCGCTCAGGTATTTTATTTTCATTTCCCAAAATCGAAATCAAAAACAAAACGTAAACTAAAACGCAATCGGAAGAATCGGCCAGCGTTCAAAGTCAAAGTTTGATGACAACATTGGACATGGTTTTATGTTTGATTTTGGATCAGAGTATTGTTGATTTTAATTGTCAAGCAGACAGACATGCCGCATGCTCTTCCTTCTCTCTCTCTCTCTCTCACTTTGTTGGTGCAACAAAGTTTTCAAACATTTCTGCTTCATAAAACTTTGCTCTCCACCTCCCCAAAATAAAGGGCATCAAAATGAATGCGTATCGAATTTTGATGCATGTGCAAGCGATCGATGGCCACAAAGTGCATTTGCTCAGTGCGGTGATGTGTGTGGGGTGAGTGAGAGGAGGGGTGGGGAGGAAGGGTGAGGGGTGGCATCCACTATTGTGTAGCCAAAAACTGCGGCTGCCTCCTGCGGCTGCTGTTGGCAAAGTTTTGTGAGTGAAACTCATTTATTTGTTTTCCGCCGTGACAGTTGAACCATGTAATTATACACAGACAGGCTCCAACGCCTGTCTGCCCTCCTCTACCCCTACCTCCCTCTCTCCCACCGACCTCTTCTTCGCTTTGCTGAGCCGTCCGTCATACGCTGCCCAAGCGACTTATGAAATATGACAGTTTTGAACACCACGCACAACTTTTGGTCCGCCTTTCAAATAGAAATTATTAGAAACTTTTGAACCAGCATCTCGCTCTCGCTCCCTCTCTGTCTCTCTTTTTCTCTCTCTCTCTTCCTAGTTGCATCTTCGCATGCGATTAGTGCAATTGGGGAATGGTAAATGGAAGATAATAACTGAGCAGTGCGAGTGCGAAATCACAAGTATTTTATATACATAAATATGTATGTATGTATATATGGGAGACATTACTGAATTCATATTGAACATTTCAAGGTTCTGTCGACTTTTTGATTTATGGTATGCTCGTTGGCAAGCTGCCACAAAACAACTTTCCTCCACATAGATGGAGGATGGCAGGCGAATCAGAAAGAGAAAGCTGCCGAGAATTAGCTGCTATGAAATTGTGCCAAATAAAAGATGCTAAACGGCAGCTTGACAATTTATGTCATGAAATATGCCGAAATATGTGAATCGAGAATATTTATGCTCAACAAAGCGTGGCCAAAATTCGTGGTATTTCTTTTGAAAATATTATATTCGTTCATCTTTCAGTTTTGTGAAAATTAAAGTTTTCAACGCATTTGATAAGACTGAACAATGTTTGTTTAATTGTGTCTTTTTATGTTAAAATCTTAAATACATATTCAATAATTGATATCACTAAAATGTTTGGCATACATTTTAAGTTTTATTGTTGTTCAATATATATGTACATATGTATATAAGTAAGTACACTGAAAGAAATAACATTTTAAAATCTTGAATAAAATCTGGAATCAAGAATGCTTGGTATAACACTTGAACTAAGAATGTTTATTCTTAAATCAAGATCGAAACTCTACAAAAAATATAAATTGCCCAATTTTGAAATTCAAGATTATAATCTCGTTTTAAAAATGAAAAAAATTAAAGTTAAATCGAAATTGCAAAATCGTAAGTCAAGGTCAGGTGTTCTAGATTAATTCTAGATTAGATATATTGGTTGTAAGATTGATTCTGACTCAAATGCAAAAATGAAACAATATTAATTGAAGATTATGTTCTTCTTTCAACAATGGAAAAATCTTAAAATTAAGCTAAGAAGGCAAAATCGTCAGATGAAATAATCTTTAATTTATATTACTTAAAATAGAAAAACAAAAATAGATTGCGTGTTTTTTTTTATATACATATACATATACATATATTTTTTGCACATTCATTTATATAGTTTACTTTTTCTCAATAATATAATATTAATTAAGACACTTAACTCTTTTTTGTATATATAGGAAACTAGAGATTGAACCCAAGACCAAAGTTAAAAGCAAACACACCACAAATTAGGATCTAATTTTAAGTGAATGGAACTCCAATATTTTATGGAATATGATCGAAAAGCTTTCAATCTAGAATAAAACAATCTTGAATCAAGAATAAGATGGTTTTAATTTTAAAATGCAACTTTAGTATATCTCAATTAAAGATTTGTTCACCTAAAAATCATATTTTAAGAGTGCTGTTTTTAAGATAATGCAAGTAAGAAAGTTATAATCGAGTGTGCTCGACTGTGAGATACCCGCACCCTTTTTTGAATAAAGGCAAAATATTGCGGTATCATTTTCAAAATATACCAAAAATACTAAAAAAAATACTAAAAATATATCAAATGGTATGTTTGGTATATCGATATAGTACACCATTCAAAATATACCATAGACGGCACAATGTGCTAGATTGTCGGCCAAAGCAACTCAGACCCCTAGTAAGTAGGCGTTTTTGCCCATACAAAAGTATTTCTTTAATAACTTCCACAAAGTTATACTACCCTTCTACCCTATGGGTAGCGGGTATAAAAAATGTAAATCACGATTTTTTCAATCTAGATTTTTTATCTCTGTGTAGTTGATAAGATAAGTTTTTTGAATATTTGTGCATATTATACTAATGTTGTTTTAAATTCATACATATTTTTATTTATTTTTGTATGTAAGTGAAATTTGCTTGCTAAAATTGTTGGAATATATCACAAAATAATCTATTTAACTAAGCTGATTTAATTCTCGAAGTGAATACACTTTAAGCAGACACAACACAGACCTCAGATGCAAGGCAACTTAAGATATTAAATTACATTAATGAGCGTATCCACCAAGCTGGAAAAAAAAGCACGCCTACCTTGCCACAGACAGAAAGACAACGAGAGAGAGAGAGAGAGAGAGAGAGTAAGAGAGTAAGAGTGAGAGAGTGTGACAATGAGGGAATGAGATGAGAAGGAACAACCGAAGACAGTGTGAAAGAGTGAAAGAGCACAGCGTCTTGGTCGCAAGCGGTGAAGAGTAGGAGAATTGCACTTAAAGCGGCAGAAAAACACAATCAACATTCATTCGTTCAATGTGACATCCATTTATGCATTCGCTTGTTGATTCGCCCGCTCATTCGTTCATTCATTCGTTCGTTCATTCGTTCGTTCATTCGTTCAGTGTGGCACACATTTAAGCATCCATTCGTGCTGTCGTTTCAGTTTCAATTTGCAGCGGGCAACAATTTCGCAAATGTCTTTTAATTGATTCGCGAAGGGCAACGCAACGCAACGAGGCACCTGCTGCAAATATCTGCCACACCTGCCACACCGCATTCCCCTCGCCATCGCCATCGCCATCGCCATCGCCACTCGCATTTCTCTCGCACACTTTCCTCGCCACGTCACTTGCAGTGGAAAATGCGGCAATGAATTGTGAAACATTGGTAGCACGATAATGCTGCCAACTTTCTGAATGTCTCTGTGTGTATGTGTGTGTGTGTACGGGAGTGTGTGTGTGTGGATGTTGCATGTAATTATAAATTGAATTAAAAGGCGCGCATTTCGTTGTTCGCCTTCTGCTGCTTGGTCTTGGGCTTGAGCTTAATTAAAATTTCATTATGTGCACTCTCTCAGAAACTAAGAGACGAAACACAGCGAGAGCGAGAGAGAGGGAGAGGGAGAGGCAGAGGGAAAAGGGGAAAGCAATATGTTTAAAATGCTGCAAAAATATTTGACAAGCAACTTTACGAGCGAGCCGTAAAAATATTTTGCCATGCTGCTTCTCCCCCCCTCCCATCCTCCTCCATACGAAATGCTCGTCTATTAACTGCTCGAGCAGCTAAAACTAATGCATGCATACACTATGCACACTTACCAGTCAACGATGTATTGCACAAGACGAGGAGTGGGGAGAGGGGAAAGTCAGACCAGTTGGACATTATGTATGTGTGTGCACATGCACACAATGAATTTGCCAAGTCACAAACAAAACAAAAGACTGCAAAATACTCGCTAAATGCAACAAACACAAAACACAAATGAGCCACTGGCCGAGTCCATGCTCGACTACAGTCGAAACATTGAAACTGTTATACAATTTGTTATACCATTAAATGAATTACAAAATATGTTATACGAGTTGATCGATTGCTCAATGCTGCAAATAAAATGGTGCTTTGAATAAAGTGTACTAACAACTGTTATTCAAACTGATGTGCTCTTATAAGAAATGTTATACAACTTGAACTGTTATACAACGTGAACTGTTATACAACGTGAACTGTTATACAACTTGAACTGTTATACAACGTGAACTGTTATACAACTTGAATTGCGAATTTAAGGAGCGAATTTGGAATGTTTGTTATCAGGTAACAAAAAACTCTACTGCAAACTAAAATGTTGATCTGAGAGAAGTGTACATAGAACTGTTATATAATACAATCTATGATATTTATATAAGAATAATTGCACATCCAACATATTATACACGCAGATAGGCGACTTTAAAGAGTGATTTTTCAATGTTTCTTATAAGGTAACAAAATACTGTACTACAAAAAAAAATACTATGTTGCGCTGAGAAAAGTGTGCATAGAACTGTTATATAGAGCATTTTACTTTTATAAGAACAAGCAATGGCACATCTATTATACATAATGGAATTTAAGGAGTGATTTTTCAATTGTAAGAAATACTATGCTGCATATTAAGTTTTTTTAATTGTTAAACAATCTGTTATACCAAAAATTTTCATAGTTAAATAGGAAGAAGAATAATAGTAATAGTTCTAATTATAAACTACTACTTAAAGTTGACAAATTCAATAATTGTGCATTTGTAATGAAATTCATAATACAAAACGTAATATTTCCTAATTAAGCTGATATATTTTACAGATTCGGAAGTCACTTTACATAAACTTCACTGCTCACAAACCCATATACTCTAGTATTTTGCCATTTTTAATGGGAACCGAGCATGATAATAATAATAATAATAATAAAAATGCAAACGCAACTTGTCGACATGAATGGTTGTTGTCATTTCACATGTCGCTGGCTCTTGTTGTAGTTGCTGTTATTTCTTATTGTTGTTGTTACACTTACTGTAGCTGTAATTTATCGTTGCATGTGTGTGTGTGTTTCTGTGTGTGAGTGTCGGTTTTTTGCTGTATAGTGCTGCCCCATAGGAAAAGCATAGCATAGTTTTTAGCGCAAATCAAAATGATTGATGATGATGGCCGCCATGCAGCAAAGCTCTAGGAGTACTACGGCAGCAGTAGCTCTAGCTCATCCGCATACTATATACAAACACACACACACACACACACACTCACACATGCACTTACAGAATGTGTTGTACAAGAGACAACAACAAGAAACACTTGACAGTTATGGCTGCTGATATACAGCAAATAAACTAAATAAATCCCTTTTTGTGTAATGTCATTTTTGTGCCACTTTGTTTTAAGGCGCCCTCAACTCACACACACACACACATACATACACATGTGTTCATATGTATATTTATGTGTAAGTGACATATATGAGCTAAGAGCTATGGTTACGAGCGTGTGTGCAAACATTGTGCTATTCTTTTCAATTGCAAATTGACGCTGCCCAAAAGTATGCAACACTTTTTTGCACTTCAACTAGAGAGTGAGTGAACTAGAGAGAGAGAGAGAGAGAGAGGGATGGAAATACTTGCCGGGGAAAGGTATGTGAAAGGATAGACGATAGATGATGATGACCACACACACACACACACACACACACACACACACACACACACACACACACACACCGTTGTCATTGGCACTTCATTAATGCTACCAAAACACACATACACACACACGCGCACAAATTAGCAAAGCGCCCATTGGCCACGTTTAAAGCATATTTGGCCAGCCATTGCCATTGTTGTTGTTGTTGTTGCCGTTGCTATTGCTGTGGCCGCTGTTGCTTTTGTGGTAGCGCTTATTGTTGCCCCGCTGCCTCATTAGGCAGCCAAAGTCTGTGGACGAAGCTGCGGCTGCGGCTGCGTTTGCGTTTGCGGCCATTCAATACACGAGAAACAGCTGCTAAGCACTTGGCAATCCACACACACACACACACACACACATACACTCGCGCACATTCTCACGCAACAATAGCCGTGGCAAGGCAGCTGCAATACACTGGCTATTCCCTATTGTTGCCATTGGCATTGTGGTTGTTGTTATTACAGTTGCCGCTGCTGCTGCCGCTGCTGATGTTGCTGCTGCTCGTGAGCTCAACCTCAAATGGATTTCCTTAGAGCTCTCAATTTCTTGCCACAACGTTGTTTGGCTTCACAACTCCCATTGACAGTTTATGTTGGCTCGCCAAAGTGCTCAGTTTAGAGGCAATCAAATTACATAGTATCCCTTAACCGTCCTTCCAGCCAAAATCGTGCTCTCTAATCAGTGACCGCATCGCATCGCAACGTCAACAAAACGTCAACGAGTCCGTTGGCTGACCTTACTCTATACTATATAAATATGAAATGCTAGCCAAGATTATGAAATTTGAAACTCTTTTCATATGTAAATTCCATCCATTGTACTTTGTATATTTCAAAACGAAATGCTGAATAGCATTGCAGACAAAGCAGCGTTGGGTACATCGAACTTCGGGAGGTTGCTTAGATTAAGATTAAGATTGCACTTTTAACTTCTATTCGAATTTGGTATTTAATTATTTGGTATAATAGATCAATATTGAACTAGAAAATGGCAAATAATTGTTTACTATATGTAAACGAAATATACAACTTTACATTTAAAATAAACAAGAAAGCTACAGTCGAGTATGCTCATCTGTGAGGTATAGCGGGTATCTTATCATTTTGAATATGAAAGCAAAACAGTGTGGTATTATTCTCAAAATATACTACAAAATACTAAAATAAACAAAGGGCTAATTTTTGCATTTTGAATAGAACTACAATCAAAATATGTAGTAAATATACCATAAAAATACTAAAATATTCCAGATTATTTGGTATTTTAAATAATACTACATTCCAAGTATAAAATAGAGAACAAAATATACCAAAATATAGAAATCTCATGCAATAGCATTTTTTAAATAACTTCTAAGATTTTTATCTGATCACAATCAAATTTTCAGAAATCATAATAACTGTAGTTATAACAGGCATAATAATCTAATTAATACATTGATATATTATTTCAAAAATTTATTTAATTCTTAGACCATTAAAACAAAATTAAATAGTTATTAATATTTAACAACATATTAAATAAAAGTGATTGCTATAGAGTAACATATTAAATTAACATTATTTAACAAGAATCATACTTTTTTTATTTTGTACAATTACTAATAATAATATACAACATTAGTGGAAATAAGAATATCCAATTTGTAAATTGGAAATCAAAGTGTTTTGTCGACTCAAATGATTTGACTAGTGATTTACTAAATTGTTAATTTTAAATTACAATTTTTAATCATTTACTCCGTAGAATATATTATTACTAACTGACCCGGCGAACTCTGTTTCGCCTTAAAGGCAATAAATAAGTCGATCTTCAAATTAATAAATGTTTTTCTTAGCAAAAAAAAAAAATAAAAATATGATGCACATCATTTATTATTGTTTCTGCATTTCAGTTCATATATTGCTCTTTACTTAAGTATCCAATGATACACGGCATTTATTGTTTGCTTATCAGCCGCAAAAAACAAACATCGCAGATGGTCTTTCGACCTGTGAACATGCCACATATAATTAACTATGGGAAAAACATGGATGTTCTAGATTCAAACAACAAACTTTCAAGGATTAGCCTTGTGATTTATTGATGGTCATGGAAAATGCAAAACGGATCGGAAATTGAAGTCATATAAATTTAAACGGCAAATCGTTGGTGATCATCGGGATCGTCGAAATAAAAACTTCGTCATCTTTGAATTCTTTCAGTATCGTTGCGTAAATAACATTGTTAATCAATTTTGTCCAATACAAACGCTAGGATGCTGTAATCATTGCCGCAATCGTATCGAAACGCTGCTCGATTCAAATCAGCAATTTCTCGTTCTGCGGCGCAAATTATCTATTTGTTAACTTCTGTTGTTCGTTCGAGCTGTTCTACCAACTGCCTCACATTGTGACTGAGAAGTACGAAGTCGAGTCATAGTCGACCCTGTTTACGTGCAATTTCATGTTCCTCTTCAGTTTTTACCATTGTAGTTTTTTGAATTCCTCTTGCATTACGGTTTTTTCCAGGAAAGATTCGATCGTCTTGGTCGTGGCATTAGTAATGAAACTTCACTTCACCTAAATCTAAGTGGCACGTCAGTTTGGCTTGATTCAACACAATGAAAGTTAAACGTTCCGTTTCTATTTTGACATACATGTCGTCGCAATACTGCTGAAATAATCGAAACAATTACTAAATGATCTGTGAGACTATTTTAAGCACCCCTATTTTAATGATATATCTACGAAAGACAATTTTGGTATGTGTCATTCTATGTGTCCTATGTCATTCTACTGGCTCACAAATTTTCAGCCATATCGGTAAAGCCGTTCTTGAGTTATAAATAGTGTAACTAGCACGACTTTCTTTTATATATACATATATAGATTTTCATATAGTTTAATTACAAATTGAACACTCTTGATGAATTGATGAAATTTTGTAGATAAATATGAAGCTTCATTACTGTTTTCAGCAAAAGCACTGTCAAAATAGTTGGTCTTTTCGAATCCACTGTAAAAGGAGATCTGTGCCACATAAAAGTGAAATTGAAGTGAAATTCGAGTGAAAGTGTTTTTAAATTGATTGCTATAATAATGATATAAAACTGATGCTTAGGCCTGAAAGCTTACAATAATAATCAATAACAAATTTTTAAGTTTGTGCAAATGAATTTAATTCACTATCACTAGATTAAAGTAGTCAAATCAAATAATAGCCATTAAATATCAACTTCAAATATACTTATATTTAAAAAATTGCAGAATTAAATATGAATTTCTATTTATTAATTAAGTTTTTATCTAGTACGATTGAATACATTATTTGAAAGAAATGAAGTAGAAATTAAGTTAATTTTTTTATTATAAAATTTATCAATTTTATTAAGTTAAATTTTTGCTAAGATAACAAATTATAGCTTTGCGACTTTCCAAGTTGAATTTAATTGTGAATAATAATAGTGAAATCAATTGACAAATGAAAGCAATAATTAATCGACTTGCAATAGCCTTCAGCAAAAGTCACTCTCAATGCGATTCAGTTGCATTGTGAATTATGCAAATTGTGACATATATTCATGTGACTTTTGATTGTGTGTCTCAATATTTATACTAATTTTGAATAGTTTGCATTTTGAATTAAAGTGTAAATACGAAAATGTTAAATAGCTGTGAGCGTGTTTAAGAAATGAGTCGACTTGTGGCAAACATTCGAGATTTCTAAGTGGAAAGGTGCAGGATGCTGATGAAGAAGACACTGTTTAGTGTTTTGGAATAGTTAAGCAGTTAACCTGTCATATTAACTGTCATGTGCACTGTGAGCACGGAACAAGGAGCACGGTGCGTATACATTATTTGAGACATGTCTCGTCGCTCGTTTTTCACTCATGCACTGAAGCGATATATTCATTTTATTGCATTAAACTGTGCTGTGCACAACACAGGCGAAATTCAAATTACATACACATAGATAGATGTGTGTGTGTGTGTGTGTGTGTGTGTGTAGGACAAGCTCTCAAATTCCTTTGGGGCTTTGCCAGAGTGCAATGTCTGTCAACACTAATTGTTGGCTGCTGTCGCTGCCGCCTTTTGCTACAATAATGTTCTTGCTCTCTCTCTCTCTTTCCTTCGCTCACTCTCTGTGCATGTAAGCAGGATTTACACACACAGATACACACAGAGACACACACTCTAGAGTACACATAGGCGTAATCAGTTGAATCGCATCAGCAGGCAACAGGAATGGGAATGGGAATGGGAATGCGAATGGGAATGGGAATGAGGCAACGGCTTCGGTTCTTCTCCTTCTCAAATGTGTTTGTGTTTGTGTGCGAATGTATGTATGTAGTTGTTATTGTCATTAGCTTTGGCACCCCAAGAAAATGGCGACAGAGACTTTGGCCCGTGGCCGTTTTCGGGTGCGAACATAACACAAATGCTAACCAGGCCAACACACACACACACACATACCCGCACACAGACGAAGACAGATGCGCGCATTCACATATATATAGTACATGTGTCTACATATGTTTAATTAAATTGGGTCAAAGCAGTTAACTCACTTGTCTTTGGATTATGTTTGCATTCCACCTAATCTGAGTCTTAGCCTCAGTTGAGTATAATATACGCACTCATATAAGATACGTCTCTCCCATTTTCTACCGCCAACGAAGCTTATCTTATGTGTCCTGCGTCCAGTTACGATCCCCCCCACACACACACACACACACACACACACACACACACACACACACACAACGAACGAACTTCAACTCCACCTCCAACTCCAGCTAGGGCTAGGAACAATAACTTTAACTTTAGCACTAACTCTGCTCTGACTTTTCTGTGTGTGTGTGTGTGTAGATGTAGATATAATAAATTGCTCTCGTGGCTCGCGCCGTATAAAATCAAATTATTGTCTGCATTTCTGGGCGTCCACAAAATATTGTCTTTTGCGAGTTTATTAAAACTTTCCACAGCAAGAACAACGGACAGCAACAACAACTAGCTAACCAAGTACTACATACATACATACATATATGTGTGTCTCAGTCCCGGACTTGTTAGTTGGCTAAAAAGTTTTGACCTGTTGCCACATACCAACATACCTACACACATACGCACTCGCATATGAATTCAGAACTCTCATTCAGAGTCGGAGTCGCACTCGAATGGCGCAACTTTGCACAATTCTCAACTTTGGCGAGCTTCTTAGCTAAATTGGTTAATTAATTGGAGTATGCTGACTGGGCCCTCTTCGTAAATGGCGACTGCAAGATGTGTGTGTTTATAAAGACTATAAAAAAATTATTAAACTGTTATACAAGTTGAAATGCGACTTTAAAGAGTGATTTTTTTAAGTTCCCCTAAGGTGATACAAAAATGTACTGCAAATAAAATGATGTGTGGAATAAGGTGTACTGAGAGGTGTTATGCACTCTGTTATACTCTTCTTATTAGTAGAGTTGCACATCTGTTATACACATTGATCGATTTTACAATGTTCCCATAAAATGATAAAAAACTATGCTTTTAATAAAATGATATGGTTAATAAACTATGACTCGAATTGATATTCAATCTGTTATACTTTTATTTTATTAGAATAATTGCTCAACTGTTATACAAGTAAAAGTGCGACCTTAAGAAGCGATTCTTTTAAAGTCCCCCAAGCTAATAAAACTTTTACTGCAAATAAAGGGATGTGCGGAATAAAGTGTATTAAGAAGCGTTATACAATCTGTTATATTCTAATTAGAAGAGCTCCACAACTGTTATACAACATTTTAGATTTTACAATGTTCCCATAAAATGATAAAAAAAAAACTATGCTGTTAATAAAATGATGTAATGAATAAAGTATACCAAAAATTATTACTTTTATTTCTGTTTTATCTGTTTCACTTTTATTTTCTTAGAATAATTTCTCAAATGTTAAGCAAATAAAAAAGGCCACCTGAATAAGCGATTCTTTTAAAATTCCGCCAAGGTAATACAATTTTTTACTGCAAATAAAATGTATTAAGAAGAGTTATACAATCCGTTTTATTCTAATTAGAAGAGTTGCACAACTTTTATACAAATTGTTCGATTTTTCAGTGACAAAAAACTGTGCTGTTAATTATGTGGTGTATAAAGTATACTAAGAGTTAATATTCAATCTGTTATGGATTTATAAGTACAATTGCACAACTGCTCTACAAGTAGGAAAGCGACTTTAAATTGCGATTTTTAAAGTTCCCATAACGTGATATACTGTAAAAAAAAATATGCATGGAAAAAGATATGTTATACAATCTGTTATACTCGTATTCGAACCATTCCACAACTGTTATACAAGTTGATTGGTTTGATAATGTTCCCGTAATTTGGCAAAAACTAGGCTGTTATACAAGTTCATCGATTTTTCAATGCTCTCATGCGGTGATAAAAAACTATGTTGCAAAAAATGCACATACAAGTGTTATACAAATTGCTGTAAGAGTTTAGTAGAAGAACTGTACATACATATGTTATAGAAGTTGAATTGCGACTTTAAGAAGCGATTTTTCAATGTTTCCATAAGGCATCAATAATAATACTCGAAATGAAATGATGTGTTGAATAAAGTGTACCTAGAACTGTTATACAATCTAAGGTAACAAAAAACTATACTTCACAAAAAAATGTTGCTCTGAGGTAAGTGTACGTAGAACTGTTATATAATCTATACAAATGCTCTTATTAGAGCAATTGCACATCTATTTGTGATTTTTCAATGTTTCTACGAGTATAAGGTAATAAAAAGCTATGCTGCAAGTTAAGCGTACTTAACAATCTGTTATACCATAACTTGAAATACACAAGTATTCGATGCTATCAAGCATAATTGTCATAGTCAATGATCTTATGCTTTTACGCAATGTGTAATTTAACTTTAAAAGGGCCTCTGGTCAAGCGTATTGCTTAACATTTTGATTTTACTTGTGTCTTGTGTCAATCTGTCCTAATCGCTGTACTCTGTGCATGTCCTTTTAATTTTGCCACAAAACTAAGCCCCTTTTCGCATTCGTCTTTGAGCATTTGTCTGCTCGTCCGTCCATTGACAGCCAGCAGCCAAGAGAGAGATAGAGAGAGTGAGAAAGGGAGGGAGAGAAAAACTTGCGTAATCCAATGAAAACAAGCAGCTCAGTTGCCATTGATAAGAGCCAACTGCTAGGCAACTGATCCGAATGAGTTTTTCTCTTCTTTTTTTGTTGAATGTCAATTTGTGCTGCCCAAATATGATAGCAAAATAATACAATAAATAAGAAAAGTATTCGAGAGAAAACAGAATTGAGGAAATCAAATTATGTGTTTCATTTCAATGAAGAAGATAGTTTGGCCCTTTTTGTTGAAACTAACTGAGAGCCGCACCTGGCTAAATTCATAGCTCATTCTGAGATGGCAATGGCATTGCGGAAGGCTTAAGTTCCTTTTTGGACTTTGCGTCCTCTGCTGTGTGTTGTGTGTTTTGCAAATACTCAGACATTTAAATTTTGCGGTCGCATTTGGTTGTAACTTGACAACAATTTGCCGTCTGCAATTTACAGTAAAATTTTATGCATAATTCCCGTTATGACACTTGCGGTGCTCCAATACACACGCACACACAAACACACAACATGCACATACATGTGGTTGCAGCAAAAACATCTGCAGATACTCGTAGAGATACATTTGCTGATTCAGTTACAGATACAGATACAGATGCAGAGGACGACGACGCATAACTCGAATTTCGCTCAGAGACTCGCACTAATTTATGTTATCAGAACACTCGAATAAACCACCGAAATGCCAAAGTTCTTGCCAGTGCACTTACATATTTCTCTTGTTTGTTGTGATTGTTGTTGCTACTCATGGCGCCAAATAATTTAGATTGATGTGCCATTGTCCCCCGTCAACTGCAGCCAAAGACCACACACAACAAGCAGCTGCAACCACACGAACTAGCTACAAAATGTTGCATATTGTTGTACTGGCTACGAAAGAATGGATAATATTGTAAATGTTTGTAACACGTAGAAGGAATCATCTCCGAGACGATATGGACATGTCCATCTGTCTGTCAGATGTCAGACAGTCTTTATGATTCCTAAATTGCGAACGGATAAAATTCTATAACAATAATCGCGTAACAAAAAAGTAGAATATACGTAGAAACTTAACTGAAATGCGCTTATTGAATAATAAAAAAGTAAAATAATAAATAAAATGTAAAAAAGAAACAATCAAAATATAATGGAATTTTTTGTATCTTATAAAAAGATTCTTGGTTTTAAAACTAAGATTTTTTCAGTGTATCCGCTAGGAAAGAGGGGTATCATAACTTCAATTGTTTTATGTAGAATTTAAGATTTTTGGTGAATACTACCGCCAATCCGTAATTCCTGAAAATTTGGTTGCTTTGTTTAGTAAGCTGTTATAATTTGTACTCTTTGGTTTATTTTGAATTTAATTATATATCGATATACCAAATATAGCAATCGGTATATCTTAATATTTTTCAGTATATTATTTTGGTATATTTATACCCGCTACTTATTTTGTAGAACGGTATTATATTTTTGTGCCCGCAGAAAATAAAGTATATATATTCTTGATTAGTGTGAACAGCCGAGACGATTTAGCCATGTCCATCTGTCGATTTTTGTAAGTATAGTTAATGAAGCCTATTCACTACAAGGGTTACTTGTTTTGCCTGACATTTTGGTATATTTTGAAGTCTATGGTATATTTTTAATCTAATATTATATCAATATACTAATGTTAGCCTTTATATTCTAATATTCGGTATATTATTTCGATAAAAAGAATACCTGTTTTGCTTTTATTCAAAATAAGTAGCGGGATTTCAACAGTCGAGCACACTCGACTGTAAATTTCTTACTTATTTCTATTCGATCTGCATTTGCATCTGCATTTTGATGTATAAGCTGCAAGAGCTTTAGCAACTTTTAGATATAGCTGTAGACTGTTTTTTGGTTAACTGCAAAAGAAGTAGAAAAGTGAAAAATGAAAAGCAGAAAAGTTGAAGCGTAAATTAAATATAATTAATATCAAAGTACACACTCGTAATTACAAATTGCCCCGACCAAGTGGCTGTCAGCCGTTGTTATCCTTTAAGTCCCCGGACTTAATGCGACTGCTGCCTTTGATTTTTACAATTTCAATTAGCGCTAAGCGCGCCAGCCGCCCGCCAAATGACTGCGCGTAGAACAAACTGTGACAATGTCTGTAGGAAAGACAGAGAGAGAGAGAAAGCGTAGAAGAGTGACAGCAGTTGGGAGTGGTGGAAAGCAGAAGGAGAAGGAGAGGGGTGGGTGGGGTTGTGTTGTGGCAAAAGTGAGCCGCTTGTGGCTGTTGCAAGGATTTACAGCCGCTGATTATTACATAACAGGCAAAAGTAAATTTCAACGTTTTCCCCACGAAATTTATGTTAATTTCAATGGAGCTGCCACCGAATTGAAAGCATGTCAGTTACAGCATTAAGCGGGAAGAACAGTGCCCCACCCTCCAACCCTCAAGCCCCCACCATCAACCCTTTGCCATCAAATGTAGTTCAGGGATAGTCAACTAATCGCTATGCATGCTGCCTAAATGTTGCTTTGTTCGCCAATTTCATTTGTATGCTGCCAAGTCAGAGATATGCCAGACAAGAGAAAGAGAGAGGGAGAGAGAGACAGAGAGAGAGAGAGAGAGCAGAAGAGGGGGAAAAACTATTTTAGAGGCTTTAAATTTGCTACGAAATAAGCAACAAATTCATGCAGCTATTTTTGGCTTGCAAGTCAAATTCTTGGTAAATCTCTTTCTATGTGGCGGCTATTAATCAGTCAACCGAATGATTTGTGGCAAGGCTTCGCGTTGAGAAAATGTCATTTTCAATTTGATTGACACACAAAGCGCAGAGCAAAAATAGGCGTAGAAATTGTGTGAACTTTCGCCGCACGAAATTCATTTTCAATTAGACTTTCTCTAAAAACAAAGATCTAAAATCAAATGTGGCTCTTAGTACTAAGAATTTTTATTTAAAAAAGGTGCCAAAAATATTAAAATCTTAAAGTTAGAAAACATTTCAAAAACATTGGATAAAGACCAAGTTTTTACACAGAGAGAAAAAAATGTAGATTTAAAAGTAGCCTGCAAATATTGATTAAAGGTTTTTTCGATCTTAAGAAAAACAATCTTGAAATAAGATTTTTAGTTTGAAAAAATCTTTAATCCAGATTTTTATCCTAATTTCGCATTTAAAGATTAACAACATCTTATTTAATTCATCTCGATTTAAGAATGAACCTTCGTGGTTAAATTTTGACATTATAAAATCTTGATTCTGTGTGTTAATAAGAAAAAAATAATTTATTCTTTTAATACCACAAAACTTATTATTTATAAACTTCGAACATATTACATTATTCTTCATTGTATTTTTATATATGTATATGTTAAGCACTCTACTTACGAAATACTTATCATTGAATCACGCAGCATTTGAACTGACAACAACTTGACTATCTGAGCTATGGGCAAAAACAGTGAAAGTTCGATAAAAACTTTATAGATTTGTACCCTCATTTGCTAATTTAGTATGTTAGGTCTAATTTTGAGAATTTGGCATTTTAAAGTATAATGTTCTTAGTTTTAATAATTTGCTATTGAAGTGATCTTATTTTTAAAATACAATTGTTCAAGTGAATGTTCTTCATTTAGAAAACTGATCTTCTTTTCTGCGAAAAATATTAATAAATAACAACGAGTAACATTAGCATCGAAAGATTGTTGCTATGTTAGTTATAGGAGAGTAAATAAATAAAATATTTAAATATTTCTTTTATCTTTCGTTGCTCTTTTCACGATAGAACTCATTTTGGAATTTCCACAGAAATGTCTATTAATAGCTAATTACAATACATGTAAAAAAGTGTAATCACAACTCGTCAGTCTCCGCTATCTGTTCACGCACTCGACAGAACTGTGAACGTATTTTAGGGACTGTCCGATTCCTCAGGGGATTCGGATTCTATGTCCATAGTTGAAATTTTGTTTTCAGCTCATTTACTAGTAATTGCCGCTGATAACTGTGACCTAAACAAGAAAAAACCCCAAAAACAAATTAATTGAAAACTAAAACAAACAACAAGATGCACAAATGCATGACTACAAGATATCCTATATATTAAATTAAGAAATATTTAATGATGATATTAAAATCTAATTTGCATAACATCTGCAAGTTCAAGCAAACAGATTTGACTAAATAAAAAGCAGACCAAGAATCTTCTAATACTTTATTATAAATATCACACATCATAAAAAGAATGTATAAACAGTCGTTAGGGATTTGACTCCAAATTAAAATTCTTACACAGAGAGAATTAAAGAACTAATTTTCGAATCTATTATGGAAATATGTTGAAAGCGAACGAGACAACAAATTCTTAAATACAACTGTATTATTAGATTCAAAAATAGTTCAAGATTTATGGTTTATCAATTAAGAATTAATTTCACATTGAAATTGGAAAAAAGTAATGAAATTTCAAAGAGAACAAAATTATTGAAGATGAGATAAAATTTTATAAATTCCGGATGTTTTTCATATCAAATTCAAAATTATATAATGTATTTTTGCAACTATTAAGGAAATCTGGAAAAACAGATCTAGGAATAGATTCTTAACTAAGACGATAGGATGAGATTTGAAGGTACATCTACATGTAGATGTATTGTTTATCAATTAAGAATTCATTTCACATTAAATTTTTTTTTAACTAAATAGAAAAGTACTGAAAATGCAAAGAGAATACAAATTTCATAAATATAAAATGGAATTCTACAATTACTAAAAGTGAGACGTTCATAAATTGAGGATTGTTTTCAAGCCCAATTCAAAATGAATCAATTCATTCCATATTATATTATAGGATTTTTCTTTTTTCCCGATTATTGCGATTTTATAGAATTTAGCATAAAAATCTTGATTTAGGGTTGTTCCAACCTAAAATTGTATTTAAAAATAATTATTTTTAAGATCGAAAAAATCTTATATCATGATTTTTTCAATCTAATTTCTCAGAATAATTATGAAAGATTATAGCAAGAATACAAAAGTATTAAAATTAAATTGATAATTTCTGTTACTCAAGTACTTGAAACTACTTAAAGTTGTTTTTCTAAAATGTATGAAAATTGTTTATTTATTGTACCTAGTTAGTTGAACAACATTCAGAAATAAAGGAAGTAAATGAAATTCTGAAAAAATAGCGTTTTAAAATAAAGTTGATAATTTTGAATCAAGATTGTATGTTGTCAAAATTGAACCAAGAAGGTTTATTGTAAAATTAAGATTCAAAATTCACAAGATATCTTGATTGCCCAATCTTAAATCAGCATTAAACAATCTTAAATTTAATTTGTTTAAAATAAAACAAAAAAATAGATTGCATGGTTTTATATATATATATATATTTACATATTTATATATTAGTTACAATTATAAAACCTATTTCAAAGTTCTTTGTAAGGTCGAAAAAAACTTACATCAAGTATTTATTTCTCTGAGTAGTTCGGAATAAAAGAATGGAATAATGGACTTGAAGTTTTCGCGAAGTGTATACCAGATACACTAGAGCAGGAGGAAGGCAGAGAGAGCACAGATATGAATATAGCGCAAGCAGGTGCCGTTGATAAGTCGACAAAAGCAGAGAAAGATAGCGGAGAGCATTGAGCATCGAATGTCGAGTGTCGATCATTGAATACCCGCCTGACACCGCGTGGCACAGTCGCAAATGCAGATAGAGAGCCCAGATTCAAAGAGTGTCCAAAGTGTATGTGCTGGACACATGTGTGGCGACTGTGATCATCAGTGCACGGTCGTGGCCGCAAACATATGGCTGTCTACTGTCGTCTGTTAATGACGCCGGCAACGAGTTAGATATGCGATTGTCGATCAATTTCCATGAATGCGACGAGTAATTATGACTGATTATTCCCAAAGGGATTCACACAATGCTCTTGTTGTTGCTGTTGTTGGTGTTGTGCCGTAGAATACACGGCATCGAGAGTTCATTTCATTTCTCAGTCGAAGTCGGCAATCAAGCGTGACCAGATTTAATTCCAGCTCGTATGCATAAATATTTGGACAGCGCCGTGGAAGTAGCTCATTTGTTATCATGGAGTTCTTTGCGACAGGCGAATTCCAGCAGCTCTACAGCCAACTGGATGACTCGACCATGCCAATGGTTGCTGGCGATGGCGTTGGCGATGGCGATCTCTACGATGCTTTTCCCCAACACCAACACCAACATCAACACCAACACCAACAGCCACAACAACTGTTGGAGCTGCCTTCGGCTAATAATCTGGAATGTTGCTACGCAGATGTTAACTTTGGCAATGGCTATGAGGCGGGCGGCATGGATTACTATGGCATCATAACACTCGACAGCAACAACAATCACAATCACAATCAACTCAACAACTGTGCGGATGATGCGCTCCTCTTCGACTTTAGCCACGATCCGGATGCAACGTTAGTGTCCATTTCATCAGCATCTGCATCTATATCTGCATCTGCATCTGCATCGCCGCCAGAGCTCAGCGATTGGGAGCAGCGACTGCTTGATCATTTTGTGGAAATACCCGAACTAATTGACATACTTCCCGAGCGAACGCCGCTCTGCACGGACATGTGCGACAGCTTCCTCCAGGAGAGCAACGACAATCTGCGCCTGGCCACGCCCACTTCCCCAGCTGCGGATACGCCTTCATCGGCTGCCGCTGTGCCGCTGCAGCTCGGCCAGAATGCCGCCGGGGAGAAGGGATATCTGTGCACCTTTGGCAGCTGCGAGAAACTCTACGCCAAGCCCGCCCACCTCAAGGCCCATCTCCGTCGACATCTCGGCGAGAAGCCTTACGCCTGCAGTTGGCCCGACTGCAGTTGGCGCTTCTCCCGCTCCGATGAATTGGCCCGCCATCGACGCTCTCACTCGGGTGTCAAGCCCTACAAGTGTGACTACTGCAACAAGTGTTTCGCCCGCTCCGATCATCTCACCAAGCATCGCAAGGTTCACGAGCGGCGTCTCTTGGCTGTCACCAGATCCGGCAAGCTCCTGCCCAACGGTTCGCTGCCCCAAAGTGTCTACGCCGTGCGTCCGGGTCGCAAGCGCAAGAATCAGCTCTGACAACTCATCCAAAAGTGTGCTGTCCAAACTGTTACTGAATCTTGTTTTGTGCCTAAATGTGTAATGAAAAAGCGAGGCTGCAAATGAATTGAAGGTGAATAAAATATATGAAATTAAATTACAATTTAAAGCTAACTAAGTAACTAGATAAACATTATAAAGTACTTGATAATTTAAAATTGTAATGAAAAACACTAAGTTAATTACACAATTAAAAAACTGTCAACCGAAAAGATTAAAATTAATTGTAAATAAGAACTAAATTAATTACTAAAAGAAAACAGTAAATAATAAAATTTAATTTTAAACAAAACACATTGCATTTTTTATAAATGAACATACATTTTTTTTATAGAATGAACAAAATTTCATCATTTAATCGAATCATACCCAATTCATAAAATAAAAAAATTCATAATGATAAAAAACATAATATAATACAAAAAAACAAGTTCTAATATCAAGATTTTGGTATTGGTACTACAAATTTTGGTCTCAAGAGAATATACAAATCTTAATGTTAGAAAACATATTATATGTTAATTTGATGATCATTTAATATAAGATCCTAGTTCTTATTAATAAGAAGAACAAATCCTAGAGTTTACCTAAAATAGTATTACATATAAGTTAAAAGAAATGTTATACTCGTATTATATTTCATACTTATTTATTATTTTATTTTATTTCATTTTATTATTTTATAGTTTAATTATCGCATTCGGATTATTCAGTTGTATGTTGATCGCTACACTTATAAAATAATTATCATCGATTCGCGCAGCATTTGAATCCAGGAAATTCTCTCTTAAACTGCAATTGAGAATGGTTCGCGGTAACTAAAAACTTTATAGGAATTTCGATGGATTACAGAATTTTGTAATCTAAATCTTTTCTTTTTGAAAATTTGGCATTTTTTTTAGACAATTGTTATTAGTTTTAAGAAATTGTTTTTAAAGTTAACTTTGTGCGAGATTTATTTCTGACGTATGTTCTTCATTTTAGAACGTTGCCTTGTTTCAGTGTAGCTGCTTTGGTTGACAATTTCTTTTTTTTTTCTTAAGAGTTTTGTAGATCTTTCATGTCGAACTTTTTGAATGTACTAAATTGGATATTTCAGTATATTTCGGTATTATTTTTTTCTGTTTTTTTTTTCAGAATAATACCGCGAATAACACTGCTTCTATTGAAGTGTGCCAAATGTGTACTAAACAATTCTACATATTTTCCATTGATGTATAAAAATTAGAAGATTTTAATAATTTATGGATTTTTGATGGCTAGAATTAACAATTTTTGTTGTGCAACTTTTCAGGGATCCCAAAAAAATAAAACTCCAAATAAAACTTAATGTCCGCTGCAGATTAATATAATATTTGCTATATATCTTAGTATTTCTCTATTTGTTGGTATATTTTGTATATCTTTACATTAATAATACAGCGCTGTTTTGTTTCCATTGAAGAGCATTTAATATAAAGAATATATATATGATATTTTGATGGTTTCTCGAGGCTGATAAAGATAGAGAAAGATTGGCTCCGAATAAAACACACACATTAATCCGCTGCAGATGAATATAATTTTCGGTATATTTTAGATTTTTTTATACTTTTTCAGTATATTGAGTTGGGATATTTTTAGAATTGATTTGATTTGCTTTTATTGAAGTGTTTTGAAATGAAAAGACGTTACTTATATGTAATATTACATTCTCATGCATGAAGGAAACCATTTTTGTTGGGGCCTCCACAAAATATATTTTGATGTTATTTCGAGGCTGATAGAGATAGGGAAAGACTGGCTCCGAATAAAACACACACATTAATCCGCTGCAGATGTAATCTCAGCCGCTTGCCGAGCCGGTCGTTTGTCTTTGATGCTGACTGCAATCAGCTCTCAGTTCTCTGTCTTGGCTGAGTTCTGAGTGCTGTGGATGCTTGCTTGGCTAGGCTGCAAGGCGGCGAGCCAACATGGTAATTAAGTTTGTTTTTTTCACACCCACACACGCAAGGCAAGGCGAAGGCGAGTCAACAGCGACTTCAATTCCAACTGGAACTCGAACTCGGACTGTGGCACCATCTTCATCTCCATCTGCATCTGCATCTCCATTGCCATCGCCATCGCCATCGCCATCTCCATCTCCATCTCCATCTCCATCTTTCTTCGCATCTCCGACTCCAATTGCAGCTGTTCCGCGAAGTCGTATCCTTTATGCGCTGTCATATTGCATACTTTACGGCTTTCAGCGCGAGTGCTTTTGTACATTTCAAGGAAATTTACAGCGCAACTTGCTTATTGTATAATGGCATTTACTTTGCACAAACGTCGTCGACTCTTTCACTGAGAGAGAGAGAGAGAGAGGAAGAAAGAGAGAGAGTAAGAGTGAGAGTGAGAGAACATTGCCCTCGCCATTGTCCCCACCGCATCCACTTGGCCCCGTTGTCGTTGCTGTTGTTGCATGCAAAAATCCACAACAATTATTGCTCACCCATCTCACCCATCGGCACTCTGCGCTCTGCGCTCTGCACTCCTCGCAGACGTCAGACGCTCATTAAGGCGAACTTTGTAAATGCCGCCACTGCATCTTGCAACCAAGCAAGCAACCAAACAACAACAACAGCAACAACAACAACAACAACGAAGAGGAGGAGAGTACTTGCTGCTTATTCGAAAGTAATTAGCATAAAAATAAATACCACTCATTAAGTCATGTTGTTTTTATCTATTTACCATTTGATATTGCGTGCTGTCGACAAGAGCAAGGAGTGAGAGAAAGAGATAGCCATATAAGAGACAAGGATGAAGACCAGCGACAAAGAGCGAATGAGTAGGAAAAGCATCTGGCAGCTGCTTGAAATATTTGAACTGAAATAAGTACTTTAATTTAATATTAATGTGTGTATTTAGTCAAGCCAACTGCAACAAGTTCGTCAAAAAGAACAGATCAAAAAACTGTTTGAAATAAATATTTAAAGTGTTTAATTAGTTATAACACATAACTTTGAATCTTGCTTTAAGAATAATAAAATCTATATTTAATATTTAGAATTCTTTTTTATGCAGTGCAACTCTTTGTAGTTACAGAAACAAACTGTGTAGTTCATTATTGTGACGAGTGTGCTCAACTGTGAGATACAACGCATTTTGAATAGAAGCAACATATTGCAGTTTTAGTTTTAAAATATACTGAATTAATATACTAGAAAATATTCAAATACATATCGAATACACCTATTAATAGCGGGTATAAAATACTTCCATTAAACTACAATATTATTATTATATTATTTGTAAAATATACTGAATAAATATGCTTAAAAATACTAAATTATACCGAAAAGCACGTACGTTTGGAATATAATCTACCCTATTAGTAGCGGGCATAAGAAAATATAAAATAAAGCAAAACATTGCTGTATTATTTTTAATATATACTAAATTGATATACTGAAAAATACCAAAATGTACAGAAAGCTACAAATATTTGATATATTATATTAAAAACTCTTTTGGTAGCAGGTATTAAAAACCTTAAATTTAAGCAAAACATTACGGAATTATTTTTAAAATATACCAAATTTATATATTGAAAAATACTTAAATATGTTATATACCGTTTTTGATATAGACATATTCCATTCTTTTGGATAGCCGGCATAAGAAAACTTCAATTAAAGCAAAGCATTTTGGTATTATTTAAAAAAATATACCAAATTTATATACTGAAAAATAATAAAATATATCGAATTGGATATATTCTACCCGGTATGAAAAAAAAAACTTGTATAAAGTTGCAGCAAACCGTAAATGCATTTGTATCTGCGGCAGTGGAAAATGTATCTACAGCTGCTTAATGTGTTCGTTGCGACTGTTGCTGTTTGGGTAAAGTACATGGGATTTAACGCAGCTTAAAGCAACATTCAAACTTGCGACTTACACTTTAAGCAGCGTGTGCATATTTCAATTGTAATTTTAATTAGATGGCGTAGAGCGAAAGCAGCATAACTTTTGCAGAATGCCAGCAGATACTTTTACCCTAATAGTGTGTGCGTGTGTGTGTGTGTGTGTGTGACAATCGGAGACATTGCGCGACGTAGAGAAAGAGAATTCAATTAAATGTTCATCAAAAACTACAACAACAAAAATAGCGCGCACACACACACACACAGACACACTAAGGGAGATAACTAGAGAGTCGAACAAAGAATGGAAACGATGATGACAACGACATTGCGATGACGATAATGATGATGATGGCGATGGCGATGGCGATGATGATGATGAAGGAACACTGTAGCTGTAGCTACGACTGTGACTGTGACTGGAGCTGTAACTGTGACTTCGACTCTCGTTCTCGCTTTGACTTTGGCGATGTAATCAGCGTGAGGTGCGAGGCAAACGGAAAAGCCAACGACGTCGAGCACAAAAGTTATAAAATACCAGATAGATAGTAATTGCAGCAGTCGTTCGTTCGCTCTCTCTCTCTGTGTGTGTGTGTGTGTGTGTGTGTGTGTGTGTGTGTGTGTGTGTGTGTGTGTGGGTGAGTGTGTATGTGTGTGCGAATGGCTGGCGAAAATAAGCAGGAAACTGGAAATTACAAATGATACGGAAATAATGCGATATCATGAATCATTTTTACGAGAATCGAGACTTTGATTCTCATGGGCAAATGATGCTATGCCGCTTAGCAACTTCCTTCTCCTCGATTCTCCCCCCTCTCTCCATCTCTGTGCCACACACAAGTTCTGGCTTTTTCTTTTGTGGCTGGTTGCGGCCTTTTGTGGAAACTCACATCATTGGAAATTGGAATGCATGTGCAACACTTTAGAGTCAACGAATTTGCATTTGCTGGCGCCCAACTGGCGACGACCGCACAAATAATGTCAACAACATTGCAAGCCATCAATAAAGGCAGTCGACAGCTGGCATCGAATTCCCATTCCCATTCCCAATCTCTCTCTCTCTCTCTCTCTCTCTCTCTCTATGCTGCCACTTCAGTGTGGTCAGGCAGTTGGCCAAGCTAAATGCAAGCGTATTTTTACAATATTCTTTCTCGCTCGCTCACTCAACAAACTCAGTAAGCTTATCTCTATTCCTTTTCTATGTCTACACTCTCACTCACTCTCTCTCCCTCTCCCTCTCCCACTCTCTTTCGTTCGCTTTGTCTGTATTTATGTTCGTGTGGAACTGTTAGTCGATTTATGAAAGTGCTAAAGCTGCAAATGCTTTTAAATTTGGCTTAAAGCGAGATTCCAAACCTTAAGTTGCAATTGAAGCAGGTTTCTCAATACCAAGCCGACAAAAACTATGGGAATGAAAGGCGATTAGTAAGTCAGTAAAAAGGTATGCAATTTTCCACAAAGCGTAAAACGTTTTATTTCAAACACACACAGAGTCCATACATAGTTTATTCAGGTTGCCCACAAGAAATTCAAATACAGTTTGTTGCAAGAGAATGCTAAATTCAGCTTAAGCGAAATAACAAATCCGAAACCAAAGTTATTTAATAATATCTTCGAATTAAGCATATATCCCACAAGTTAAAGCAAAAAGCTTCTGTGTATATTTGTGATTTATTTTAGTACAATTTGTGGCATGAATTTATCAAGCAATCTTTGAGAATTCTGTATTATTTAGAAAGAAGATAAAGAAATAACACAACATAACATAACATAACATAACATAACATAACATAACATAACATAACATAACATAACATAACATAACATAACATAACATAACATAACATAACATAACATAACATAACATAACATAACATAACATAACATAACATAACATAACATAACATAACATAACATAACATAACATAACATAACATAACATAACATAACATAACATAACATAACATAACATAACATAACATAACATAACATAACATAACATAACATAACATAACATAACATAACATAACATAACATAACATAACATAACATAACATAACATAACATAACATAACATAACATAACATAACATAACATAACATAACATAACATAACATAACATAACATAACATAACATAACATAACATAACATAACATAACATAACATAACATAACATAACATAACATAACATAACATAACATAACATAACATAACATAACATAACATAACATAACATAACATAACATAACATAACATAACATAACATAACATAACATAACATAACATAACATAACATAACATAACATAACATAACATAACATAACATAACATAACATAACATAACATAACATAACATAACATAACATAACATAACATAACATAACATAACATAACATAACATAACATAACATAACATAACATAACATAACATTGACAATATAATGACCCTCACATTGATAATATTATAAAAGCCGATAAGACATAACATAAATATGAATGTATCCGAAATGTTCTATTATGTTTACAATTTTAATTAAATGTTCTTCACTCCGAAGCGTGTCTTATTAATTTGCTACCCTAAGGTATGCGACCTTTGAAGATTTAAAATGCGAAAATAAAACTTGAGTGACTTGAAAGAGTAGAGTAGAGTAGACTTTTGTCGCACGCAAGTATTCAGTTTCACACCTTTTACTTACGCCCTTAAACATTCTCAAGTTCATTTTATGTCTGGTGACCTAAGCTCCCTTCCCCCCTCACCACTCTATGGTACTAGTATTTTCCACTCCTGCTGCAACATTCCACTTTGTGTCTTTAAGAGACAGCAGCGGCAGCAGAAGCACATTAAAGTCAATTTTCGGACAGCTCGAGATGCTAATGAACTTAAGTAATGGGGACAAAATGGCAGGAGGCAGTCGAATGAAAGGCGAAACAGGACGCATCGCCGTGATGAGTTCCTCTTGCCAAGGCATACTATAGACTAGGAGGTCAGGTTACTCTCTCTGGTCTCTCAGGTCTGATGCACGTTTAACAATTTGCAGGCTTAATGTGGCACCAAAGTGTTAAAGTCCAGGCCCCATAAGTTCTAGTCAAAATGGTTGGCCATTTTATGTATGGCCCATGTACGTGCCGAGAGCTGAGTCTTTCAACGGTTGTGGCCCCGAGACAGCTAAATGAGGTTAGCAAAAGCAAAAGGGTTTTTGGGCAGAGAGCGACAGAGAGCGACAGAGAGAGGTGCTTAATTATGAGGGCAACCCTTGCTATTAAAACAACTGGGGCAATATCTAATGTGGACCCATGCCACACACATTGTGAGCTGGGGCAAACATTTCGATATCGACGAAAAATTGCAGCTCATTTCAGTTTATATACGAGACTGAGGCCAAGGCCATGACCGAGGTCAATTTCAGTTTGAACTCGTCTCGTTTCGGTGAGCAGAGGAGAGAGAGAGGACTTTGGCTTGACTTTAAAGTGTAATTTCTGTGGTTACATTTGCTAAACATAAATCTAATGGATATTAATACAAGTTACGGCACCAAAGCAGTCCCTCCTCCCACCTCCCACCTCCCTCACCGTCTCTGCAATCTTGTCGTGTACGTGTGGCCGTATATTTTACGTGCCCCAAAAACCGTTTCAGCTTGAGGTTGAGGTTGGGGTTGGGGTTGGGCCCTGGTAGGAATCACTAGCGATTTCCGGCATTTGTGCAGCCCATTGCTGGTTTATTATAATTCAACACGAATGTTTGTTTGTCTGCCTGCGCGTGTGTGTGTGTGTGTGTGTGTGTGTGTGTGTGTGTGTGTGTGTGTGTGTGTTTGGGACTAGTCGTAGTCTACATTAAGTTGCTGCCAACATCAAAATATTTCAATTTTGCAGTTCGCTTTTGCGGCCGTTTTGGCATTTCAATGTTTTTTACCGGGTCACTTTTTCGGGCCACGCCAGACAGATTTGAAAGGAGCTTCAGGACGAGACGAGACGGGAGACGGGAGTGCGAGAAGTGCTCCAATTTAATGCCAGAGAAAGACCATATCCGGTCTGTGCATGAGATTTTATGCGCTTTATGCAGCGAGAGAGAGAGAAAGAGAGAAAGGAAGAGAGAGGGAAGCGCTCATTTAAATTAGATCAGCGGGAAAGGTTTCTGGTCAGATTTGGCCGCAGGCCTTTGCTGAACCGCAGCTGAAAATCTAATAGTACCATATGTGTGTATGTGTGTGTGTGTGTGTGTGTGTGTGTGAGTTATGAGTGTGTGTGTTTTGTTGGGTGGTTGGAGGGTTTGTCTTAAATTGATGACTTGGGCGACTGCATTTGCCTGCCAAACGCCAACAACTGATGAAGGTCAAGCGAGGAGCAGAGCAGGAGAAAGCTAGAGTTAGTCAGGTAAGAAGTTGAAACCTTAAGAGAGGAAGCAGAGAGAGAGAGAAAGAGAGAGAGAGAGAAAGAGAGATCTTAATTGCGACAGCCGCTTTGCTCCGTGGGGAACTTTGATTAAAAAGTTCGCACGTCACCCAATGTCGCTAATCAAGCCCAAGAAGCGACAGCCAGCGGGAAAAAGAGCCTCAACAGAGAGACGGATATACTTTGCAGCAAACAGAGAGAGAAAGAGAGAGCGAGGGAGACAATGACAACGGCAACGGCAACTAGAGATATGGCAACGACACTTGGCCCCAAAAATAATACAAAGCGAAAGTTTGTTTCAATCAATGTGGCTTGCTGGCTTGCTTGCTTGCTTGCTGGCGCAGCAGCAGCAGCAGCAACAACAACAACAACAAGAACAACAAAGTTGTAAACGAGCACATAAATAACTTGAGTTGAGGCTCAGGGCGTCAGGGAGAAGGTCGCCAAACGTCAATGGAATATCAATTTTAAAGCAGCAGCAGAGGGCAGCAGCTGCGGATGGAGATGGGGATGCGGATGGGGATGCGGATGTGAATGCGGATGCGGATACAGATAATAGACATAGATACGGATGCGTTCGATACACACACACACACACACACATATATATCCATGTACTCAATGTGTAAGTAGCTCTATGCTAAAATACTATACGACGTCGCGTTTATTTATGAGTTCACTTCCATAACTCGATGCTGGGCTCAAATTGAAATGCAGGCCAAGAGTAGGCCGAAAAGCTGAATAAACTATGATGCTTACCACTTTTTGGAGTTGACACCTTTTTGAAGGGTTGACTTGACTAAGACTGAGACGATTGAAACTATGTAACGTGTGTATTCATAACTCACTCTTCCTTTCCTCGAGGGATGTTGACACAAAGTTGCCTGAGCTGTGATTTAGTTGCCGGAAAATCTGTATATATCAGCAACACTTTCGGTTATTTTCTACATTTCTGCTTTTTTTTTCTTGTGTTTGGGGCCCAATCAAACTGTTAGAGATACTTGTGTCGAAATTCGAAATTGGCAACACTGCTGTCGAGTGCAGTGAATGGACACATCTTATTCCAGTTGGCCAACGAGTCAACAGCAGCCGGTTGCTCCCTCTCCTCCACCTTCCTCAGGCTGCTGTCCACCTCTCTTTCTGCTCTTCAATAGTACAATGGCATTCGAATTCGAATCAAGACCAAGCACAACAACAAATCTTTTTGTTGCATCAACCAAGCACAAAACTTTGTACAATGCCACAGCAAAAAAACAAGATGCTGAGAAACCAAAATGAAGGAAAACCATAGAAAATTCGGCATGCCGAAATTTAAATACACTTTTACGTACTCTCGAAAGAGTAGAAGTATTCAAGACAATGAAATTGATAGATCCACATAAGTGCTTTTAAAAAGCAACTTCAATATATAAAGAAGTTTGGAGAAAAAGCTAAGCTTAATTGGTTTAAATTGAAATACAAATCAGTGCATTTAATTATTCAACTTTTACTTTTACCTTAACAGTTCAAGAATAATTGAAGTTAAGAATTATTTTTATGATCGAATTTTTGTAATGTAAAATGTAAAAATAAAGAAAATTATAAATTGTATGTGGAAAAGCTTTACTTATTTAAATATACTCAAATACTTAATTAACTATTGAAAGTTAATTCAAGGATTCTGTTCAGCAATAATGAAAAATTCCAAATTGTTTAAGCTTATGCCAACAGCTGAGTATTAAGATCTTGAAGTTAGAGTATGACTGTGGCATAGGGACGAAATAAATAGCCGAAAACGAGAAGCGAGCTACAAACAATGGGGAAAAAATGCCGATAAACGGAAATACAAAACAAGAAACGTGCACAAATCTAATTTCCAAACAACACGCGCTCGCCAAGAGCCGCACAGAAAAACAGAAATTGAAAACGAAAGAGAAGACGTAATATATATATATATGGTGTATATATAAAAATATAACGATACATATATGTAGTATAGGGAGAAAAGGAGAAGACTTAGAGACCAGACTAGCAACTACAAAGGGCAACAACTGAAAATGACGGCGACGTCAACGGCGTAAAAATTGAAATAAAGATAGACGCGAGCAGCCACAGCCACAGCAACAGCCACAGCAGCAGCAGCGTCAACACCAGCAACAACAACAACAACAACAAAGCGAAACTTTTCAATATCCGCATCCGCTCATGAATAATAATTTATAATGGCTGCCTCTCGCAGTCGCCGATTGTGACTTGGGGTCCAGGCACAGGACGCGGCAATTGAGCTGGCACTGAACCACAGCTGAGCACGGCGAATGTCTTCAGCCAAGCAGCCAACAGCCAACAGCCAAGCAGCCAACAGCCAGCAACCAGCATATTACTTAACTGACGCAAATAACATACAGCGAAAGCAGGAAAAAAAAGCACGTAAGAAAGCCACAGTCGAGAGTGCTCGACTGAGAGATACCCGCTACTTATTTTTAATAAAGCCAAAACAGTTCAGTATTATTCTTAAAATATTCCAAATTAAAATACCGACATATGGTACATCGATATACTACTTACACTCAAAATATATCATAGAGTATAAAATATAATTCTTAAAATAAAATTCACATACTTAAGAAAATACTAAAAACACCAAAGTCTACTTTTGGTATATCGTTTTACTATTACATTCAAAATATACCATAGAGTATAAAAAATACCAGATTGTCAGTACAATATGATTCTTAAAATGAACTGAATTAATATACTGAAAAACACACAAAATTATACCAAATTCTATATTTGCTATATTGATATATTACTTTTATGAAAAATTACAAAAGTATACCGAAGACTACATTTGGTATATTGTTATACTCTGGACTCCAACAGCCGTTTTTTGCCATTGAGAATCTTAAAGACTATAATTGTGATGCGTCAATAATCGTAACTCTAGCTTCAATATTTTGCTCCTTCTTGGCTGTTGGCTCTGATCAAGAATATATATACCATATGGGTTCAGAGTTGACACCTCCTGCCTGTTATACACTTCTATTCTACCCTCTGGGTAGTGGGTATAGAAAATACACAGGAAACGCAAGGAAAGGAAAGGAAAAGAAGAGAAGGGAAGCGCGTGGAAAACTCGTGGAAAAGCTGACTTACTGACGAGCTAAGCAGGTGGCATAGCTACAACAACAACAACAACAACAAGCTAAGAGCTAAGAGTGTGTGCTGATATGAGTTTTGGATTTTGGATTTAGCTCCTGGTTGCCATTGATGGGTTTGTTGTTGTCACCTGAACTGCAGACAGAGAGAAGCAGAAGCAGAAGCAGAAGTTGAGATTGGAGTTGGAGTTGAAGTTGAAGTTGTAGTCGCAACTGTAGCGTAATTTTTGCTGGCAATTTATTGACATTGATGTCAATCTAATATACGCATATAGATTATTATGCGCGCTAGCAGTCAAGTTCCAAATACATATTTGCACTCAACTCAAATGGGTTTTTTAAGCCAACCCCCCCTCTTTACTGCTTCGTTTCGGCCTGGCTCATTGCCCATTGAATGTTGTTGTCAATTTCGCCAGCGATAATGATAAAACTTTTGCGCGCGAGAGCAACTCAAAAATCAGAGCCCCATTCACCATTCACCATTCACCGTGAAAAACACTCGCTTAATTCTTAGCCGAAGGAAGAGCTTGGCTCTGGGTCTCCATTAACCGCACATCAAATTCTTATTAGCGCCATTGAAGAAGGCGCTCAATTTCAATTGATTCGTTTTGCCAAATGCCAAAAAGGAAACTTTTCCAATCAGCCCCATGCAATCCTTCTTCTTTTTGTTCGTCAGGGGCGCGCCCTTTTTGCTTTCCTTCGAGCGGGGAGCGAGGGAGAGTGGGAAGGGGTTGGGGGGGTTGGCGGCGCTTTTGATATGTTTTCATTTTTCCCATCGTTGCGTGCACGCTAAAAACCCAATTAAACGCGCCATTAAATTATTTCGCAATTTGCATATATTTCGTATTTCGACTCAATAAAATTTCACACCTGAGCGAACGCTTGCTAACACGCATACCCACACCCACACACACACACACACACACACACACACACACACACACACACACACACACACACACCTGCTACCCGGTTGCTTTGTAAGTTTCGTTTTTTTTTCATTCTTTTTTTTTTTGCTCTTGCTTCTTTGCTTCTTGTTACTTTCATTTTGTTTCTATGTATTTCATTTGAAGCTCGCATTTTATTTCATTTCATTTTGTTTTATTTTATTTGTATTTTCCAATTTGTTGTCGATTCTCGCCCTTTTTTTTGCTTCCTCTCACTTCTTCACTTTTGTGTTGGGTTACGTTTCGGGTTCTCTCTTAACAACAATTCAACTGTAGTTTAGCTGAAGCTTAAGCTTGGGCATTGTATTGGGAATACTCTCAAATTTGCTGCAACTTTGATTTAAGACTAAGTCCGATTCATAAGCTAATCGGTCAGTGACAGAATGCTGAAAGCACTTCTTTAAGAACTAGAACCTGAACGTAGATTCCATGCTGTGAATTAAAGCTTGCGTACTTTGTTCGTGTTCTCTCTTGCTGATTTCGAGTACTTTACAATAATATCCTGTAACAATTTCCAATGCCAAAAGGGGTTGCTTATGCTTGCAACTAAGGTATAGTAAAGTATTTACATTCGTTGCTGAGTAAGTTGGAGTCTGTCTTTCCCATTGTTACGATGTTTTTTAGGAATTGTTTGCTATTCTTTCGACTCCTTTGTTACACTTCAAGGATTATTGGCACACGCTTAAAAGTGGACACTGGAGGGAAACTTGTCTCTCTGTGAGGAGAAAGTAGCGAGATACTATAAATAAAAATTGATAAGGTGCCACACAGACTGATGGCATGCCATTCACTTCACTTCAGTTTAGTTCAGTTCAGTTCAGTTAAACTGCCATTCAGCAAAACATCTCTTTAAACGACCCAGAAATATGCAACTCTCGCATTTAATTCTGCAATTTGTTACCCTTTCTTCTTATGCTTACGTATTTATTTATTTGTTGTTTTCATTTCTTTGCCTTCCTTTTTTTTCTTAATTTCTTTAACTGCCCGCCCATCTACGTCCCGCCCACGTAATGCAATGCACGCACAGCCGCGCACATAAAATAAATAAATAAGCAAAACAAAAAAAAAAAAGCAGAGCAGAAAAAAAGAACTGTAAAAAAAAGAGGCATCTACATGAGGCGCATATTTAATTTCCCAAGCTCCCGAACCCCACAGATCCTGTCACAAAAGGATTTCCACAGCCTTCTCTGTTAGTACGGAGCTTGGGTTCTTCAGTTGTTTTAATTTTTCTCGGTTTTTTTTTTTCTGGTTTTGTTTTGTTGCTGTTGCTGTTGCTGTTGCTGTATTTGTGTTGTTGTTTTATCCGCTGGCATTCGCCACTTCTTCAGCCGCTGCTCTGCATCTTGGTTGGCTTCGTTTTTGAGCCTTTTTCATATGCTTTGTTGCTGTTTTTAAATTTCATTTTATGCATACTTTATTTTTATTTCTTTCATTATTAATCGCATGTTTACACACCAGAAACGCACCGCCGCATGGACGCATGTGTGCTGTATGTGTGTGTGCGTGTGCATGCGTGTGTGTGTGTGTGCCGAGGGCGGGTCACACAGATTTTGTACTTTTTGTAAATTTTGAAAACACACAGCGAACGCGATGTTTTTCAACTCTGGCGGCATAATGAAGTGCGATCATAAATCACATTAATTGCTCGCTAGATGACGCTGTCAGTCGCTAGATGGCGCTGTCACAGCTCAATATGGCGGCGAAAGCAAAACAAAAAAAAAACAATTGCAATAGGAATAAGAAACATGATTTACAGTTGAAAAATAACTATGAATAATATGTGTCTTGATTTCTCTATTAATCTCTGCCTCTCACTCGCTATTCTCTCTCTCTTGCTCTGTCTATTTGTGCTGTAAGCGAGAGCATCAAAGTTTAATTAAAATTTTGCTTGTGGCAAAGTTGTTAAAATGTAATTTAAAATTGACAAAAAGCAACAAACAAATACACAAACACAAACTAAATTGAACGCCAAAACCAAACGAAACGTGTAAAGTGAGTGCACAGCAGGCAAAAAAACTGAAGTAGAGAACAGAGGCAGAAAGAGACCGATAGAGTGCAAGGGGAGAGAGGGAGGGAGATGGAGATAGGTGGCGAGGCACGCAGTGACAACTGCCACAAGCAAAAGCAACCACAAAATCTGCTGGCAACAAGCTATCCCCACACACACACACACACACACATGTGCAGTGTATTATGTGTGTATTGTCGCAGGCCACGCCCACGCGCCCAACAGCCTGATAAAGTTCAAAAGTGAATGCTTTTTAGTTACACAAATTGCCAAACAAACAAATTCGCCAAGCGCAACAACAGCAAAAAACCAAAAAACAACAAAAAGAAAAATACTGCAAAATCACTGATTTCTCTCTTTCTCTACAACACACACACACACACACACTCACATGCATGCAGTAACCACACAGTGCTGGACAGAAGTACACGAACACATGCAGCTTATGGCCAAAAGATGACCAGCATTGGAAGCCCGGTAATAGTTTTCAGTTCCAATTGCAGTTGTTGTTGCTGTTGCAGTTGCAGCTGCAACATGCCCCTCGCCTAATCCGCTCTTCAATCTGCTGCTGCTGATGTTTCTGTTGCTGCCTCTTCAATCAGCAGCTTTCTCTGATGCGGGACGAAGAAGCAAAAACTGAAAAACATTGCGCAGCCACAAAAACAAAATTTGTGTAAGTGCGCCAAAAATATATAACTGCTTTTAGTTTCCGCACTTCCGTTTTAATGCATCATGCCACGTGCCACGTGCACCGTGCACCGTACAACATCCATGCGGTTGCACCAAGCGCTGACCGTGAAGCATGCCGACTAACAATTGAAAGCTGTGCAAATTGAAAATGAAATGAAAATGAAAATGAAAATACGCTTCAAAGCGCGACTCAAATTAAATCAAAACATTTTCTATTCACATCTCATTTATATAAATGTGCGAGGCTTAAAAGTAATCAAATGCCAGAAATATCTTTAACAAGTTTACAAATATTTAGAGCAAAAAATACATTTCTAAAAAGCGACTAAAAACATTAAACACAAGTCGAAATTCTAAGCTGAGAAAAGTTTAGTATTAGTGAAAAAGTTAGGTATTCATATTAAAATATACCACAAAAATACTACAAATATAACAAATGGTATATTTTATACATTGGCATGATATGAAATATACCAGAATGTCAGCCAAAGCAACTAAGACCCGTAGTATAAAGGCGTCTTTGTAATGAAAATATACCGAAAATATATACCAACAAATATTTAAAATATACCAAAGGATATATTTGGTATATTGATATAGTACTATATTCAAAATATACCATAGAGTGCGAAATATACTAACTAAGTCCCGTAAAAACGATAAATAAAAAAAACGCTGAAATTTTGACTGAATATAAAAGATTAAAGCAATCACAAAAATTTTGAGACTGAGTCCACACTATTATAGTTATTCTGATAAATATAATAACTATTTTTAATTCAATTTATATACATTTTCGAGGCAACGAGAAGTGCCACCATGAATTACACAGCAAAAACCCCAAATATATATATTTATATATTTTTTTTCTTTAATCTCCTATAACATGATTAATTATGCTGCACTCTGTGAAAGATCTAAAATGGATAGATTAAAGTTATCACAAAAACTTTGAGACGAAAATTGAAAATGTTTCCCATTGAAAGGAAAACAATAGAAGAGAAATTTGCGAATGCAAGAATTCAACTGAAAGTACCGCAAATTTCAAATGGGAGACTAAAATTTGGTGTAATGCAATTGATAATTTAATTATTGAAAAATAATCATTTCTAGATGATTAAATTGAACAATATCACGAGGTGAACTCGCATCGGATTACATAGAATATGAATGCCAAAATAGAATGTAGAATAATGGAAGTGCATTAAATATGTGAATTGAATCAAAATGGAGATGGAAATGGGAAAAGGAAAGGGAATGCGAATAGGAATGGGAATGGGAATGGGAATGGGAGAATGCATTGAAAGTTCATTGCGGGCAGATTAAAAGCGTATTCAATGCGTGTGTGGAGAGACAGTCTCTCTCTTTCTTTCCCTCTCTCTTTTTCTCTCTATGTTGGTTGGTAACAATGAGAGCCATGGCTTTCAACCGATTTGAATTGTTTTGTTGGCCGGTTTTGTTAGTTGGTTGGTTTTGGTTTTCGCTGTCGCTGTCGCGAGTCCTTGCACTCGCATTTGTCGAAGCTGTCGCGTTTCTGGTGGCTTTTGCTTTGCCAACTGTGATCCAAACGAGCTGGCAACGACCTGCTGCAGCGATGCCGCCAAAATGCCCACAAACCAGACCAGACCCCGAACAGACGGCAGTTGTGTATCTTTTATGTAAGTTATTTTTAATTTTATTTGTTGACATTTGAAATTTGGGTTTTCGCGATGCGAGAATTGCAGACTGCGGTGGCATTAGCTTAATTGCTCCATCACAAAGCATAGACAGAGAGAGAGAGAGAGAGAACGACAGAGAGAGAGAGAGAGAGAGCGAACTAAGGCAGAGACAGTTGCATACGTTGTGCTTGGGTCAGAGAGCGGATGTGCTGTCCAAAGCGGAAGCACATTTCCAAATCTCTCGTGTGTGACGTAATATGAGCGACATCCGTTTGCACTTTGAGCATCCGGCGAGTGTCACAGCGGGCTGCTTTTGTCCAGTTGCTGCCACCACTAACAAGCTCATCAAACTGCCAGCAAAAGACGCAACAACAGCAACAGCAACAGCAGCAGCCAAAATGATGGAAAATACATTTTACAATTTCCCACAAAACAAAACGAAACGAAACGAAATGAAAAAAAAAATAAAAGTAGAGCTGAGTTATGAGCTTTCGCAGTTCCAAATAGCAAAGCACAAAATTTTAAGTATTTGCGATGAATCACAAAGCCAGAAAAGCTGCACTCAACAAAACTAGTTGAACAATGATTTGAAAACTAAATTCATATAAAATGATTAAGCTGGATAAACGTGCAAAAGTGTAGTTTGTAATTGTTCAAAATATCACATATGTATATATGTTGCATTCTTTATATTATTTATTTTTATATTATTTATTCTTCAAACACAAAAGAGAAAAACTTCACTTCAGTATGGCAAACTTGTACAAAAACAGATAATAAATTAAATAATATTTTTAATTGTTCATATAAACTAATTAATCGAGATAAAGATGCTAAAGTGTAGTTTAGACTTGTATCAAATATAAAGTTGTTGAATATATCATGTTTTAAATGAATATATGTAAATACTAGTTTTTCTTATTTTGTATTCTTTAAATATTTTAATAATATTTATTCTTTTAATTTTGTATACTCGTGGAGATCAAACACTAGAAAGAAATAGAAAGAAAGAGAGAGAGAGAGAGAGAGAGAATCCTCACGTCAGTGTTACCAGTTTGCACAAAGGCAAAAGTACTAATATATCAAATTAAACGGTACTTTTAACTGTAAATATAAAATAAAAAATCTGGTTAGAGGTGTAATATTGTAGTTTGGACTTGTTACAAATTTATTATGTTTATATTTATTAAAAATATCACTATTTACATTAATATATATATAAACAAAAGTTACTCTCTTGATGTATTCTTTATATATTTTAATATAATTTATTCTTTTGATTTTGTACACTCGTCTAAGATCAAGTAGACAGAGAGAGGGAAAGAAATCTTTTCAGTATGACCATTTTGGACAAAGACAAATACACTTTTATATGATGTAATTTGTTTAATTCACAGTTTTTATTGATGTATTAAAACTATCTAAGGTAGTTACATGTGCAGAACTTAAAAGAAAGTTAAACTTTGAAAAGGATTTGATCGAACTATTGTTACATATTGCCAGTGTGCCCAGATGACCAGAACAGAACAATAAATAAAATTAAATAATACTTTCAACTGTTGAATTGGGGATTATTCGTCCAATAAATAAATGCAAATTATTATTTACTTGGCTGCAGTCGATAGATTTTTCGCTCAGTGTATCTGCGCGTGGCTAAGTGGGCAGTCTTTTAACAAGTTATTTATGTTTCGGCGCATATTAAGTTTTCGAGCAGAAATAACTAATAATTTAAATAACGTGAAATGAGCCCACTCAAGTCCCAAAGCTCGCTCGAGCACAGGAAGCTCTAACGAGGTCATTGGACTCTCTCTCTCTCGCTCTCTGTTGCTATCTCGCTCACCACCTCCTCTTGGCAGCATCAGCATCAGCATCGTCACGTCGTCTTCATCGTTTGTCTCCAGCACCATGTGAGACCCTAAATTATTCATGTGCATTCGGCTGTGGTGGGCGGCTGTGTGTTGGCCGAGTGCCATTTTACATGTGTTTTCCACGTGTTTTAATTAGTTTTGCAGAGTTCATCAACTGAGTGGCCATGCCGACAAACCACCGAACCGCCGAACCACCGAAAACGCATTCCACAATAAAGCTTTGTCGAACAAAATTTCTGAGTTATGAAGCTGAAGCTCAGGCTGAATCTGAGGCTGCCTGAAGCAACGTCCTCTCAAATAATGAACATCACAAATCAACAGCTCGTCATTAGCACTCACACACACAGACACACACACAATACCAAAGCAGAGGTCAAAGTTGTGATGAGAGAGGGGAGGGTGGAGAAGAAAGAGGTGCCTCCCTCGTGTTCATAATTTTTCAGCTCAGTGGAGCAAAGTGTTCGGTCGCCTCACCTGGTGAGAGCATACAAGTAATTACAGCAGCTGTTGACCACATTAATTGTACAAAGTGTGAACGAGGTGAGAGTGACAACACACACACTATACATATATAGTATGCTATACACACACATACGCACACACATGGCCTGGGGGCGCCTAAGCTCAAGAAATCATTTGTTTTTGTCCAGTTCAAAAGAGAGAACACAAACACACACAGTTTGCACGTTGCACTTTGGCATTTTGTTAGACAATACACATATCGAATTATCAGAATTGAAGATGAGATGCGAAGTGAGAGAGAGAGAGAGCTGTCAACATATCAAATATGCAATTTGAAAGCTTTCATAAATTCCAATTTGACGCTGAGCTGAAATCGAGCTGATCTGATTACTAGTCATGTGCAAAGATGAGAAAAGAATGAAATCAACTTTGCATCTGAATCTGGATCTGAATCTGGCTCAGCTTATGATTATGCATGTTTCGTATTATGGATTACGTTTACGCCCCGTTGTCAGGGAAAATAACTCGAAACATAAGCTGCAGCTGAACATCTCAAGTTAAGTCTCTGAATTGTAATTACGCAGCCGTATCTCTAGCATGAGATGCTGAGTTTGCCATGCAAATGGGCAATAAACTTAACAGCGGGCAAAGACTTAGACAGCAGCCAGGCAGGCATCAATTGAAGCGCAGTCAAGCATGGCAATGGACCGAGCGAGAGAGAGAGAGAAAGAGAGAAGCGCCCACAACGTTCGTTTATTTGATTTAATAAAGCACAAGGTAAACAAGAGCCAGCTGGGAATCGCGTCGAATTGAGCAAACAAACAAATAACATGAAAAAATCAAAAGAAATAACACCGAAAGCGAGGAATAAAAACAGAACCAAAAAACACTCACCGTAAAAGCAGTTCGAGTTTCGGTTCCAGTACATAAACACCCGAATACATACATTCAATCCTTTTTCCCTTCTCCCTCCCTCCTCCTTCTCCATCTCCTTGAACTTCCTTAGTTCTTGTTGAGCAAATGTTGAACAGCGTTGACCCCAAGCCCATCAAACACCAGTCATTCCGTTTACCCACAAAAAAAAAAAACAGAAAACAGAAAAAAAAACAATCGCAAAAAAGCGGAAAATAGAAAAAGATAAGATATGTATGCTCGCATTTTACTTTATCCCCGAGGATGCTCAACGTTTACATTTCACTTGCATTTATTTTTGTCATTTTTTTTAAATT